>NC_142046.1:32256676-32560540 GCF_982192425.1 Myodes glareolus
TGTGTCCCATGTAGGACTGAGCCCTTCACGGTTTCATATTCTCTGCACATTGATCATTTGTAAGCGTCTGTGTTAATCACCACCTACTGCAAAAAGAAGCTTTTCTGATAAGGGCTGAGAGATCCATCGGTCTATGGGTGTAGCAGTAAATCATTAAGAAGCTCTTGAGGATTTTGTCCATTTAGCAGAATACAAGTAGTAGGTTCTCCCCTATGCTGTATGATCCATATAGTCACTGCTTCTTGGTCACAGTACTAGTGTTGAGTATGGATCCCATCTTATGAAGATGGTGTTAAAATCACTCAGAAAGTCTTTACTCCTGTAACCGTCAGACCACTCTTGCACAACTGACATATCTTACTGACAAACCTCTAGTGAAATTAACTGAAAGGAAAAAAGAATCCAAATTAATAGTCAGAGATGAAAAAGGAACCATTATAAAGGTCACTGAAGAAATTCAGAGATTCATAAGGACATACTTTAAAACTCTATAGTCCCCTAAAATGTAAGAATCTAAAAGAAATAATTTAAATGTATGTGGCATACCAAAATTAAGTAAGATTAAATAAACAATTTAAATAGAGTGTTAACAACCAATGAGATAGCAGCAGTAATTAAAAATATCCCAACTAGGGACTGTGAAAAGATGACTCAGTGGTTAGGAGCACTGATTTCTCTTTCAGAATACCCAGTTTTGATTCTTAGCAGCCACATGGAAGCAAACAACTCCAGTTCTAGGGGATTCGGTGCCCTCTTTGGGTCTCCTTGGGCACTGCATGTCCATGGTACACAGACATGACATACATGCAGACATCATACTCAATTCACTTAAAATAGAAATAAAATCTTTTTTAAAAAAGGAAAAAAATTCACAACTAAGAGTCCCAGGGCCAGTACAGAATTCTACCAGGCATTCAAAGAAAATTTAACACCAAGATTCTTTAAATTATTCTATATAATAAACAAGGAAGGAACAATCCCATTTTTTCATACAAAGCCAATATAACATTGATGTCAAAACCAGCCAAAGGTCCAACTAAAGAAAGAAAACATTAGACCAATCTCTGATTAACATAGTTGCAAGAATTCTCACTGAAATAATTATAAGCTGAACTTAAGAGCACATAAAAAAATGATAAAGTCAGCTTCATCCCAGAAATAGAGGGATGGTTCAACCTGTATTAAACAATAAATTTTATCTATCAAATAAACAGACTCAAGGAGAGAAAGCACCCTAATGTCTCATTAGATGCAGAAAATACCTTTGAACAAAATCCCTTCAGAACAAAATATAGTGTAATCAAATACATGTGACATGAAAGAAGAATTGGTGCCACCTGGGGAGGTAACAGACAAGTAGGACAGGATGCTTAGAGGTGTGGATGTCATGTTGGATGATACGTCCTCTATCTCCAGTGGAACCTCTCCTATCTTCCATAATTTTGTTTCTCCCGCTATAAAAAGCCCTGCCATCGCTGACTGCTTTAAATGTTTTCTTTGTCATTGGTTTTAAGCAATTGATTATGATGTGCCCCATGATATTTTTTCCAGGGCCTCTTATACTTGAGACTCATTGTTTCTTTTCATTCATTTTCTTGACAAACTACTTATCTCTGTCTTCCCCTTCTTTATGGATTCCATTTATACACATAGTAGGCCACTTGAATTGTCCCATGGATGAAAGATCATTTATTCTTTTTTTACTTGTATTGCTTTTTATTTTATTTTTGTTTTGCTTGTTTAATTTACTTTCTCTTGTTGAGTCTTCAAGTACACCAACTACAGTATTTAATTATTTATTAATTCATTCTAGTGTATCATTCATCTCTAGAAGTTCAGTTTGGATGTTTCTAAAATTACCTTGCATATCTATTTACTTATAAACATATAAAATACAGTTATAATATCTATTAAGGATTTTAAATCTATAACATTTACTAGTTTTGCATCAATTGTATGTAGTTTTTTGAAGTAAAATTTTATTGAGTTAATTATAGATTTGTGTAAAACAGAAGTAATATAGAGGAATCTTACGAATAGACTATTAAGTTTCTCTTGATGTCAACATCCTCTGGAACTCTAGTAAAAGAACACAGCTAGAACAAAGCAGGTCTCATTCCATTTTATTGTTACGAACAATATGAAAAGACTGTCTGCATGTTTGTATATGTGTATGTCTTTGTATCTGTGCATGTGACTCTGTGTGTGTGTGTGTGTGTGTGTGTGTGTGTGTGTGTAGATATGTAGCTTATGTATGTGGTGGCCAGAAGTGAACATAGAAGTCTCTCACTAAACCATTGAACTCTGGGGATCCATCTGTCTGTGCGTGCAATGCTTGCCTACAGCACTAGGGTGATAAGTGTGACTCACAGGGCCCAACTGTTTGCGTGAATGATGGGGTTGGGGACTGGAACTCAGATTGTCATGCTTACACGGTAGGCATGTTACCAACCGACCCATATCCACAGCTCTTGATCCAGTTACTCTGATGACTCTATTGTTCAACAATAAGAAAATAATTAACATGGACATTTTAACATCAGAATGTACATTTTTGTTATATATAGTTTTATTTTAAATGTTCATAACAAGCCTTTCTCTTTATTTTGTGAGGTTAATACTAACTTGGTACGGAGAATTTTCCCACAGATTCTCTATCATATTTATGTGAAGTACATTAAGGATGTCATGAATTTCCATAGAAAGATAAAACTTATACAGTGGTGAAATAGCTGATAAAACCATAGCTGAAACTGTACAATTTTAACTCTTTTCCCCTTTAATTAAATATAGATTTCTTTTTTCATACAATATAATCTGAATGCAGCTTCCCCTCCCTCTACTCTTCCCAGTTCATCCCCTCCTCCCTTCCTATCCAGGACCACTACCTTTATGTCTCTCATTAGAAAAGAACAGACTTCTAGGAGATAACAACAAAACATAAAATATAATAAGATAAAACAAAAATCTTCATATCAAAGTTGAGTGAGACAAGCCAACAGAAAAATACAAGCGTCCTAAGATAAGGCACAAAAATCCGAAATCCACTCATTCACATTCAGGAGCTCCATAAAATACTAAACTGAAAGCTATATATTCAGAAGACATGATGAACAGCCATGTTAGACCGTATTTGCTACTCAAGTCTCTAAGTTCATATGAGCTTTTCTAGTTCTTTTAGCAGACTGTGTTCTCCTGGTGGCCTCTGTTCCCTCTGTCTACTGAACTCCTGTCTCTTCCATAGATAGGGATATAATGGGGTCAACTCATGTAGAACTGTGTATTCCAAAGTTCTCTCTTTCTCTCTACATAATGTTGGCTGTAGGTCTCTGTTAATTGTTTCCATCTCCTACAGGAGGAAGCTTCTCTGATAATGGACCAAGCTAGGCACCTATCTATGAGTGTAGCAAAATAGCATTATGTGTCATTTTATTCTTACTTTTTTTTAGATCAGTAGTATTTGGTTTTACTCTAGATCTTGGGCTTTCTACTTGTTGGTTTTTGGTCATTAAGCCGTGTCTGTGGGCCTTAAATCAGATACCGTTGGTTACTCCTAAAAGTTTGTGCCACCATTGCCCTAGCATATTTCATAGGCAGGACAGATTGTAAATGAAAGATTCTATGTTGGTTGGTGTTTACATTACCCTTTTGCAGAGTACCTTTCCTTTTCCATGTCAAAGACTCTGGAACATGCCGGTGAAGGTGCCAGCTAAACCTCTCCATGTTCAATAAGTTGTGTGGGTGTTGTCTTCAGAAATGGGACAGTATTATCAATGTGTGGAGACAAACTATTATTGTCTTGGTAAATCTGGTTTGTTTGGGGGGTTTCCATAGGACCCTTTTGGCTGAAAACTCAATTACCAACTCCACGTTCAACAGAGGGCTAATGTCTAAAATATTAAAAAAAAAAACTCAAGAAACTTTGTATCAAAAACCCAAATAACCCTAATTTATAATGGGGTACAGATCTAAACAGAAAATTCTCAAATAGAGAAAACTCAAATGACTGAGAAACAAAGAAGTATTCTACATCCTTAGCCATCAGGGAAATGAAGATCAAAACTACTTTGAGAATTCATCTTACACATGTCAGAATGTCTAAGATCAATACAAGAGACAGTTCATGCTGGGAAGGATGTAGAGCAAGGGGAACACATTGCTGGTGGGAGGTCAAACTTGTACAGCCCCTCTGGAAATCAATGTAGTGGTTCTTCAGGAAGATGGGAATTGATCTACCTCGAGATGCAGCTATACTACTCTTGGGCATGTACCCAAAGGACACTTCTTTTTACCTCAAGGACACTTACTCAACCATGTTCACTGCTGCTCTCATTCATAATAGCCAGAAATTGGAAACAACCAGACCCAGAAGAATAAATATGGTTTATATTTACTTATATCTGAATATTAGCCATTAAATAAATGATAACCAGCCTACAATCCATAGACTAAGAAAGATTAGACATAGAGGAAAGGACTAGGGGAGACACTTGGATTTCTCTGGGAGAGAGAAATAGAATAGATTTGATGGGAAAACTGGAGCAGGGAGGGGGACATGGGTAGGAAGACCAGATAAAAACGGGGCGGGAGGGATTGAGAAAGGGAATGAGTAGAGAAATAGGTAGAATTAAAGGGCATTTGAGGGGCAGCATGGGAACTTAGTGCAATGGAAATTTTGTATAATATATGAAGGCTATGCTAATGAAGTTTCCAAATAATGGAGACAGAATCCCAACTTGCTGTCTTTTGTCACCAAATGAAGCTTCCAGTACCAGGACTCAGTTTCATCCAACTTTAGCTCTTTATTATGTAGCAGTAGACTCATGGTACTGTTAAATTTACACTAGTGTTAAAAAACAACCTACCACTAAAAAACAATCTTTGTCATGTATTTACTTTTTTGTGTAGGTATGTGGATACGTATGTGTCAGAGCATGTGTGTGACCATAAGGGCAATTTGCAAGAGGGGATTCTCTCCCCACTGTCAGATCATCAGGTTTGGAGACAAGAGCCTCTACCCACTAAGTCTTCTCCCCTGGCCCCTCATATTTTATTTTATTGTCTGAAAGTGACACTGCCAAAGTGTTTATACTTAAAAAATAAAAATTAACATTTAAGGTTTATATTGGAATGTTTATTTTTAAAGCATCAGAATTGGAGATCTGGGGAGACAGAGTTCAGTCAGTAAAGTCCCTGCCACTCAAACCTTGGAACTTGAGTTCAGATCCCAGGACCCGCATGAACAGTTGAGTTTGGAAGTACACACTTGTAATCCCAGCAACAAGAAGACAGAAATCACTGGGACTTGTCAGCCAGTCTAGATGGATCAGTGAACCCCAGTGGAAGAGTGATTGAAAAAGCTAGCCAACACCAACCTCTGATCTACACACACACACACACACACACACACACACACATACGCACACACACATGCACGCACATACATTCACATACATATAATACACATACACACACAAACACACATACACACACAGAGTGGGGAGAGGTAAAAAGAAAATAATTATAAACTTTTCTTTGGAGTTACCACTTTGGAGTTTTCTTTGGAGTTTGCTGGGTCTTGATATAGATTGATTCCCAATTTTCTGAGAAACCATTATGATTTCCAAAGTGGCTATACAAGTTTGCACTCCCACCAGCAGTGGAGGGGTGTTCCTCTTACTCCACATCTTCTCCATTATAAGATGTCAGCAGTGTTTTTCATCTTAGTCATTCTGATAAGTGTAAGTATCTCAGAGGCGTTTTGATTTACATTTCCCTGATGGCTAAGAATGTTGAACAATTCTTTAAGTGTATTTCAATCATTTGAGATTTTTCACTTGAGGATTCTCTGTTTAGATCTGAACACCATTTTTTAATTTATTTTATTTTTACGTACTAATCCCAGTTCCGCCTCCCTCCTGCTCCCCCCTCCACCTTCCCCTTACCTTACCCACAATCTGCTCCTCAGAGAGGGTAAGACCTCCCATGGGGAGTCAATGAACTCTGTCACCTAACCATATTGAAAAAGGACCAAGGCCCTCCCCCTCGTGTCTAGCCTAAGCAAGGTTTCTTTTCATAGGAAATGGGCTCCAAAATGCCAGATTATTCATTAGGGATTGCTCCTGGTCCCACTGCTAGTGGCCCCACAAACTGTCCAAGCCATGCACTGTCACCTGCTTTCAGGGGGTCTAGATCAGTCTTATGCAGGTTACCTTGTTATCTGTCCAGAGCCAGTAGCTCCCACTAGTTTGGGTCAGCTTTTTCTGTGGGTTTCCTGATCATGGTCTGGACCCCTTTGCTCATGTTACCAATCTTCCCAGGACTCCAGGAGCTCTTTGCAGTGGCCGGTTCCACAACAACCACTCTGCATCTGCTTCCATCAGTTATTAGATGAAGGTTCTGAACCTCATTTTTAATTGTATTATTCGGTATTTTGATGTCTAGTTTCTTGAGTTCTTTATCTATTTTAGAGATCAGCCCTCTGTCAGATGTGGGGTTGGTGAAGGTATTTTCCCATTCTGTAGGCTGGTGTTTTGTCTTATTTGTTATGTCCTTTGTCTTACAGAAACTTCTCGATTTCAGGAGGTCCCATTTATTGAATTTTTGATTTCAGTGTCTGTGCTGCTGGGGTTATATTTAGCAAGTGGTCTCCTGTGCCAATGTGTTCAAGGCTACTTCCCACTTTCTCTTCTATCATGTTCAGTGTAATGTTGAGGGCTTTGATCCACTTGTACTTGAGTTTTGTGCATGGCAATAGATGTGGATCTATTTGCATTCTTCTACATGTGGACATCCAGTTATGCCACCATCATCTGTTAAAGGTGCTTTTTTTTCTATTGTACAATTTTGATTTTTGTCAAAAATTAGGTGTTAATAGGTGTGTGGACTAATGTCAGGATCTTCAGTTAGATTCTATTGATCCATGTGTCTGTTTTTATGCCAATACCAAGCTGGTTTTATTTATATAGTAGAGCTTGAAGCTTGAAGTCAGGAATGCTAATGACTCTGGAGGTTCCTTTATTGTAAAGGATTGTTTTGGCTATTTTGGATTTTTTTTGTTTTTTCATATGAAGTTGAATATTGTTCGTTTAAGGTCTGTGAAGAATTGTGATAGGATTTTCATGGGGATTGCATTGAATCTGTAGATTACTTTTGGTACGATTGCCATTTTTACTTTGTTGGTCCTACCTATCCAAGAGCATGGGAGATTTTTTTTTCTTGTATCTTCTTCAATTTCTTTCTCAGAGATTTAAAGTTCTTGTCATACATGTTATTCCTTGTTTGGTTAGAGTTACTCCAAGATATTTTATATTATTTGTGGCTATTATAAAGGGTGATATTTCTCTGATTTCTTTTTCAGCCCATTTATTATTTGTTTAGGAGAAACAATGACAACTTGAAATATGTCAGGCAAATGGATAGAACTAGGAAAAAACTTCCTTGGTGAGGTAACTCAGACCCAGGAAGACAAACATGGTGTGTCCTGACTCATAAGTGGATATTAGAGGTAAAGGAAAGGATAGTCAGGCTGCCGTCCACCCCTGAGAAGCTAGGTGACAAGGGGTACCCAAAGACAGACATGTGAGGATGCCCCTGGGAAGGAGAAACAGATAAGATCTCCTGAGTAAATTGCGGCGGGGAAGGGGGCATAAAAGGTAGGGGGAGGAGGTCTGTCGGGGTCCGGTGCTAGCCCGGACTATAAATTATTTCTCTGAGCCAGACCCCAACATAAACTATCTCTCTCTGGACCGGCTTGGAGGTGCGGGAATAAAGACACAACTCACATGGCTTTACCAGGAGGGAGATTCTCCAAGATCCCTCACGTAATCCCAAATTCACACCCTGAAGAACTCCTCTCACTTTATTCTCCAAACAGCTTTTATACCAAAGCATAAACTGACGGGGAAATACACCAGCATTCTGTCTCCTACGTAACCAGGTGAATGGCTTTTAGTCACGTCCACAACTACCTGTGTGCTCTGTATGCTAGCTGTCAGGTAGGTTTGAATTAACATCTCTATCAGGCATCTTCCAAAGTGCAAAGAAAGGAGCAAAACAGCATCCTGACTTTTTGTTAGGTTAGTGACAGCCTGTCTAGAAGGTCACGTGGGGCCTATGACTTGATAGCCTGGCTGCCAGGCCACATAGAAATATGGGCTTACAGAGGTCATGGGGGAACAAGATGATTGAGATAGGGAAGGGACAGAGAGGAAGAGAAAGAAAAGAAATATCTTGATAGAGAGAGCCATTATGGGATTAGGGAGGAAAACTGGTGCTAGGAAAATTCCCAGGAATCCTCAAGGATGACCCCAGCTAAGACTCTAAGCAATAGTGAAGAGGGTGCCTGAACTGTTCTTGCCCTGTAATCAGATTGATGACAACCCTAATTGTCATCATAGAACCTTCATCCAGCAACTGATGGATCCAGATGCAAAGATCCAGTTAGCCACTGGCCCGAACTCATGATGTCCAGTCAAAGAGAGGGTTTATATGAGCAAAGACTAATATAAGCTAATGACTCTGAACTGACAGCTGTGGAACCTTCCATAGGACCAAACGAGGCCCTCTAAATGTGGGTCATGGTTCTGTGGTTTGAACAGTCAGTGGGGTCACTGGCAATGGGACCACACTGGTGCATGACTGGCTTCTTAGAGACCATTCTCTGTAGAAGGATACCTTACTCAGTTTAGATAGAGGGATGGGGTGGGCTTATTCCTACCTCAACTTGATATGCCAGACCTTATTGGCTCCCCATGGGAGGTCTTACCCTTTCTGAGAAGTGGATGTGGAGTGGGTGGGGGTGAGCAGGAGGAGGAGAGGGAAGAGGAACTGTGGTTGGTATGTAAAATGAAAAACGAACTTTTAAAATAAAAAAGAAAATACTCGTTTATTGCTAGGAGCAAATATCTTAATAACTAAGCTTTTGAGCCTCAGGATTATTTTCTTACATTTGGTAAAATATTTTTGTTTGTCTTTTTGTTTTGGGGGTAAAAAGAATTTATATGTTCTGTTGCCTGCTGTTTTTAATAAATGATGTGTATGTCAATATCTGTTCTTGATGCCTTTCTGATAAAAATAATGAATTAATAACCAGTATTACTACTTAACCGTAAACTAAGATTTATATATGTTCCCAGACTTTATCTCATCCCTTTCAAAGACTTTGTCTACATAAGTCAGTAGACACAATTAGAAGCTGATTGGCTGATAGGACTCACCATTGCCCATCCTGAGAATTGCTAAAATAAAAATGTTGAAATATATTCCAGTTGATTTTAATACAAAAGTCACAGTAAAGAGTAAAATCTTTAAACAGTCCCAATAGTTAGAAGTAAAGAAAACTTTTATCTTTTTGTTCTGTATCAATTGCCATAGAAAATTTTCTGTTACATTAGATTGATTTACTTAGAAATAAAATTGCTTGTACCATTTTATTCCCCAGTGTTACTAAAGACTCTGAAGCCAACTTCAGCGTTTTATCCTAAAATTCTTTCCAGATTCCTGGGAGCTTCTTTTTACCGGGTGTTCTTAAAACTTAAATGCAGCTCAATGATGCATTCAGTGTTAATAGCAAGGTCATTGTCTGTTTTCATTCTGTATTGGTGCAAAAATAAATAATTAAGCTTATTAAGGCAAGGCAAAACTTTGAATCATACACTGAAGAATGCCAAATGCATTTGCATAATAAGCATTTTAAAGTCAAAATCTTTCAAAAAGTCTTCAATTTAATGTTCTGTGGTTTTTTTTCTGTAAAAGTATCAGATAAGAGAACAGTGTGGGCAGAATTGGGCCCTCTAACGTATTGAGTCTAAGTTCAAGGAGAGCAGAAACAAAGCAGAAATGTGATAAATGCAACTTAACGTCAAAATCTTCTAAATTTACAAATATACTGAGTAAGGCAGAGAGGGAGAGGTATGAAGCAATTGTGGCAAAAAGTTTACAGTGTCTATATCTTTATGGAATGGTCCTGGTACTATTGTAACTGCTGTTTAAGTTATTTCAAAAGGAAAAGTTTCTTTAAATGTAAGAAAATCAAAATAAAATCAGACAAAGTTTTGAGTTTGGCTGTACAAAAGACAGTGGGCAGGGGAATTTGAGGTGGCTGCCATGGAGCTTTAGACACGAACAAGCCTCAATGACAGCACAGTGACATATGAGGGGTTAGTTGAATTGTTTGGTTTGCTGATGTCTAGTTTCTTGAATTCTTTATAGGTTTTGGAAATTAGTCCTCTATTGGATTTGGAATTTGTGAAAATCTCCTATTCTGTAGGCTGCTGTTTTGTTCTATGGGCATTGTTCTTTGCCTTATTGAAACTTTTCAGTTTCATGAGTTCCCATTTATTAACTTGTTATTAGTGGCCATGCTGTACGTGTTCTGCTCAAGAAGTTGTCCCCTAAGCCTATGCATTCAAGGCTATTCCCCACTTTCTCTATCAGGTCCCACATATCAGGTTTTATGTTGTGGTCTTTCATCCAGTGGGACTTGAGTTTTATACAGGGTAATAAATAAGGATCAATTTGAATTCTTCTATATGCCGACATTGAGTTGGACCATTGCCATTTGTTGAAGATACTTTCTTTGTTCCATTGTATATTTTTGACTGCTTTATCAAGTCAGGTGTCTATAGTTATGTAGATTTGTCTGGGTCTTCAATTCAATTCCATTGATCAATGTATCTGTTTTAGCCAATAATATATGGCTTTTATTACTCTAACTCTGTAGTGCTATTTGAAATCAGGACTGGTGTTACCTCTGGAACTTCTTTTATGGTCAGGATTAGCTATCCTGTATGTTTTATTTTTCCATATGAAGTTGAGTATCCTCATTTCACGGTCTATAAAGAATTGTGTTGAAATTTTTATGTGAATTGCATTGAATCTGTAGATTGCTCTTGGTAAAATTGCCATTACAACTATGTCGATCCTACTGATCCATGAGCATAGGAGATCATTCCTTCTTCTGAACTCTTCTTCAGTTTATTTCTTCAAGGACTTGAAGTTTTTGTCATACAAATCTTTCACTTACTTGTTGTTTACCCCAAGATATTTTATGTATTTGGGGCTATTGTGAAAGGTGTTGTTTACCTGCTTTCTTTCTCAATACGCTTGTCATTTGTATATATAGAAATGCTACTGTTTTTTTTTAATTAATCTTGTATCCAGCTGTTTCAGTGAAGGTGTTTATCAATATCAGCTTTAGGAATTTCCTGGTATCCACTTATGTATAGTATCATATCTTTAAATAACGATACTTTACCATCTTTCTTTTTAGTTTGTATGCTCTTGATCTCCTGCAGTTGTCTTATTGCTCTCACTAGAACTTCAAGAACTATATTGAATAGATACAAAGAGAGTGGACAGTCTTGTCTTGTTTCTGATTTTAGTAGAATCTGTTTTCTTTTGTTGTTTTTTTTTTTTTGAGACAGGGTTTCTCTGTGTAGCTTTGGTGCCTGTCATGAAACTCACTCTGTAGACAAGGCTGGCGTCAAACTCACAAAGATCCACCTGCCTCTGATCCTAAATGCTGGGATTAAAGGCTTGTGCCACCATCACCCAGGTGATTCTAGTAGAATTACTTTGAGTTTCTCTCTGTTTAATTTCATGTCACCTATAGCTTGCTGTAAATTGCCTTTATTATGTTTAGGTGTGTTCTTCATATTCCTCTTGTCTCCAAGACTTTTATCATGAAGTGATGTTGAACTTTGTCAAATGCTTTTTCAGCATTTAATGAGATAACCACGTGGATTTTTTCTTTCTATTTTTTTATATGATAAAGTGTTTATCTAATTTTTTTTTCAATGAAAACTTGGGAATCAGATAGTGAATTAAGAATCTGAAGGATCAGAGAAGCAGCAAAGAAACAACCAGTGACCTCCCCACACCCATTTCCTCAATCCAAAAAGGGCCAAGACTCTCTAAACTCCACCTTATTACTTCCTGCATCTCTCTATCTGTCCCCGGTCCTCCAAAACCTCTATGACTAATAGCTAATAGCTGGTCAGCTAATAGCTAGCTCCACTGCTGATTAAAAGCAAACTTTATTGTCAGTCTAGGTAGCATCAGAATACAATCAAATATGTCACAACAACATGGTGGATTATATTGACCGAATTCATTCGAGGAACCATCTCCACATCTCTGAGATGAAGTCACTTGTCATGGTAAATGATCTTCTAGATGTGTTCTTGAATTCAGTTTGTGTGTGTTTTATTTAATTTTTTGCATCTATATTCATAAGAAAAAAATTGAACTGTAATTCTCTTTCTTTGTTGATTGAATCTGTGTGGTTTGGGTGTCAGGATGACTGGCCTCATAAAATGAATTTAGCATGTTTCTTCTTGTTTCTATTTTGTGAAGTAATTTGAGGAGTATTGGTATTAGGTCTTCTTTGAAAGTCTGGTGGAATTCACTATTAAAATCATCTAACCCTCGGGGTCTTTTTTGTTTGTTTTTTGCTTGGGAGACTTTTAATGACTGCTTCTACCTACTTAGGGTTTCTATGTCTACTTAACTAGTTTATATGATGTTAATTTAACTTTGGTAAGTGTTACCTGTTGAGAAAAATGATCCATTTTTTTTTTAGATTTTCCAATTTTTGAAGTACAGGCTTTTAAATTATAACCTAATGATTCTTTGGGTTTCCTCAATGTCTGTAGATTTGTCTCTGTTTTAGTTTCTGATTTTGTTACATGGATATTCTCTCTATGTCTTTTTGTTAGTATTGATGAGGGTTTGTCTATCTCATTGATTTTCTCAAAAAAAAAACAATTCTTTGTTTCACTGATTCTTTTTATTGTTCTCTTTGTTTCTGTTTTATTTATTTATTCCAGCCCTCAGTTTGATTATTTCCTGTCCTCTACTCCTCTTGGGTATGCTTATTCCTTTTGTTCTGGAACTTTCAGGTGTTCTGTGAAGTTGATAGTATGGAATCTCTCCAATTTTTTTATATAGGCACTTGGTGCTATGAACTGTCCTCTTAGCACTACTTTTATTGTGTTCCATAAGTTTGGGTATGGTGTGTTTTGTGTCCATTGAGTTCAAGAAAGTATTTTGTTCCTTTCTTCGATTTGACAGAGTTTTCTTTGAGGAGAGAGTTGTTCATTTTCCATGTGTTTATAGGCTTTCTGTTGTTTCTGCTGTTGAAATCCAACTTTAATCTGTACTGTTCTGATAGGATGCAGAGGATTATTTAAGTTTCCTTGTATCTTTTAAGACTTGCTTTGTGACCAAGTACGCGCTCAGTTTTGGACAATGTTCCATGATGTACTGAGAAGAAAGTATAATCTTTTTGTGTTCGGGTAAAATGTTCAGTAGATATCTGTTAGGTCCATTTGTTTTATAACATGTTACCTCCAGTATTTCTCTGTTTAGTTTTTGAGTGGGTGACTTGTTCATAGGTAACAATGGGGTATTTAAGACTCCCACTATCAATGTGTGAGGGTCAACATGTGATTTAGTAATATTTCATTTACAAATGTGGGTACCCCTGCCTTTTGTGTGTGAATGTTAAGACTTATAACATCATATTGATGAATTTTTTTCCCTTTGGTGAATAGGATGTTTCCTTTCCCATCTCTTTTGATTAATTTTGGTTTGAATTCAATTTTTTTTAGATATTAGAATGTCTACACCAACTTGCTTCTTAGATCCATTTGCTTGAAATATATTTTTCCAATATTTTATTCTGAATTAATGTCTGTCTTAGATGTGGAAGTCTGTTTCTTGTGTGCAACAGAAGAATGGATCCTGTTTTGTGTCTATTCTAGTCTATGTCTTTTTATTGAGTAGTTGAGTCCAATGATATTGAGAGATATTAATAACCAAGTGTAGATGGAAGTTACAAAATAATCCCACACTAGCTCAGAATTGCATATAATAAAGGGTTATTTATTTCGAGGTAGACTCACAGATCATGGTCCTAGATCACAGTTCTTTGCACAGCCAGGGAACAGGAACCAAACCCAGCAGGCAGAAACAAGAGAGCGAGCATGGCATTTTACCTTAGCAACTATACTATAAAAGACCACGCCCAAGAAGGCTTGTATCTTAAAGGCTATTGGGTGAAGGAGCTCCCACAGCACTGCCCTCTTTTGTTTAAAGAAGAGAGTTCCAAACCAAATACAAAACTATATATACTATGCTAAATGTTTTAATAAACATTCTATCCTAAGGAGTCTAAGTCTTATATTGGAAATGGCTTAGCTAGAGCATAAGAGGAAGGTAACTATAACTATATACTCTTCAACCTCATCGAAGGCCTGAGAAGGGAGATAATATCACTAGTGTCAGCAGGAAGAGCAATCAAGCAGCTTACAAAATGTGCAGTAGATGACAGAGACATCTGGCTACCTGAGCAATCACCCAAAGTCTCATTTGCAATGTTGAAGCAACCAACTTTGACTAAGGCCTAGAGTAACTGACAGAGCATTTTTAGAGACAGGAAAATTTTCAGAACAATCTTACCCTGTCTTGGCAAGGTCTGGCAGTCTTTCTCTTGTATCCTGCTTGTCCAATCCAAACATTGTACCCTTTGTCAGTGGTCAAGGTATAGGCAGTTCCTTACCCAAAGGCCAGTTGCGCCAAGAAGAAAACAAACTCCAAGTAGAGTTTCTTTAGAGTTCAACATTCAGTGCTGTGGGAACTCCTTCAGCCACTAGCCTTTAAGATACCAGCCCACTTGGGCATGGTTTCTTATACCAAGGTAAAGTGCTACACTTGCTCTCTCTTTTCCAGCTGCTGGATTCAGTTCCTGTTCCCTGTTCGTGCAGAGGACTGTGATCTAGGACTGTGATCTGTGAGTCTACCCCCTAAATAAGTAACCCTTTATTATAGGCAATTTTGAACTAGTATGGGATTATTTTATAACTTTTATCTTCATCTGACGCCCATGTGAATCCCAACCCCACACCTACAGGTGTAGTGATGGGACAAGCAGGCCTGCTTTTCGTCCTTCCTGGCTCCCGCACAGCTAGCTTTACATCAGAAATAATTACATGGAAACTGTATTCTTTTAAACACTGCCTGGCCCATTATCTGTAGCCTCTTATTGGCTAACTCTCACATCTTGACTAACCCATTTCTATTAATGTGTGTGGCACCACGAGGTGGTGGCTTACCAGGAAGATTCTAACCTACATCCATCTTGGTCCGGAGTTTCATGGTGCCTGCCTGCCTCTGCTTTCTTTCTCCCACAATTCTGTTCTGTCTTCCCTGCCCACCTATGTTCTGACCTATCAGGCCAAGCAGTTTTCTTTATTAATTAACCAATGAAAGCAACAGATAGATAGAATACCCACCTACATCATTTTCCCTTTTTCTGTTTAAACAAAAAAGGAAGTCTTTAACTTTAACATAGCAAAATTACATATAAAAAACAGTTATAAAGCAAGAATTACAGTTACAATATCTATATATATTTTATCTTTTATTATAACTAAGGAAAACTATAACTAACCATTCTTCAACTCCATCAAAGACTCCAGAAGGATATAACTAAAGAAGAAATAAGCAACTTTCAAAACTCTAGAAATGACAGAGACATCTCACCGTCTGTACAGTCACCCAAAGTTTTTTTGTACCGTTGGGGCATCCATCTTCACCCTACAGGTTCATAGTATCCAGCAGACATTTCTATGAAGCAGGAAAATTCAAAGACAGTTCAATCACTTTTTGCTATGTCCTGCAGAATGTCTCACAGACTCTTTCATAAATCAGGAACCCTGAAAGACCATCTCACCTTTAGGCAAGTTCAGCAGTCCTCTCTCTGCGGATTCTGTGTCCAGTTTATGCAGCAGTCCAGGCAAGAGGAGTTTCTTGCCCAAATGGCTATCAAACTCCATAAGGAGTCTCTTCAATGCCCATCTTCCTCTTGAAGTAGCTGGTGCTGCCAGGAGCAGACGTGTCTCATTGTCATGAAAAGCCCTAAGTTATTAAAACATTAAATGCCATATTCTGTAGTCTTTGAAAGATATGAAGAATGCCTATCCAACTGAAATATATCTCTACATATCTAGAAAATCTAACATGACTACAGGCTTGACCATTATCGATGATTATCCATTAACAACCTATATTTCCTAATTATACATTACATTTTTATATAAACTACACAATCACAATACCTTAATCAAGAGCATAAATACATATACATATAACAAAATTGACCTAAAATCCATACCAATGCAAATTATTCATATCTATATCATATCCCCCTTTAAATGTAAAAGAACATTTATAAACAATATCTGGGAATATGGACGTAGTTATTTCTCTCCAAACTTATTCCCGCTATATAGGGGTGCTTTTAATCAGGTCTTTTATGGTGTATTCTGTGTGAAGTAATTTTTTGAGGGTGTTCACAGCAACCTTTAAGGAGGGCGTGGTCTGTCATACCATATTGGGATAGAAGCAGTCCACAGGGTCTCATCCTCTGTGAAAACAAAAGAAGAATCTCTTTTCCAAAGTATCATATCCTTAGATCCAAATTTTGAAGTCAAGGCATTTTCAAAATATCTGTCTTGGATTAGTTCAGCAGCATTTATGAACAAATATCTTTTAGCAGCTGTTGCTCTTTCCTCAGCATTCAAACAATTCAAAGACAGCATAATAGCATAAAGTATCAAGATTTTCTGTGTATTTTCCATCTTTATGTGGCTTTATTTTAACCTCTATTTCTTTTATTTTTACTTTTACTTTTTGAGACAGGTTTTCTATAGATCTTTGTCCTGGAATAACTCTGTAGACCAGGCTGTCCTTGAACTCACAGAGATCCAACAGTCTCTGCTTCCCCAGTGCTGGGATTAAAGGTGTGTGCTACCACACCTTGAATTCACAGAGATCTGTCTGTCTCTGCCTCCCAGGCATTGGGATTAAAGGCGTGTGCTACCACACCTTGAAATCACAGAGGTCAATTTACCTCTACCCCTTGAAATCACAGTTGTGTCTGTGATTTGTTGCATGTTCTGGAAGTTGTTTGATTGCACTTCCTAATTACTCAGGTAACATTATTTCCCTTCTCAGATCTTCGATGAGGGTTGAAGACTATATAAATGTATTTACTTTCCTCTCATGACTTGGCCAAGTTATTTCTTATACAAGACTTAAGCTAGTTAGAATAGGATATTTGTACTTATTGTATATAATTTCGTAGTAGGCTTAGAACTCTCTTACTTAAACTAAAGGGGGAGGTGCTGCGGGAGCTCCTTCTGCTCCTTCAGCCAATAGCTGCTGAGATACCAGCTCATTGGGGCGTGGTTTCTCTTTCTTTAAAAAATGCAGCAGTTGTCCTCCATTTGCTCTCTGGCTTCCGGCTCTGCTTCTGGCTCCTAGACTTCTTTCCTGATCGCGCAGAGGGGCTGTTGTCCAGGACGATGATCTGTAAGTTTTTTCCCTAGAATAAATAACCATTCTATTAATCATAATTCTAAACTGATGTGGGATTGTTTGTGACTTATGCCTTCATCCCGGCTAGCTTTACCCAAAATAAGTACACGGAAACTGTAATCATTTAAACAATGCCTGGCCCATTGTCTCCAGCCCTTTATTGGCTACCTCACATATTAATTAACCCATTTTTAATAATCTGTATATCACCACTAGGTCGTGGCTTACCGGGAAGATTTTTTTATTATTATTAAAAAGTTCCACCTCCTCCCCTCCTACCACTCCTCCTCCTCCTCCTTCTCCAGGCCAAAGAGCAGTCAGGGTTCCCTGCCCTATGGGAAGTCCAAGGTCTTCCTTGTTTTCCCCAGGACCAGGAAGGTGAGCATCCAAACAGGCAAGGCTCCCACAAAGGCCATCCATGCAGTAGAATCAAAGCCCAGCACCATTGTCCTTGGCTTCTAAGTCAGACTCCACCTTCAGCCAGTTTGATCACATGCTCCATCAGCCCTATTCCAACTGGCCTTGGTGATCTCCCATTAGATCTGTCCCATCTCAGTGGGTGAACACACCCCTCGCGGTCCTGACTTCCTTGCTCATGTTCTCCCTCCTTCTACTCCTCATTAGGACCTTGGGAGCTCAGTCCAGTGCTCCAATGTGGGTCTCTGTCTCTCTCCATCTATCACCAGATGAATGTTCTATGGTAATATGCAAGATATTCATCAGTGTGGCTATAGGAGAAGGCCAGTTCAGGCACCCTTTCCTCTGCTGCTCAAAGAACAAGCTAGGGACATCTCCTCGGATACCTGGGAACCCCTCTAGAGTCAAGTCTCTTGCCAACCCTAAAATGGCTCCCTTAATTAAGATATATATTTCCCTGCTACAACATCAACCCCTCCTTCATCCCAACCATCCCATTCCCTCAAGCTCTCCCCATCCTCCCCTTCTCCCTTCGCTCCCCCCATCTCCCCTTTTCCCCACCTCATCCCCACCCCTGTGCTCCCAACACCTACCCGGCAATTTTGTCAACTTCCAATATCCAGGAGGATAACTATATGTTTTTCTTTAGGTTCACCTTCTTATTTAACTTCGTTAGGATCATGAATTTTAGGCTCAATGTCCTTTATTTATGGCTAGAATCCACTTATGAGTGAGTACATACCATATTCCTCTTTTTGGGTCTGGGTTACCTCACTCAGTAAAGTGTTTTCTATTTCCATCCATTTGCATGCAAAATTCAAGATGTCATTGTTTTTTACCGCTGAGTAGAACTCTAAAGTGCCACACCTTCTTTATCCATTGTTCTATTGAGGGACACCTAGGTTGTTTCCAGGTTCTGGCTATTACAAATAGTGCTGCTATGATCATAGTTGAACAAATGCTTTTGTAGTATGATTGGGCATCTCTTGGGTATATTACTAAGAGTGGAATTACTGGATCCTGAGGTAAATTGATTCCCAGTTTCCTGAGAAGCCGCTACACTGATTTCCAAAGTGGTTGCACAAGTTTGCATTCCCACCAACAATGGATGAGTGTTCCCCTCGCTCCACATCCTCTCCAGCATAGGCTATCATTGGTGTTTTTGGTTTTGGCCATTCTGACTGGTGTAAGATGGTATCTCAGAGTTGTTTTGATTAGCATTTCCCTGATCGCTAAGGAAGTTGAGCACGACCTTAAGTGTCTTTTGGCCATTCGAACTTTTTCTGTTGAGAATTCTCTGTTCAGTTCAGTGCCCCATTTTTTAATTGGGTTAATTAGCATTTTAAAGTCTAGTTTCTTGAGTTCTTTATATATTTTGGAGATCAGACCTTTGTCTGATGTGGGGTTGATGAAGATCTTCTCCCAGTCAGTAGGTTGCCTTTTTGTCTTAATGACAGTGTCCCTTGCTTTACAGAAGCTTCTCAGTTTCAGGAGGTCCCATTTATTAATTGTTGCTCTTACTGTCTGGGCTACTGGGGTTCTATATAGGAAGAGGTCTCCTGTGCCCATGTCTTGTAGACTACTTCCCACTTTCTCTTCTATCAGATTCAGTGTGGTCAGATTAATATTGAGGTCTTTAATCCCTTTGGACTTGAGTTTTGTGCATTATGATAGAAATGGATGTACTTTCATTCTTCTACAGGTTGACATTCAGTTATGCCAGCACCATTTGTTAAAGATGCTTTCTTTCTTCCATTGTATAATTTGAGCTCCTTTGTCGGAAATCAGGTGTTCATAGGTTTGTGGATTAATATCTGAGTTTTTGATTTGATTCCATTGTTCAACATCCCTGTTTTTGTGCCAATACCAAGCTGTTTTCATTACTGTAGCTCTGTAATAGAGTTTGAAGTCAGAGATGGTAATGCCTCCAGAAGATCCTTTATTGTATAAAATTGTTTTGGCTATCCTGGGTTTTTTGTTTTTCCATATAAAGTTGATTATTGTTCTCTCAAGGTCTGTGAAGAATTTTGTTGGGATTTTGATGGGGATTGCATTGAATCTATAGATTGCTTTTGATAGAATTGCCATTTTTACTATATTGATCCTCCCAATCCAAGAGAGAGGGAGATCCTTCCATTTTCTGGTATCCTCTTCAGTTTCTTTCTTCAATGACTTTAAGTTCTTGTCAAATAGATCTTTCACTTCCTTGGTTAGAGTTACCCCAAGATATCTTATACTATTTGTGGCTATCATGAAAGGTGATGTTTCTCTGATTTCCCTTTGTGCTTCTTTATCCTTTGTGTTTAGGAGGGCAACTGATTTTTTGGAGTTGATCTTGTATCCTTCCACATTGCTAAAGGTGTTTATCAGCTGTAGGAGTTCTTTGGTAGAGTTTTTGGGGTTGCTTATGTACACTATCTTGTCATCTACAAATAACGAAAGTTTGACTTCTTCCTTTCCAATTCGAATCCCCTTGATCTCTTTATGCTGTCTTATTGCTATTGCTAAACCTTCAAGCATTGTATTGAAGAGGTATGGAGAGAGTGGAAAACCTTGTCTTGTTCCTGATTTTAGTGGGATGGCTTTGAATTTCTCTCCATTTAATTTAATGTTAGCTGTCGACTTGCTGTATATTGCTTTTATCATATTTAGAAATGAACCTTGTATCACTAATCTCTCCAAGACCTTTATCATAGAGGGGTGTTGAATTTTGTCAAATGCTTTTTCAGCATCTAATGAAATGATCATATGGTTTTTTTCCTTCAGTTTCTTTATATGATGGATTACATTGATAGATTTTTGTATGTTGAACCAGCCCTGCCTCTCTGGGATGAAGCCTACTTGATCATAATGGATAATTTTTTGGATGTGTTTTTGGATTCGGTTTGCCAGTATTTTATTGAGAATTTTTGCATCGATGTTCATGAATGAGATTGGTCTGTAATTCTCTTTCTTGGTTAAATCTTTGTGTGGTTTTGGTATCAGGGTGACTGTAGCTTCATAAAAGGAGTTTGGCAATGACTCTTCTGTTTCTATATTGTGGAATACATTAAGGAGTATAGGTATTAGGTCTTCCTGGAAGTTCTGGTAGAATTCTGCATTGAAACCATCTGGTCCAGGGCTTTTTTTGGTAGGGAAGTTTCTGATGACAGCTTCTAATTCCTCGCAACTTACAGGTCTATTTAAACTGTTCACCTGGTCTTGATTTAATTTTGGTATATGGTACTTATCTAAAAAAGTGTCCATTTCTTTAACATTTTCCAATTTTGTGGCATACAGGCTTTTGTAGTACGATCTAATGATTCTCTGAATTTCCTCTGTGTCTGTGGTTATGTCCCCTTTTTCATTTCTGATCTTGTTAATTTGTGTGTTCTCTTTCTGCCATTTGATTAGTTTGGTTAGGGGTTTGTCAATCTTGTTGATTTTCTCCAGGAACCAGCTTTTTGTTTCATTGATTCTTTGGATTGTTTTCTGTGTTTCTATTTTGTTGATTTCAACTCTCAGTTTGATTATTTCCAGCCTTCTACTCCTCCTGGGTGAATCTGCTTCTTTTTTTTTCTAGATCTTTTAAGGTGTGCTGTTAAGTCTCCAATGTGTGCTTTCTCCATTTTCTTTAATTGGGCACTTAGTGCTATGAACTTTCCTCTTAGCACTGCTTTTATAGTGTACCATAGATTTGGGTGTGACGTGTCTTTGTTTTCATTGAATTCAAGGAAGACTTTAATTTCTTTCTTTATTTCTTCCTTGACCCAGGGGTGGTTCAGTAGTTAACTGTTCATTTTTAGTGAGTTTGTAGGCTTTCTGGGGTTAGAACTGTTGTTTAATTTTCACTTTATTCCATGGTGATCCGATAGTACACAGGTGGTTACAAAATTTCTTTGTATCTATGGATGTTTGCTTTGTTACCAGTTATGTGATCAGTTTTTGAGAAGGTTCCATGCGATGCTGAGAAGAAGGTGTATTCTTTTCTGTTTGGGTGGAATGTTCTACATATGTCTGTTAGGTCCATTTGGTTCATTACATCTGATAGTTCTCTTATTTCTCTGTTAAGTTTCTGTCTGGTTGACCTATACATTGGTGAGAGTGGAGTGTTGAAATCTCCTACTATTAGAGTGTGTGTTTTGATGTTTTCTTTGAGTTCTAGTAATTTTTCTTTTACATAAGTGCGCGCTTTTATATTAGGGGCATATAAATTCAGGATATATATATTGTTCCTGTCATGAGTATAAAGTGTCCATTTCCATCTCTTCTGATTGATTTTAGTGTGAAATCAATTTTGTTAGATATTAGTATAGCCACACCCACTTGTTTCTTTGGTCCGTTTGATTGGAAAACCTTTTCCCAACCCTTTACTCTGAGGTAGTGTCTGTCTTTGAGTTTGAGGTGTGTTTCTTGTAGACAGTAGAATGTTGGATCCTGATTTCGTATCCATTCTCTTAACCTGTGCCTTTTTATAGGTGAATTGAGTCCATTGATATTATGTGATATTAATGACCAGTGGTTGTTAACTCTGGTTATTTTTCTGGTGGTAGAGTTTGTGTGTTTCCTTTCTTTGAGCTGTGCTGGTGGAGGGTTGTCAAATGCTTGTGTTATTATGGGTGTTGTTGGCTTCCTTGGTTTGTGATTTTCCTTCTAGTATTTTCTGTAAGGGTGGGTTTGTGGCAATGTATTGTTTAAATTTGTTTTTGTTTAGGAATATCTTGTTTTCTCCATCGATGGTGAACATAAGCTTTGCTGGGTATATTAGTCTGGGCTTGCATCTATGGTCTCTTAGTGTCTGCAGCACATCTAACTAAGACCTGGCTTTCATGGTTTCCATTGAGAAGTCGGGTGTAATTCTGATAGGTTTCCCTTTGTATGTTACTTGACCTTTTTCCTTTGCAGCTCTTAATATTTGTTCTTTATTCTGTATGTCTTGTGTTTTGATTACTATATGATGAGGGGATGCTCTTGTTGATCCAGTCTATTTGGTGTTCTGTATGCTTCTTGTACCTTCATAGGTTACCTATCCTTTAGGTTAGGAAAGTTTTCTTCTATAATTTTGTTGAATATATTTTCTGGGCCTTTGAGCTGTAATTCTTCTCCTTCTACCCCTATTATTACTAGGTTTGGTCTTTTCACGGTGTCCCAGATTTCCTGGATGCTTTGTGTTAAGAATTTGTTGTATTTGTTTTGTTCTTTAATCAGTGAGTTTATTTCCTCTATAGTATCTTTAGTGTTTGAGATTCTTTCTTCTATCTTTTGTATTCTATTGGTAATACTTTGTCTCAGTAGTTCCTGTTCATTTACCCAGATTTTCCGTAACCAACCTTCCCTCGATTTGTGTTTTCTTCATTACTTCCGTTTCATTTTTAAGTCTTGAACTGTTTCCCTTACCTGTTTGATTGTTTTTTCTTGGTTTTCTTGGGAATTTTTGAGAAATTTATTCATTTCATCTACCTTTTTGTTTGTCATCTCTATTTTATTATGGCAGTTTTTTTTCACCCCCTGTTTAAGTTCCTCTATTCTTTTAATAATGTTCCATTTAATGTCGATTTCTTCTATTTCTTGTGGAGTAAGGTGTTCAATTCTTGTTTCGTGATCCCTGGATTCTGGTGATGTCATGTTGTCTTTCAGGTTGTTGGAGGAATTCTTGCATTGGTGCCTGCCCATCTCTTCCTTCAAATGGAGCCAGGAGAGTCTTGGTGTCTTGGTCCAGTCTTTCTGTGACTGACTCTCTGGGTGGATCTCTTCAGTGCAGGAGCAGGAACTGTTCCTGTCTGGATGGAACTCCTCAGCACAGACACAGGGTCTCCTGGTAGTCCAAGGACACCGGAGACAAAAGGGCGATCGTGGGGGCAGGGTAGGGTCGAGTGTAACACAGAAGACCCTGCAGTAGGAGCTCAGGGGGGTGTGCTCTCTTCCAGGACAATCCGCCCCAGGATAGCACACACTCACCCCTCTCGGTGGAACTCCTCAGCACTGCTACCGGGAAGATTCTAACCTATGTCCATCTTGGGCCAGAGCTTCATGGCACCTGCCTGCCTTTGCTTTCTTTCTCCCACAATTCTGTCTTCCACGCCTACCTATGTTCTGACCTATCAGGCCCAGTAGTTTTCTTTATTAATTAACCAATAAAAGCAACAGATAGATAGAAGACCCACCTACATCATACAGGGATAGCCCAAAACAGACCCAAAAGGTCCATGACCCAGAAGATCTCTGACCCTGGCTGCCTGGCTTGATTTCACCTACTAAGAGGCTTTTTGCCAAGTCCTACCACAACCACTGCAGAGCTACCTTGCAGCAACTTGGCAATTTTCCAAGCTCCTGCATTCTTTTCCTGCTGTGCAGTGACTTGTACAGCTTCCAGTTTTGGACAGTGGTTTTTGTACCCTGTAAAGATTTGTCTTTTGCATTAGTTTCATAGAAATGCTGATTGGCCAGTAGCCAGGCAGGAAGTATAGGTAGGTCAACCAGAATAGGAGAATTCTGGGAAGAGGAAAGGCTCAGTCTGCAGTCATCACTCAGATGCAGAGAAAGCAAGATGAGAATGCCTCACTGAAAAAGGTACAAAGCCATATGACTAACGCAGACAAGAATTATGGGTTAATGTAGGATGTAAGAGTTAATAAGAAGCCCCAGCTATAAGGCCAACCAGTTTATAATTAATGTAGACCTTTATATGTTTCTTTGGGACTAAACGGCTGCAGGACCAGGCAGGACAGAAACTTCTGTCGGCAAATGGTGCCAATGTGAATGACTAAATCCACTTAAAACCTGGGAGAGTTTGAGAAGAAATTTTAGCCACAAAAAGAACAGAGTTAAGCATGGCTTCTTGGTAGTGTCATTTTCTGGGTGGGCTCTGTTTTAGAGGGAAGCACATCTCATTTAAGAGAGGCTTCCTGACTCAGCTTTAGCTATAAAAAGCTTGCAACTCTTTTAAGAGGCTAAGCAACCAAATACCTAACATATTCATGAATAGCTGACAGCATGGTTTTTTGGTGGTGGCAGGGCAAGGACCTTGAAACTCCATAGAGTTGTAGCAATAAACATGGCTCCCATCAGTACCTCTGCCATGAAGCTAGACTCTCAGAAAGCTAAGGAATGGGGTAGATCCAGTTGTCAAAGCAACAGCTTTAATCCTAGCCACATTGCTTAGAAAATTAAAGACTCGTGACGTCAGAAAAACAGAGATATACAGTAAAGATAAATTCAGACGAAGAAAACCTCTGAACAAGTCACATTGTGTTTAAAAAAGATATGTAGGCTTGGAAGAGAAAAGAAAATAAAGTATTTAAAAAACAAAAAAGGAAAAGAGTAGTTGGGTGTGGAGGCACACCTTTAATCTCAGCACTTATGAGGCAGAGGCAGATGGATCTCTGTGAGTTCAAGGGCAGCCTGGTCTACAGAGTGAATTCCAGGACAGCCGGAGCTATACAGAGAAACACTGTTCTCCGAACCCAAAAATTAAAAATAAAAATTAAAGAAACAGAGCTTAAAATAAAGTCATGTAAAGATGGAAAATACACAGAGAATCTGGGTACTGGACCTAGGGTTTTTGTTAGGTAGTCTGACTTTTGGAGCGAGCATTATCTTCCTTTTTAGTGTAGTTTCATTTAAATTATTTATATATGTGTATACATAAACTTACGTGTATATACATATATATTTTAAATAACAAGTTTTTTTTTAAATAATCAGAATTTTTTCCCCCTGTGGACTTTTTTCACAATCATCCATAGTATTCTTTATTGCTCTTCCTTGCTGCTTCCTCACTATTGCCCTCTCTTCTATCCACCTCTCCACTTAAATTAGCCACTGCCTTTTTTTCTCATTTTTCTTCTTCATAGCACCTATATCTTCTATCCCCCTCTCTGGAATTTCTCTCTCTCTCTCTCTCTCTCTCTCTCTCTCTCTCTCTCTCTCTCTCTCTCTCAAATACAGTGGTTCCTTTACATTTTTCCTGTTTCTGTGATTACTCCAAGTTGTAGACTCACATCTAAAGACTGATAACAGAGGCATGCAAATATGAAAGTGCAGTGTTGGTTTTTCACTTGGTGGAGTTGGGAGTCTCAATTTCCGAACTCAGTATAATATTTTCTAATTCCATCATTTGTCTGCTGTAGCACCGTTAATAAAAACACAGAGAAAAAATTGGGGTTCAACATGATGGTCAGAAAATCAAAACAGCCAGCTCCTGGCTCTTACCCCTACCTCTGTCTGAAATGGCGGTCCTGCCTCCAGGAATCTCAGAATGAGACTGTGTCTGAGAACTGTCTCCTCCTGTCTTACATTCCTCTCTAGTGATGGGACTAAAGGTGTGCACGACTACCGCCGAATTTCTATGGCAAACTAATGTGGCTACTGGGATTAAAGGTATGTGTTACCACTGCCTGGTGTGTAAGGCTGACCAGTGGGGCTGTTTTACTCTCTGAGCTTCAGGCAAGCTTTATTTATTAAAATACAAATGAAATATCACCACAGCCTTCAAATTTCATGATTTCAATTTTTATTTGCAGCTGAATAGTGTGTATACATACTACATTTTCATTATCTGTTCATCTATTGAAAGTCATTTAGACTGTCCATTTTCTGAGTATTGTGAATAGAGAAGCAATGAACATAGCTGAGGAGGTAGTAGTCTGGAGTAGGATGTTGACTCCTTTGAGCATATACTAAAGAGTAGTGTATCTTTCATGAAGTAAATTTATTTTAAGCTTTTAAAGAATAATCCATACTTATTTCCAGAGTGTACTCCAGTCTACAATCCAGCCAGCAATTAATGAGGGCTCCCTTTCCCCATATCCTTGCCAGCATTTGGTTGTTTTCTTGATTTTAGCTAGTCTGACTAGGTAAGAGAAAGTCTCAAAGTAGTTTAGTTTGCATTTCCCTATCACTAGATGTTAAACCTTTTTTAACCTAGAAAATTTTCATGCATCGTATTTCATATTCCTGCCTCTCCCCTACTCCTCTCAGATCCTCACTGCCACCCTACCCTCCCAACTTTATGTTCATTCTCTCTTTCGTGTGCTTGCTTGCTCTCTGTCAGTGGGGTGGGAGAGAGAAAAAGAAAAAAAACAAATGGAAAAATGGCCAAAAAAATGGAGTTGTGATAGCCAACAACCTCCTGGGCATGGGACCTACGGTGGGGTAGGCCCATTGACACTCCATTTAAAGAAAATTGATTTTTTTTCCCTTTTCTCGGCATTTATTAATTGCAAGTAGCTTTTTGGTCAGAGATGGGATTTTTGTGTTTACTTTCTCTTTCCAGTTCTGTGATTTTGTCTGATTTAAATTTTGCAGTTTTCTGCATGCTGTCCTAGTCTCTGTGACCTCTTATGAGTGTCTGGAAAATGCTGTTTCTTTCAGGTCATCTGCCACATTCATCTCTTACAGTCTTTCTTCCTCAACACCTTCCACACAGATCAGCCTAAGGGGAAGGTTTTGTTAAAGACACCAACTTACTTATGCCATCAAGCATGGAGAAATCAAGCTGGTGCCCAGCTGGAAGTTTTCACCAGTATTGACTAACTTTCATGGTGCTGGATAGTGTTTTGTATACCATTAGAGAAGAAAAGTAATCATCAATATAACCCAAACTACAAATCCTGTGACCTACAATAATGGCTTCCTGTAAGCTATACTGGCACAATAGGGCACAGATGTCATAGGAGTAACCAACTACTTTTTAAAATTGGATTTAAGGCCTATTCTATGAGAAGACACTTATATCTGACACTGCTGAAGTGGCTAAGATACTGAAACTAGGTAGCTCATGGACCATAGAGAAAAACTTACTACTTTTATTCTGCTAAAGAAACATAGCAATAAAGTTACTCCTAACAACATATTACTATACCCATAAATCAGTGCATCAGAGAAGCTTCTTCTTGCAGTAGATGGTAATTAACACAAAGATCCACAGTGTGTAAAGAGTGAGAGACTTTGGATGTCTTTATCAAACCCTGTTTGAGCTGTTTCTCCTTTGAGAACTCTCTTTTCAGATCCATTCTAATTGGGCCATTCTTTTTCCTTGATTCTTTGTTCTTTTTTAGTTCCTTCTCTATTCTGTATACATCTCTTTCAGATGAACAGCTGGTAAAGATTGTCTCCCACTCTCTGAACATCCTTGTCAGGAAACTTTGTTTCCTTTGCTGTATAGAAGCTTTTTAGTTTTATGAGACCATATTTGTGCTTTGTTACTCTGAATTCCTGAGGGAATGGTGTCCTGTCCCGCGCTACCTTCTTGCCAGCAAGAACGACGCGGGGCACTTAGGATACTTCTGCAGTAAAGCTTTAATGCCCCTTGGGAGAGCGAGCATCAGCCAACATGGCGGAGACCCAGAATGAGGGGAACCCAGCCCTTATAAAGGAAACAGTCCTCGCTTCTGGCCTGTCACTCTTGGATTGGTCCGCTGCCCATTATCCCAGATGATGCCTCGGGAGTAGGCAGGGACGCAGCGGTTACCTGTGTTACCAGAGAGCTACCAAGCACATGCGCTGGGATTAAAGGCGTGTGCTACATCACCTTGAACTCACAGAGATCTGCCTGTCTCTGCCTCCCAGGCATTGGGACCAAAGGCGTGTACCGCCACACCTTGAGGTCACAGAGGTCAATCTGCCTCTGCCGCCCAGGCATCAGGACTAAAGGCGTGTACCGCCACACCTTGAGGTCACAGAGGTCAATCTCTACCTTTGTTCCTAGAAGCAATGGAGAATGTGGTCCGGCCCTCCACAGTGTCCTGTTCAGAAAGTCTTTTCTTACACCTGTATCTTGCAAAATATCATTTGTACTTTCTTATGTAGTTTCAGTGTTTCTGGTTTTACTTTAAAGTCTGTAATACAATTGTAGTTAATTTTTATATAAGGTAATACATATTGCTATAATTTCATTCTTCTATATGTGGACATCAAGTTTTCCCAGCACCGTTTGTTGAAGATGCCATCTTTTCTCCAGTGACGACTAATTGTGTGTTCTCATGTTTGTGTCTTACATTCTGTCCCTTTATCTACACGTCCGTTTTATGCCAATACCATGCTGCCTTTATTACCATAGCTCTGAAATGCTGCTTGAAGTCTGCTATGGTAATCCTTCTAGCATTATTCTTTTTGTTTAGGATTGCTTTGACTCTCTGACCTCTTTTGTGATTCCATATGAATTTTAGAATTTTTTTTCTATTTCTGTGTAGCTTGTCATGGAGATTTTTGTTGGGATTGCTTTGAATTTGTAAGTTATTTTGGTAGAGTAGTCATTTTCACAATAATAATTTTACCAACTTATTAACATAGGATGTCTTTGCATCTTCTAGTGTCTTCCTCAATCTCTTTCATCAGACATTTTAAGTTTTTCTTGTAAAGTTCTTTCTACTCCTTGGTTAGATTTATTTCTAGATATTTTTGAGACTATTGGAAATGGTAATATTTCGATGAATGCTTTCTCGGTATGCTTAATATTGCCACTTTACTGAAAGTGCTGTTCATTTCTAGAAGTCTTCTGTTGAAATTTTTGTGATTTCTTACATATAACATTATATCGTATGCAAATAGGAATAAATTAACTTCTTTTATTAGTTATATCCCTTTGACTTCCTTATCTTCTCATATTGCTCTAACTAGTACCTCAAACATGTGAGGGTTTGAGTGAGAATGTTCCCAGAAGCCTCATACATTTGAACACTTGTCCCCCAGTTGCTTTGGGAAGGTTTAGGAGTTGGAACTTGCTGGAGGAAGTATATCACTAGAGGTAGGTTTTGAGGGTTTAATGCTATCTCCAGCTTACTCTCTCTTGCTTGCAGTTCAAGGTGTGAGATCTCAGATTCCTGATCTGGGTGACATGCCTGCTGTCTGTTGCCATGACATGCCCACCACTGTAGACTTTGATCCTCCGAAACCATAAGCTAAAATATGCCCTTTATTCTATAAATTGCCTTGTTCATGGTGCTTTATCACTGCAACAGAAAGCAGATATAACAAAAAGGAACTTCAGGGCTGACCATGTGGCACTAGACAAACAGCTGGCGTCCTCGTCTCCGGGGAAGACCACCTCTTCTGCTCCCGGCTTTCTTCAGCTGTACACAGTTCTTGGTATAGGGTGGAGGCCTTTTGGGCATTTCCCCATCCAGTTTGGTATGTCCACTGGTGTCATTTTTTTTGTTCAGCTCATGTTGGAGAGAAGCTTTTATGGGTATAACTGAGAATTTTATATTGGGGAGACTTTTCTGGATGTAGCTCTGGATGGCAGTGGGATACACAGTCTTACAGCAGACTTCCCAATGCTCTGGCTTTTACAGTCTTTCATTCCCCTCTTCCATCATGTTCCCTGAGTCTTAGTGATGTGGGACAACGGTCTTGTACCCTGTAAAGATTGGTCCCTTGTAGCCAGGCAAGAAGTACAGGTGGAGCGACGTGGCAGGAAGTGTTTGCTTACAATAGTCTGAATTTCTTTGTTGTTTGCTGTAATGCTTCCATGTTCATCTCTGATTCTGTTCATTTGGGTCATTTCTTTCTGTTTTATCTCCTCAAAGAACCATCTCTAAGATTCATTGATTGTTTGCATTATTAGCCATGTCTCCTTCTTGTTGATGTCTTGTTTGGTCTTTAGTATTTCTTGTTTTTACAGGATTTTGGTTTGGTGTGTTCTTGTATCTTGAAATTCTTCAATTGCATCATTGTTATTTATTGTGCTTTTTCTGATTTTTAGTGTAGTGCTTATTTCTATTAATTTCCCTTTTATTGTGGTTCATAGATGTCATAACTGGGTAGGACAGTTGGTTGCTCCCTTATTTTGGAAGCTTGCATTGTACCTTCTGGTACCATGAGAGCCAGTCCTTAAAAAGGAAGCTTTCAGGCCAATTCCAGCCCATGGTATTGTGAACATTACAATAATGTTAAATTAGGTTTGTATTTTGAGGGTGGAGAGGAAAGATGAGTTGCTGTTTTAGATAACATTTGCTGATTTAAGAATGGAGATCATGAAATACAAGGATTTCTCATTTGTGCCCTAAGTATCCTTCATGCTTCTACCTTGTTTCGAGTCCTAAATGTTCTTTGAAGCAGGAAGTGAATTCTCTAGTTCCCTGTCCTACAGTGAGCGTGATGAGCATGGCAAGGATACGCTTCATGATCAGCTATTTTCATGATCCACTCAAAAAATATCTTTGGCAAATATTTTAACTCAAGCATTTTAAAGTACTTTGTGTCTTAGAGGGAAAGAAACACACTACAAAATTAGTCTTTGGGAAGTTATTGAACTCAAAGCAAAATAATTCTCAGGGATTTTTGTATGTTATGATGTGTGCTGTATCCCCTGTGCTTGCATTACTTACCTTCTTTTCAGAGGAGACAGACAGGAATAGGATAAACAATAAGATGATTGATATTATATATATAATATGCATATTATATATATAATATACATATATATATAATGCTAGATAATGATAATACTCTGGGTGAAAGGGTATATGAATCATGTCAAAGCTGGAAAGGACATAAAGTTGTTTCATTTATCTTGCATTAATTTTACTCTATAATAAAAATATTAAAAGTACTTGCCTTGTAGGGTCATACTAAAGTTGAGTTAACATATTTGTGTATGAAGTGTCCAACATGTTCCTAGAGGATAACGTAATTCTAGGATCATTTATATATTTGCCTGCTCAGTACCCTAGCTTCATCTCAGGATGCCTTTCACAAAGAAGGATATAGTTTCCTATAACCTGAATTACATTGTCTAGTATTCCCTGGCCTGCGTCTAGATCCTTTGACTCGTTTGCTAGTTTGTTTTTGTGGGTAAGATTGGGTCACCTTTAGCCCGCACTGATCTCAAAATAAATCATTTTGTAGCTAATGTCGACTAGGAACTCTTTAACCTCCTGCCTCCACCTCCCATGTGTTATAATTGTAAGCACCCAGCTTCCTTTTCAATTTTTCTTTTACCTTCCATGCATTAATTTCTAATGTTCCTTTCTTATTGAAATAACCATTCTTTGATAGCAGTTAAAAAAAACACTGTTAGTTCCTGTGGATGTCACTTCATCGTTTTCCGTTTCAGAAATCAGGCAGACTAGTCACTGCTCTGTCCCTTACAACATCACAAAGTTAAAGGTCTGACAAAATGGGACCTTTATGTTTATCAGCTAAAAATGAGTACAGTGTTGGAAGCATTCTCATAGACAAAAAAATGTAAATGCTTTCATTTTCGTGGTTTGGAAAAGGAAATCTTTTGAATGAACTTAATGAAGTCTGTAGCCCCTACTGACCTTTCTTTGTCTGTCTAACCCCTGTGCAGCCCTAGATGTAACCATTGCCCTCTACCACCGTTATTCTCGAAAAGTAGACTAGTTTTATGATCTTCTAACTTTCCATAATGATCTCTATCATAGCCAGTGTTAACCGGCCTAATTAACTCTTTTCTCTTCCCATGTAATAAGTGTCTTGAGATGTGGACTGTGTTCTAGTGTTTGGGTTTCCAATGGCTATCATGGTGCTTACCAAAAATTTGAAATTTTTGTCTATATATGAAATATAATGTGTGAAATATAATGCCCAGACATAGGATTACTTTAACTTTGCTTCCCCTTCCCTACACCTGCTCCATTGTCTCTCATGGCTGCCTTGTCAGGAACTAACAGACTGTTCAAGGGCACTGCCCACATCCTGACCTTCACACTCTCCTGTCCTCATCTGCCCGAAAATTGTTTTCCAGCAATGTCACTGGTTTGAAGCGCGTGACACAGAACAGAAATAAAACAAAAAGATGGTAGTCTGGCTATCAGGAAATACATTCAGGTGGAGGGTTGCCCTATAGATTAACTAGGATGTGATGAGGAGTTTGATCTTACTCTTAAGATAATGGGTCTCTGGTCTGTTGTTTAGTCTTTTACTCTTTTGGCTCCTTGTGAGTTCCAACAACCAGCTCCCAAATAAAGCACATGGAATCTTATTCTGTCTTACGAATGCCTGACCTCTACTTGGTTTATTTCCAGCCAGCTTTTCTTAACTTAAATTATCCCATCTACCTTTTGCCTCTAGGCTTTTATCCTTCTCTCCTCTATATACCTTTCTTTACTTCTTACTCCGTGGCTTGCTGTATAGCTGGGTGGCCAGCCCCTGGTGTCCTCTCTCCTTCTCCTCTTCTTCCTAGATTTCTTTCTCTCCAGATCTCTCCTCCTATTTATTCTCTCTGCCTGCCTGCTCTCCTTATCCTCTCTTCTGCCTTGCTATTGGCCACTCAACTTTTTATCAGACTAATCATATGTTTTAGACAGGCATTGTAAAACACACTGGAACCTGCTTAGAGGTTTTCCCATATGGACTTCTTTTCCTGCATACTTTTTAGCCTATTTTGACCATGAGAACAAACTTTAAACTGCTAAGCTACAGCTGGGTCCTCTGTGCAGCTCTATTGGCCGGCTCCACCTGCTTTTTAGTTCCCGAGAGCCAAGTCTAAAGCTTGCAGCCTGAGCAGAGGTGCCCTTTGACCAGGAACTGCACTCAATCCCGCAACCATGGAATGCCAGTGCCCTGCACTGTGGCAGGCATTTTTTAACTTACTTTCTTCTACTAAAAAAATTATTTTTTAAAAAAGACTTTCTGTGCAGCAGAACTTCTTAAAGGAGTCATGTTTTGTTTTTGTTTTTTCAGCTTTCTCAGGTCTCGATGGATATTTGAGAGCTTCACATTGGCACACCAAAATGATGTTGTTGCTGGTTTTAACTCTTTTGGCTCTTTGCAGACCCACCACCCAGCTCCCAAGTAAATACACACAGTCTTCCTTTATATGAATGCCAGCCTTAGCTGGCATTATTCTAGCCATTATTTCTAGCCAGCTTTTCTTAAATTATCACATCTACTTTTTGCCTCTGGGCTTTTATCTTTATCTTTTTATATACCTTTCTTTTCTTCTTATTCTGTATCTGGCTGTGTGGCTGGGTGACTGGTCCCTTCTTTTCTCACTCCTCGATCTCCTCTTCATCCTAGGTCTCTTTCTCCCCAGACTTCTCCTCCTATTTATTCTCTATGCCTGCCAGCTTGCCTGTCCTTTCTCCTGTCTCACTATTGGCCATTCAGCTCCTTATTAGACTATTAGGCGTTTTAGACAGGCAAAGCATCACAGCTTCACAGTTAAACAAGTGCAACATAAAAGAATGCAACACATCTTTGCATCATTCAACAAATGTTCCACAGCATAAACAAATGTAGCACACCTTAAAATAACATTTTGCCATACTAGTCTATACGTATTTTCATTATTATATGTATCTAGTTTCCATGCCAGTTAGCTTATTTATATAGGAGTTTGCCTTCTGACTGAAGGACTTGTACCTGCTATCCACATCACCAACTTAATTATATAAGATATAGAATTCATATTATACTCAGAAGGTTGCCTGTTGATATGGCAACAGAGCAAAGTAAGTCAAATCACTGTAGGGACAATTTTACCCAATAAGGAAAAGCCTTCTCACGCGGCATGGCAAGCAAGTGTCTCTGAAAGCCAGGATACAACAGAGTAAATACAAAGTCTTAAACATACCTTTAAAAAGCTTATGTTTTTATTATTTTATAATACAAATATAATATAAAATATAATATAAATATAATATAAAAATATATTTTGTATTTCTTAATAAAAAGTAAATTATATAATTTTATTCCATAATTTTCTGATGCTAGTATGAGTTCCCAAGATAATGGTAATGTGATATTGCAAACAGTGGAGATGCAGATGATATTTGAGTTGGGAGTCTTCTTGTAGTCACTGATTCAAGAATCACCAGTTACGGGCCAGCTCACTGTCACTGGTGAGACTCTTACTGTGTGTTTATGGCTGTAACTGGTTTAGTGGTGCCCCTGCGCATGCTAAGAATGTATGCTAGCCTGCTGAGTGCCCAACTTCCACCCTTCTGAAGAAATGAAAATACAATTTAAATGATGAACAAAAATTAATTTTGCCTCTTATCAAGGCTAAGGTGTATGCCTGAGCTCTTATCTCCAAGTCCTTTTTGTTCCAGAAGTTGGAAACCTGATCGCTTACAGAGGCCAGAATGGTGGAATGAAGCAGGAAGACGCTGAAGCAAGCTGGAGAGCCAAGCCCTTTCTGGAGGGGCAGCCTCTGCTCTGCTCCAGATAACTGTGGCAAAGCAGGAATGTTGACCTACCGTTACCACACTCACTGTCCAGGTTCTCAGGTAAACAGGAATTATATATTTTCATTGAAGTATTTTGATTTAAATATTGCCAATTAATTTGTTATTGTTGTTGTTAATTGTAAGCTTGTACAAGCCAAACACTTTCGTAAGTAGGATTTGATTCAGAGTATTTATTTTTATAACTAGTATCACATTTTTTATTTATTTGTTGGAGACTTTATTTTCTACAGGGTTGACTTTTCATTGATAATATCCTCAGAGTTAATTTATGCTTCATTTTGGACTTTTGAAATTCCTTTGTAAGTCTCCAACTGGAGTACTTAACTCATAAGTTTTCTTGTTTAAGCACATTTTCATGGCCACTCTTCAGTGTTCCAGTGAGAATCAGTCCCATGCGTACATGATTCTCTTTTAAGACGTTACATATGATCTCATACATTTGTAAATATCACTAATTATTTTCTTTCTAATGTCTGAGCTTCAACACAATAAAAGATCACTTATTTCATGTAACTTGTATGCTTTAGGCAATCCCTCTCTAACACCCAGACACAAAGATTTCTTTTCCTCTCATTTCTTGAGAGAATTTATCAGAACTCTTATCAGACCATAGTTGTGCAGTATTTAATCATATTGGCTGGAGATCTAGTAGATCTGTGTGGTCCTATGCTGAAATGCTGTCTTTAATGAGTGTCTCATTGACTAAGTTGTTGTTTTTACTTTGAGTAATCTGGTTTTCATTTAAAATGTTTCATTCTTTTTTTTCTTTTTTTATTGATTAAGTACTTTATTTATTTTCCCTTAAGGTATGCAACTCTATGTGAGTTAGAAGCAATTCTTTTTTTATTACTTTATTAATACTAGGAATCAAAATTTCCACTTCCTCCCCTTCACCCACTTCCCTCCCGCTCCCCCACCCACCCTCCTCCCTTCCCCCTCCAGTCCTTAGAGAGGGCAAGATACCCTGCCCTGTGGAAAGTCCAAGGCCCTCCTCACTCCATCCAGGCCTAGGAAGGTGTGCATCCAAATAGACTAGGATCCCAAAAAGCCAGTACATGCAGTGGAGACAAATCCCAGTGCCATTATCATTGTCTTCTCAGTCTGCACCAATTGTCAGCCACATTCAGAGGGTTCGGTTTGATCCCATGCTCATTCAGTCCCATTCCAGCTGGCCTTGGTGAGTTCCAAGTTAGTTCAGGCACACTGTCTCAGTGGGTGGATCATCCCCTCGTAGTTCTGACTTCCTTGGTCATATTCTCCCTCCTTCTGCTCTTCAACTGGACCTTGGGAGCTCAGTCTAGTGCTCCAATGTGGGACTCTGTCTCTGTCTCCATCTTTAAGTACTATTCTGGCTATAGAGGGAACCCAGGCCAAGGTACTTGTTGCCTTGCTGTGAAGAGTGCTAAAACTTTATGGGCCTATCCTAAGACCTTCAGGTTTGTGATGGATACCTTCTTGTATGACTATCACATCATTCCTGTGTTATAAACTGTTATTTTTTTAATGTTTTTATTTTGTTTGCATGGGTATTTTGCCCACACATGTGTCTCTACACAACTTGGCATGCCCCAAAGAAACCAAAAGGGGGCATTGGATTCCCTCTAGAACTGGAGTTTCAGATCATCAGCACCATGAGGGTGCTAGGAATTGAACCCTGCTCCTCTGCAAGAGCAGCCAGTGTTAACGGCTGAGCCACACGGGGTGTGGACTGTTATACTTTCTGCTCTGAAAAAGGAGAACATCTAGAATTTGAGAACTTTGATTATCAAGCAAGGAAAGAGGCACTATTGAGAATATCTGGTCCAACTGATTAAGGAAATATAGTTATGATAATGGCTGTTTGGGGAAGCCACACCTAGCAGAGTGTTTTGGGTCTCTTACAGAGGATGTATCAAAAAGATGTTTTAGAAGTGGTCGCCCCGTCATAGTAAGAATCAAATGGAAATAATAACTAGTATAAAATGAGTTAATATGCTTCAGAGTTTCCTTTCAAAATGAGAAAAATGGGATGCTTATAAATAAAAATGCATGACTTGAATAAATATGAGAGCACTGACTGGGGGCTGGACAGGTGCAATGAAGGGTGCATTTATATAATTGATATTTTATGAAAAGATAATTAGAGAAAATGCCATCTAGGATTACTCTAACAAACATAATCTAACAAAGAGCATAAAGGTTGTGGTTATTTTATTTATTATTCAATCAAATGATAATTATGTTGTAGTCATTTAGATACAGCTCTCTATGGTGCTAATATTGTGTTTTATTCCAGTCAAATCCATTGTTGTACATATACTGTTTGAGATGTAAGGACAGAAGATTGTTCTAAATGAAACTTACTATCAATTTGAAAACTGAAGCGTTCAGTCTTGCCAATGCAGGATGGGAGTAGACTTCCTATTTACAAATATTTCATGAACTAACTTTAAAATCATATTATAAAAAGTTTAATTACATCATATATCAAACAATGTCCATATTTTACTTAACATAAATCTGTTTCTGATCATTGAAGAATCATTGACTGTTTAATTCTGTGCTGCTGTGTATATCCACAGAGCACAGATGAATTTGTCATCAATAAAGATGCGTCGATGAAGAATATCATCACACAAAAGCCAATTCATTATGTTAGTGTTAAGTTTGTTTGATAGTCTTCCAGTGACTTTATGGCATTTGAGGTTATTTAGAAAGATTTTGGAAGAATATCTATTTAGTACTTTTATGATGTCATATTATCTGATCTTTAATCTTCATAGTCTTTTGAGATTGACTTGACTTTTTAATGCATTTAATAATGCATAATAATTTTATTCTTATATTGACAAGAACATCAGTGAAAAAGATTGAAAAATGAAGTCTACTGCATTAATAGTACCTTGTTCAAATATAAGCTCAATTGTTATATTGTTTCAGTCATTTTCTAGTTCCCTTATTAATACAATTAATATGTTACTTAATAAAAGTGAGAGTTCCCAAAAAGTATACTAGTCTTCATAGAAGCCTTATATTCTCTGCAAAAATTATCACTCAGAAGTTGTGAGACCCTTAAGGATAAATCTAGACCACAAAAGAATGCTTCTTAGATTTTATCAACATGCATACATTCATTGGCTTCTTTTAAAAAACCTTTCATTTTAGACTTGTGATGCTAAAATGTATCATAAGCTTAAGTGATAAACAGAATATAAAATTGTGTACTAGAATATATACAATCATCAGGAAATAATTAATATGGGAAGCGTGAATACAGGAAGGACGGAGTGAATCAAGGTCCCTGCTTAGTGTGTGTATAGTCCTGTGAAAAGGGAGTCAGGAAACAGATTGATGCTGCTGGTATGCCGGAAATAGGAAGTATCAGTGAATTAATTACAAACTAAAGCATACCTGTAGTTTACATTATACTTTGGCTAAAAATGACATCTTAAATTCTGAATGTTCAGAAGACACCAGGGCAGCAAAGAAAATGAAGCCACTGAAATTCAGTTCTCTCAAAGCCAATTGTCAGAGAATGATTTTCTATTGAAAGGAGGCCGAAAATACGAAAAACATTGGCAGAGTTGTAACAGCTCTCTCCCTTAGTGCACACATGTACTTAAACTCACACATTTGATTTTCATCATTGCAGAACTTTCTGTGAAGTTAATACAGATTAACCTGAAGAAAAAAAAAAAACATGAATCTTTGATCCCAAACACTAGAGGCAAGGTGGTAGCTTGAATATCACAGTCCTTTATATTTTAGCATGTTTTACTAGAATATCATGAAGTCACATAAACAAGATTGGTCTACAAAGGAAAAGAGGAAAGGATATTGTGGAAATTGGGCTTTTTGAAGCATAGTAATATTAAAATGCTAAATTGGGAAACAGGAGAAAGTGTTCACTTTTATACTGCAGGTTATAAAAAAGAAAGTGTGGCTGCACCTCAGTGCTGTACAGGCCTCAGTAGTGTGAGAAACAAGACCTGAAGTCCTTTCCTAGGACTGCTGCATGCATTTAAGGAATGTCTGAAGAGCCCAAATTATACACATCTATTTTAGCAAATAATTCTAGGTTAATTATTAAGATGTATGTAGTTATATGTGCAGGAACATTTCTTGAATTTGTTTATGGTTATGACAGTTTTGGAGGAATGGAAGTAATTAAATTAACTCATCAATTCTCCAAAAATCCATCCCAATCATTAAAAGTAGTGTTTTGGGAAAATATTTAATGTCATACAAAAGTGTCAAGTGGAGGGGAAATACAAACTGGTAATGACTCAGTACTCAAAAGTAGAGAAGCTGGGGAAGTGGCTCATCTGTTCAGAGCACTTCTTTTTGTTTGTTTGTTTTCTTTTTTGTTTTTGTTTCTTTTGGTTTTTTGAGACAGGGTTTCTTGTGCAGCTGTGGACCCTGTCCTGGAACTCACTCTGTAGACTAGGATGGCCTCAAACTCACAGAGATCCGCCCGCTTCTGCCTCCTGAGGGCCTACACCACCTGGCTCACTTAGTACTCTTGTGGAGAACACAAATATGGTTCCCAATACACACATGGCAGCTAACAACTGTCTCTAACTCCAGTTCTGGCATCCACTTTTGGCCTCTGCAGGCACTATACACATGTGGTATACATACATGCAAAACACTTTCACATAGAGGTATTGTATGAGCAGGGAGGGAGGAGTCAACATCGTAATGGGAAAACCCACAGAGACCTGACCTGAGCTATTTGGGAGCTCACGGACTCTAGATGGACAGCTAGGGAGCCTGCATTGGACCCACCTAAGCCCTCTGCATCTGAGTGACAGTTGTGTTGCTTGTTCTTTAGTGGGACCAGGACCTGTTCCTGATGCATGAGTTGGCTCTTTGGAACATATTCCCTTTGTTGGGATGCTTTGTTCAGCCTTGATGCAGTGAGGAGGAGCTTGGTCCTGCCTCAACTTGATGTGCCATTGGTTCCCTTGGGAGACCTTACCCCATTATGAGTGGAAATAGAGGAGGAGTGGATGGGGGGATGGGTAGGAAGAAGGTGAGGGAGGAAAGGAGGAGGAAGAAACTGTGGCTGGTATGTAAATAGTTTTAAGTAATAATATTTTTTTTAAAAATCCAAACAAAATAATAGTAAAAGTTTATAAGAGGATATGAAATTGGGATCCTGGAGTAAACCAGAACAGGAAAGGGGGAGTAGATCTGATAAAAAAAAAAACATTGTATACATGTATCAAATTTTTAAAGATTAAAATATTTTAAAAATGTAAACAAAGAAGAAGTAAATTTTAAATATATATATAAGCATAAATGTATACATATAAAGTTTTCAAGAAAAAGAAGAGTTATATTCATACATAGGAAATATTTAGAAGCAATACGACTTCTTTAGAGAACAATCGCCGGTGTCTACAGAGTTGAAAATCTTTCGAGAATCAAGAGTCATATTCCTCAGTGGTATATCACTCGAGCTCCAGCAGATGGGACCACACTCTGTCCCTATGAGAAAGCCTAATTAAGTGCTGTGGGTCACCTTTACCTAAAAGGAAAGTGTAAGAGTAAAGCAGGGAGTTGGGAAAACAGATTTGGTGAGAACAGAAAAAAGCATAGTGGATAGGGACTGTGATGGAAGACCACGTGTGTGTGTGTGTGTGTGTGTGTGTGTGTGTGTGTGTGTGTGTCCGTGCGTGCAATTTTAAAAGAACAAATAATGTTCAGGTTCTGTCACCCAGCATTAAAATGTTATGCCAATACATGAATAATTATATAGTAGTGCCAATAAATACTGCTCAGATGTTAAAATTTAATGGTTGGGGGCTGGTGAGAAAGCATGCATACCTGGGAACTTGAGTTATATCTCGAGAGCCCACATTAAAGTCTAAGGATAGAACCAACTTCAGTGTTATCTACTGACCGCCACACACAGGCTTGTGTTCTCACATATATCATACACAAGAGCGCACAAAAAAATAAAAAAAAATATTAAATCAATTGATCTGTAGATCCACAACGAAACATAAATGTCTAAAGAGTAAGTATAGGAGATACGTCTAAATCCGCAATGACCTTCTTTGTAAGACCTTTTCTTGCTTTCCTAGGGAAAGACTCCTGAGAGATCTTAGGCACGTTTAAATATAGAGACGCTAAGAATTTTTTGTTTGTTTTCTTTTTTGTTTTTCAAAATAGGGCTTCTCTGTGTAGCTTTGGTGCCTGTCCTAGAACTAGTTCTTGTAGACCAGGCAGGCCTCGAACTCACAGAGATCCACCTGTCTCCGCCTCCTGAGTTCTGGAATTAAAGATGTGCACCACCCCTCCCCAGCAAGACTCAGAGCTTAGATTGGGTAATTGTATGCCTGCTTGCACCATTGAGCTTGTTAAATTGTACATCATATTGTTTAGACGTTACTTTCTCACTTAAATCTTTTGAGATAGTTTAAAACCTCTTCTGAATCCTGTCATTTCCTGGTGTTTCCTCACTGCCATTTCAGACACTCAGGTACAGCATTTTTTTTTAATTTGTTAATTATGCTGTCACTAAAACGTTTTTATAAGGAACCACATGTTCCATTTTTAAAATACTAGGAGAGTATTCTTCATCCTTAATGTGGTTTCGTGGCTTCAGTGGCGTGACAGTAGTACATGTTAAACTGACCATGGAACAGGTTTTTCAGAACCTAAGTCTACCAAATGTGACATCACATTTTCCATAATACTGAGGGGTTAACGATTAGACTGTTTTTAATTTACTTATTTTGTATTTAATTGCTCTATCAAGAGCACCTATATAAGCATGCTGTACTACCACTAATCCCTGTTGTTTCTTTTTCAAATAGCACCTTGTAACATAATAAAAGAATTAGGAAAGTACACCAATATAAGGTTTTATGAAATCTTGTCTGTAAATCAACTCTCATCCCTTCAATAATACAAAGAAAATTTTCTCTTACATTTGGAAATGTATCTTTATTCCTTCTACTGTTTCCTTAAAAAAAAAACCACACTTGAAAAACTTTGAAAGAATAAAGACTAAAAACAGTTTTTTTTTCAAAAAAGCAAAACTGAATTTTACATATGATTTTGACAGCAAAGAACACAAAAGTAATCGGGTACATTTAAAAGTTTATTTTTAGATTACATGACTTCTCAACTTTCAACATTAAATTTACAGTTTACATATTTACCTATATTTCAGGCTACATTATTGGAATTCTGAAGTCATGAAAACGCCAGAGGAACCAACCTACAACACCTTGGATTCACATTGGAAAATAAAGAGAAAGCTTAAAGAATGTGGTCTATAAAGGCAGGAGGCACCTGGAGACAGTAGCCAGCTGGTAGTGTCAGAGCAGACCCGTTTCTAAACAGTCAAAGTCGTTTTAGTCCAGTATCAAGGTTCAAGAAAAAAATGTACAACTAAAAACTTTTAGCCCCTCCCTCCTCTGCTTCAGACAGGTACCAGCGTAGGCAAACTATGATTTTCCCTGGTTGAGAGTATTTGTTTTTGTCCATGTAGACCATGCCTAGGAATGAAATATTTTTTATTTAATGTAGATTAAAATGGGAAACATTTTCACGATGGCAGATTTCAAGGACTTGGTTCCAAACTGAGCCGAAGCTTCCCCATGTATTTTGTAGTCCAGGAAAACTGTGCTCTGCTGCCCCAGTTTTGAAGGCCACCATGCTCTGTACTAGAAGGATATCATCGTATTGCTGATATCTTTGGAGCGCCCCAAGCAGACACAGAAAATGAATGGAGGCAAAGAGTGTGACGGAGGAGACAAGGAAGGAGGTCTTCCAGCTATCCAGGTTCCTGTGGGTTGGCAGCGGCGCGTGGACCACAACGGCGTGCTTTACATCAGGTGAGCCCTCCACGTTCGCAGTGAAAGACTGATCTTCTCTAAGGGAACAAAATATTGACTGACAGCACCTCAACATAAACTTGAATAAATGACCTCTGTGCTAGAAATGCACAAGTATTTTTATTCTGTGCCACTTAGCAATGTAAATTCCATAGATTACTGAAGAGAATCTTTATGCATTGCATGTGTCTGTGTAAAGTTGTCTTTCTGCTTCTCTGTAGTAAGGATAAAGAAAGTACCAAGCTTTCTAAAAGAAACATATAAACAAGAATACTGTATCCATAAGAAAATGTAAACTACTAGAAATAGGTCCAATATTTCTCCATATATTAATTAAATTAAATAATTGACTCCTACATTCTTTACTTTGTAGTTTCTAATAAATAATGAAAGATTGGATACCATAAATCTTTGATATATAATTTAAAAACAGAAATTTTTCAAAGACAAATCGCATCATTATTTTCATGGTATTACTTTCAGTGTGACTTTTGCAACCTCTCTTCAACAGAATTCTTCAGTTGTACAAAAATATACACAATTGGTGGTGCATACCTATAAACTCAGCATTTAGGAGTTAGAGGTAGGAACACCCAGGGTTCAAAGCAGACTTTAGCTACATAGTCATGAACGGGATATTCTTTGCTGTGTGAACATAAAGAATTAGATGCCAGAACTCAAGAAGTCAGCTAGGTTTATTTGGTTTGGGTAAGATGTTTTTGAGTTAATTTTAATTCCAATTGAAATTCCATTGTCATGTATATTTCTTTTTTCTGAAATTTTAAAGGTTTGCTTTGATAATTGTAGTGAAGGAATAAAAGAAAATGTGAAGTTCAGCCAGTGGAAATAAAATACGCAAGTACTCATAACTAATCTTCTCAAAGTATTCCTGCTGCCAATGCTGTCTATAGATTGTCAGAAATATTTTGTTGTTAATACAACACTGCACATTACCCGTGACAGGTTTGTGTTTATGGCTGTTAAAGACTATAAAGAAAATATATATATATATATTCGGCCTGGACCAAGTGAGTCCAAAGTCTTGATAACTACTTATGAAATCACATTGCTGTGAGCAAAAATCAGGTCAAGTCCAAAACCAGATTAAAGTTTAAGAAACCACAGTTACCCTGTTCATGAGTTTGCAAGTCTTCCTAGTCATGAATGTCTGATAATCCTCTTAGCATGAGGTCTCCAAATCAAATCTGAACATCAGGAATTCTTAGAGAGGAACTTCCCAGATAAGGTAAAATTAAAATACTTTCACATTCAGACAAGCCAGCATAGATCTCATCTGTCTGGCTAAGACCAGTTGAATCTCTCTGGAGCGTCTGTGGGAAGTCAGGCCGCTTTCTGTGCCCCTTTCCCCATGCAGCTTGGTTTTCAGTGTCGCCTCCAGCTTCCCCTGCCTCCTGACACAGAGGCTAACAGAGTAAGTTTTCCACCCTTTTCCAATCCTTTAAGCTTAATCTGTGATTTAAGACATAACTATTTTTACGATAATTATTACTCCCAAAAGTTAATTAAATAGCTTTAACTGAAGGGAATACCCTAACTGGTGGTAGGAAGTATTTTTAAAATATCAGAAGCATTCTTAATAGAATTTAGGAATTCTTCACTTTAGGCTAAATTTACAAGTAAATCCCTCTAGATTGCCATCCATACACTTTAAGTAAAATATTGAGCAGTTTCTTTTTACTAAATTTACTAATTCTTCATGGGAAAAAAATCAGTATATTTTAGTGACACTTTCACTAAACTTATCAAAACTTTAAAGCCATTACTGCCCCTGTGTGCTCTGGTGAAACTCCAGTCTATAATGTGAAAAAAATTGTTATTTCATGTAATCTGAAAGACCTGACTAAGTTGAGGATGTTTGTAGGTTTCGTTTTTGTTCCGAAGTCACTTGTGTCATTTCCCATGAACACTGTATGAGCTGCATGTTAACCTAACCCCATTCAAGTGCTGCCTGTGTTTCCGTGGAGGCAGACTAGACTCCATCCAAGAGTGACCCTTCACATATGAAACAGGATATTGTTCTGGATGAATCTGACCAGGAAGATTAAGGGAAGATTTTTCTAAATAGTCTCAAATAAAATTAATCTCAAAGCATATATAAAATTCAAAACAGAGTATGCATTTATGTTGTAAAAATCAACCTATTAATAATAAAATGGACTAAGATGCAAATTCTGTTTTTAATTAATCCCCTAATGTAAGTAAGTAGTACAGACTTATCCTTTCATCTGACTTAATACCTCCTGTGTAGACCTGAAACTGATCCATGCTCACTTATTTGAGTGACTCCAGAACCTGGGCCTGTGACCTACACAGCTCTAAGTTTATGACTACCTAACACTCCATTTCTTCCAGAGTTCACCTTCTTCTGTCAGTTCTGCCTAGTACCTCCCTCCCTTTCTGTACAGTCTTTCTGTTGGGTAGAATTTGAAGTAGATTACACTTCTTTACACACTGAGGGCCTGGGAAGACACCTGCCTGGAGGTTCTTCCGTCTCACAGAATCAAGTAGTAGACATAGGAGGAAGGTGTCACCTCCTTTTTTTTGTACTTTATAACTTTCTGCTTTGAACCTTTTCATGTCGCAGTTTCACTTCCTCCCCAAGGAGCTTAAAGCGAACCTAGGGGTTCGAATAAATAGCATTGCTGTATATAATTTTTGTTGTTTCTTTCTTTCTTTCTTTTTTTCAAGACAGGTTTTCTCTGTGTAGCCCTGGCTGTCCTGAAACTCACACTGGAGACCAGGCTGGCCTCAAACTCATAGCCTGCCTCTACTTCCCAGGTGCTGAGACTAAAGGCGTACACCACCACTACCCAGCATACTTGACGTATTTTTCTTCTTTCTTTCTTACCTGTTTATGTCCTTTCTTAAGAATAGAATTCCATCTTTGATCTATTCCTGGTTTTCAAAATGCTTTCTTTCATCTTCTATGAATATATGTATTTTTCTGAGAAATGTTTCTGTTCGAAAGAAAGAGATAGTGTTAAAGTCTATAATTTAGTAGCTAACATAATATTGGCAAAGAAAATGTTTTTCCTTAGTAGGAAAATATTATCTTGTGAAGGGATAATAAGTTTATAAACTGTACTTTTATATAGTATGTGTCATCAAAATTATTTCCTGACTTTTTTTAAACTATTTTTACAGTCCCAGTGGGTCTTTGTTATCTTGCTTGGAGCAGGTTAAAACATACCTGCTTACTGATGGAACATGCAAGTGTGGCTTGGAATGTCCTCTTATTCTTCCCAAGGTAACCGTCATAATTGAGTGTAGCAGTGTTTTTCTTTGGGTTGTGGTTTTGGCTTTTGTTTGGTTGTAGATATTTTATATCTTTGCTTTTCTCGTTTGGTGCCTTACTTTTATATTATTTTCTATTCTTTAATTTATTGTAATTATTTTATTAAACATTGGATTGCTTAAAGGTTTAAAGGAATGGTTTTCATTTTCAGAGGTGCCACCGTGACTGTTTCATGGTGCCCTTGTTTAGGGAGCAGCACGGTCATTCGCTGCTGTGGCTGCTCAACTCTGAACTTTCTTCTTAGCACTGGTATCCGTAAAGCTGCCACAGATACTCTTAAAATCACAGAGTTCGTCTCTAATAGCAAAAATAGGGAGTCGCCTTACTGCTTTACAAAGTAAAAAACAAAGTTATTTAAAAGGGTGAATATTTCATATGAAAATAGGCAATTATTCTCTGAAATGTGTATTTGCTACTAATTTTTAAACTAAAGTTTAATAAACACCTTTTCTTTTTTGTATGTTACCATATTTTAACTACTGGGTTGCCTCAACTGGCATTGGTGGGAGAAGAGATGCCTGGTCTTGCTGCAGTTTGATGTGCCAGGGCTGACCGGTGTACATAGGAGGGGGAGGGCTGGGGGAGGGGAAGCTTTGATCAGACTGGGGATAATTAATTAAATTAATAAATTTGGAGAGATTTATATGGTAAATAAGAATTTTTAACGTATAGTAGATTTTTAGATCACTGAGGCAGAAATATTAATATAGCAATAAAAATAAGCAACAGAGAAGGTAAGCATGTAGGGATGTTGTAGCAAAAATCAGACTATAGGATGCTGTGGCTTTTCATGTTTTTCACTGTGTGCACCACTTGTTTCTTTGCTGTTATGCTGTCAGGAGGTGTCAAAATCAGAGATATTATCAGATAGTATACCCTTTCCTATGTTTAATTAGCTTAGCTATCATAAAATGTGTATAATTTTCATTGTCTCAAAAATATTATTTGGCCAGAAATATTTTTGCGTTATGTAAAGTTGTTTTTCTTCCATTTCAAAGCTCAAAGATTTAATTCCTATTCACAGCTTAATCTAGGTACAGCATTTCTCTTTGTAACAAGAAGGCTTTTTATGAAATATTTTCATGGACCTCCTATAAGCAGATGCTGTGGGTTTTTTCCAGGTGTTTAATTTTGACCCTGGAGCTGCAGTGAAGCAGAGAACTGCAGAAGATGTTAAAGCGGACGAAGATGTCACAAAGCTTTGCATCCACAAGAGGAAGATCATCGCGGTGGCCACACTCCATAAAAGCATGGAGGCCCCACACCCTTCTCTGGTGCTCACCAGCCCTGGAGGAGGAACAAGTATGTCACATGACTGTAGGGTTGGACGATCTCTCTGACTCACTTTGCCAGGGATTTCCCAGGCCATAGTTTGAACATCCACAGTTGTGTGTGTTCTGTCATTTTTATCTGAAAAATTACTGTGGATATATTTCTCAAATTTTCTTATAGCATGCAGTAACACAATCAAAATCAATTCTAATCAGCAAATTAAAATTCTTTTTAAGTGCCTACAGACAAGCTAACAGAGAAAAAGGCTACATTGTTTCGTAAGAAAACATCCACTTACATAGGGCTAGGTATTAATGGATAAGATCAAGTCCCAAATATAGCTTAGCAATATTCTTAAAGGTTTTTTCTTTCTATATTTTATTTTATTATTAGCCTTTAGAAGTTTGTTTGTTTTCTAATGAAAGACAGAAAGCCAGTGGATCCAGAAGGAAGGGAGGAGCTAGGAGGAGCAGAGCTGTGGGAAACTGGAGTCAGGTTATATTATTTGAGAAAGTCCATTTCCAATCACAGGTAAATAAAAAGAAATTAGCCATGTTAGTTACTTAGTCATGATAGCTGTTTATTAAGCACCTACTCAAGTACAAATCACTTGGCCCAGAAATTTTTATGATATGCTCCCAATACAAACACATACACACATTCTTTTTTAAGTAAAAATTTTAATACAGTTGCTTATTGAAGTGTGTCCATGTATGCATGCACATAGATGGGCCTTTACCCATTGAGCTGCCTCACTAGCCCTGACACTGCCCCCTGGGACAAATTGCAGAGTCACAGGGAAGTGCCAGGGAGTTTGCTGAATTCCCATCTGCTGTTAAGTTTGATTGCCCACATTGGACACAAATATTTTTCCTAACATCAAGTGTTCCATGATGAGGAAGGCTATGTCATCTGAATGTAGAAATAAAGGACATTCCTTTATGACACCACAATCCAGTGCTACTGGTAAAATTCCATGAGCTAACATGTAGTCTATGTTAAAGTTCCTTTTACTCTCCTACTAATATCCCTCCCAGCTTCTTTAAAAGTTCATTCCTTTTTTAGAATCTAGAATATAATCAGATATTGTGCACTATAATAAGCTTTTACTTACCTTTAATCTTCAGTTCCCCAGTGTGTGTCAATCTTTCATGACACTGACATCTGAAGGCACAAAGGCTAGCCTTGCAGAGTGTTCCTCGTCTCGATTTCTTCATTGCTTCCTCACATTACATTTATGCTCAGTTTGGTGGAAATGATGTTATATCTTCATCAAAAAGCACACAATGTCAGCTAATCCTGTGTTGATAGCATTACTTGCTTAAGATTGTGTCCATTCGATTTTTCCACTGTTAAGGTAATTTCCCCGGTTCAGGTATTTTTCCCTTAATGATGAACTTGTACTCTATGGGATGACTTGAAGCTGAGGAACTTCTGCTCATAGCACTTATGTGAACTCCCTTCAAAACAGCACAACCTATCTAACATTTAAACAGTAACTCTAAATGGATGCAGCTGAGCTCCCAAGTGTTTGCTTAATGGACATTTGATGCTGTTCCACAGAATTCTGAAAAATGTCATCATGATGTATGTAACCTATAATAATTATCCCAGACTTAGTAACAGAACTCAAAAACTAGGACTCAGAATCAGAACCAGCTTTGAAAAATAATGCAGACATGAAAGGAACTGAAACTTTATTTCCATCATTAGTGTACCATAATTATTGGATGATGCGGAAAATAACCTGAGTTGAGTAGAAGAGTAAATAATAATAAGTGAACTGGGACCAAACCATTGAGAGCCCTGAATACAAGAACATAAGCACATCACACACATCATTGAAAGGACTGAGGAAAGAGTGCAAGGAAGAGAAATTGGCCTTTAGTTGTTGTTGGCACAGAGCTGCTGTCCGGTAGCCCGCTAACTCTAATCAAGGGATAATTGAAAGAACTGCTCCACTGGGGCAGGTGAGGAAAAAAACCTTTCATGGAGCTTATTTCTTAACAAGTCTAGTTTTTAAAATATAAATTGACTCTAACGTTGTAAAAGTATATTTGATAGCAATAAATTATTTAAAATTCACCGTTGCTCTTCCACCTTAGTGTGGCTATTATCACTGTGCAAGTATATGGCACATGTGTTATATATGTTCTATTTTGTTAGTATTTATTTATTTTATATGCGTTTACCTGCATCTAAGTATGTGCTCAAATATCTGATCTCCTGGAACTAGAGTTACAGGTGGTTGTGAGCTGCTATGTGGTTGCTAGGAAGTCAACCCAGTCCTCTGTAAGAATAGCAAGTGTTGCTAACCACTGAGCTTTCTCCAGCCCACACTGCACTTAACTGTGCTGATCCTATATGCCTTATATCACAACATATTCCATTCTCCACAGTCTGCCCTGTTGCTCTAAAGACCCAGCAGAGTCTGGATCTAGGTCTTTTTGCTGTACCTCTCCATACAAGTTTAGTTCTTGAAATTAAAGATACAATGAGAATATGTCCCATCTCCTTTTAGAATGGTGTGTGTTGTTGAATTAAGTGTACTGCTTTACTAGCTACAGACTGTTATCATAAACTGAGGCAGTTTTCACCTCCCTCTAGCATAAATATTACCTTAGTTGCCCATATGCTCTTTTAAATATTCTGTTTGAATACACTTGGCAGCACCTGACAAGTGCCAAGCTTTTGCCCTTGCTAACTGCCCTTAGCCCCGTATTTCAGCATGAGCCTGACTCTTGTTTGTCTCCTGCTGTCTTAAAGATAGTAACAATTTATCCTCAGGGATAGAAGAAATCCTTTCTAAATCATAGCTATTGTATAAATACTCTTCGCTGAATATTAAAAAATGTCACTACTGTCATATCTGAATCATGGAACTATAGATAATATATTGATAACTAGAAAATTTGCAGACAGGTGACTCATTACTATATAGAATATAGTCAATGATCTTGGTACAACATTAACCTTAGTCTCACTGTACACCAAGTACAATGTTTTGATATCTTAATTTGTGATTTCTTTAATTAAAAACCTTTAATAGTTCCATCTTTAACAAGAAATTTATTCTCAGTTCCATGTATCTTCTGTCCTCTGTTATGTTGTTGAGTCCAAACATTATTATTCTTTCAAAGAACATCTACCATGCTATAATCAGAAAATCTGCGTATTCCAAGGGGGAAGGGGACACATGTTCACTCCTTTCTTTGTCCTGGCATCTGTGCCCGCCAGGTTGAGAAATGCTGTCTTAGAAGTTGGTATATGATTTGACCTGTATACTCTCTTGCAAATAGTAGAAGTTGATTCATTTTAAGTGTGTAATTATCCCTTTAAGTATATCTCTGATTGCAAATGAATCTAAGTATAATTGCTAATACGCTTTTAAGTCTCAAAATAGATATGGCAAATCCGTGGTATGATTGGTGCCACTTTCATCGCCTTTGCCTTAATAAACTTTCTGGCATTTTCTCATAGAGTCCAGCTACAGCAGCATTCTTTTCAACACAGCTCTCTAAGCAGCCAATACAAATTCATGGGAATTAGCATAGGAGAATATTATTCGGCTTTTTTGTTTTAGAAGGTGCAAATTTATATAATATGTAACTCTCCTTCTGGCCTTAAAAAAAATTAAACCTTGAATTCTGCCATGATAGGCTGAAAATTCTGTATGATAAGCCAGCTTCCTTTTGTTGCCCGTATTCTGTCTGATCTCCAAGGAACTGAAGGGATTCCAGGATGGAGAAGTAAACTGATGCAGAAAGGGAATACTCAATTGCAGCCCAGTGCCGAAGACCCTAACACCCAACTAAATTTTAGATGTGAAGTCTGTCCTTATAAAAGGATTGTGAGATTTTACCTAAGCTTGCAGACTAAAACTATCTTTACAATAAGAACCAATTAAGAAATTGTGTTATACAGTATTTTGGAGATGATTGGAAGCTAAGTATGATTGTATCACTACATATATTCTTGCTATCTTTCCATTAGAGAGAACTGTAACTTCATTCACTCGAATCACAGAAATTAAGAGCTTACTCTTACAGTGACAATTTGGGGATAGGGAACTATTACCATAGCGTCTGAGGAGGTGTCAGTCAAGTAATCGAAACAATAACAGAGTAACGCATTGTCTTGTAGAAATAGCAATTTGTTTAAATAATGTAAGAAAAAGTGCCAAAGAGATTACAACTTTCGATTATGACTGAAAATTTACAAATTCAGCAAAACAGTAACAGCGCCATCACCATCTGGGCTGTCAGTTTTGATTTTGCAAATTCTAAATATTAAAATGGCTACTGTGAGTCTGTGCTGAACGTTATGCCCATGCTTTCCTAAGAAACAAGGAGTAAACAAGTGTGACAGTTATCAAGAACCTTCCGTGAACTAATGGTGAATCATGTACTTTGTTTAAAGTTTAATATAGCTTATAGAAGTTTTTTAATTACGTAGTATCACAGCTTTTGTTCATAAATTTGCATTCCCGGGTGTCCTTGTCTCACCCTCTTAAATTTTCTCTTTTCCTTTCTTTTTCCCAACACAAAATGATTGAGACAATTAACAGAATTGTTTTTTCTCTTTCACATCAGATGCATCTCCAGTAGCACCTTCACGGGCGGCAGCTCCAAGATCAGTAAGAAACAAGTCTCACGAAGGAATTACAAATTCTGCAATGCCTGAATGTAAGAATCCTTTCAAGTTAATGACTGGATCAGCAAATGCCATGGGAAGACTATATGTGCAAGACCTGCCTGGAAGCCAGCAGCAAGAACTCCACCCTGTCTACCCCCGGCAGAGATTGGGCAGCAGTGAGCATGGACAGAAATCTCCATTTCGTGGCAGCCATGGAGGCCTACCCAGCCCAGCATCATCAGGTTCCCAGATCTATGGAGATGGCTCAATCTCTCCAAGGACTGACCCACTTGGAAGCCCTGATGTCTTCACAAGAAATAACCCTGGTTTTCATGGAGCTCCCAATTCCAGTCCTATTCACCTGAATAGGACTCCTCTTTCTCCACCTTCAGTAATGCTACATGGTTCTCCCGTGCAGTCATCCTGTGCAATGGCTGGAAGAACTAATATACCTCTTTCCCCAACCTTGACTACAAAGAGTCCAGTAATGAAAAAACCAATGTGTAATTTTTCAACTAATATGGAAATACCACGAGCAATGTTCCACCACAAACCACCCCAAGGCCCACCTCCCCCTCCTCCACCTTCTTGTGCTCTTCAGAAAAAGCCATTAACATCTGAGAAAGATCCACTTGGCATTCTTGACCCTATTCCTAGTAAACCAGTGAATCAGAACCCTATTATCATTAATTCAACCAGTTTCCATTCAAATGTCCACTCTCAGGTACCTGTGATGAATGTAAGCATGCCTCCTGCTGTTGTTCCTTTGCCAAGTAATCTCCCTTTGCCAACTGTAAAACCTGGTCATATGAATCATGGGAGTCATGTACAAAGAATTCAGCATTCAGCTTCAACCTCCCTGTCCCCTTCTCCAGTGACATCCCCAGTGCACATGATGGGGACTGGAATTGGAAGGATTGAGGCATCGCCCCAAAGATCACGCTCATCTTCCACATCATCAGATCATGGAAATTTCATGATGCCACCTGTAGGACCCCAGGCCACTTGTAGTGGCATAAAGGTTCCACCTAGGTCACCAAGGTCAACAATAGGTTCCCCAAGGCCATCAATGCCATCAAGCCCTTCTACCAAGTCTGATGGACATCATCAGTACAAGGATATCCCTAACCCATTAATTGCTGGAATGAGTAATGTACTTAATACCCCAAGCAGTGCAGCTTTTCCTGCTGCATCTGCCGGAAATGGTTCTGTAAAGAGTCAGCCTGGTTTGCTGGGAATGCCTTTAAATCAGATCTTGAACCAGCACAATGCTGCCTCCTTTCCAGCAAGTAGTTTACTCTCAGCAGCAGCCAAAGCACAGCTAGCAAATCAAAACAAACTTGCTGGTAACAACAGTAGCAGCAGTAACAACTCTGGAGCTGTTGCCAGCAGTGGCAACACTGAAGGACATAGCACTTTAAACACCATGTTCCCTCCAACTGCCAACATGCTTCTCCCTACAGGTGAAGGTCAAAGTGGTCGAGCAGCACTAAGAGATAAGTTGATGTCTCAGCAAAAAGACTCGTTACGGAAAAGAAAACAGCCACCTACCACAGTGTTGAGTTTGCTCAGACAGTCTCAAATGGATAGTTCTGCAGTTCCTAAACCTGGACCCGACTTGCTAAGGAAGCAGGGGCAGGGGTCATTTCCCATAAGTTCAATGTCTCAGTTACTACAGTCTATGAGTTGTCAAAGCTCTCATTTGAGTAGCAATAGTACCCCGGGTTGTGGGGGATCGAATACTGCTTTGCCTTGCTCTGCTAACCAGCTGCATTTTCCAGATCCTAATCTGAATTCCAGTGTTCTTCAGAACTCACTGACACAGAGCATACCTTTAAGAGGGGAAGCCGTGCACTGCCACAATGCAAACACTAACTTTGTTCACAGTAACAGCCCAGTCCCCAACCACCATCTTGCAGGTTTAATAAATCAGATTCAGGCTAGTGGGAACTGTGGGATGCTCAGTCAGTCGGGCGTGGCTTTAGGAAACTCATTACATCCCAATGCACCTCAGTCAAGAATTGCAGCGTCCTCCACTCCAGTGATACCAAACAGCGTTGTTAGCAGCTATAATCAAACAAGTTCTGAAGCAGGTATGATTTTACTAGAAAAAAGTACCCAAAGGTACTAAAGTTTTCTACAGTTTTTAAATTTTTGTACCAAAATATTTATTATGATAAGAAATGTTCCTTTCCCCATTGTGAAGATTCTCACTTCTTTGGTATTTATAATGCTATTTACAGAATGTTAGGGCCTTGTCTTTTGGAAAGGATGCCAGCTAAGAGGATTCCATGTGTTTTGTCATTTGTTGTCCATCTGTGTCATTTTGAATATTGTTTGACTTTCAATTGGTTTCATAACCATTGGACTGTACACTGCAAAAGAAGCCATAGAAGGCAAGGTTTCCTGCTTCATCAGATGTGTCCTTGGTCTTCACCAATATAAAAGTTGTTTACCCAGCTTTAATTTGTATACAGGTAAATGAAGCTTGCCTTGGAAAATACAAAAAGGGGGATTTTATTTTTTATTGCTGCTCAACAGAAATAGGAAAATAGATAGGAAAGGGTCACTAGAGGTTGTGTGAAGTAAGAAGCTCTCTTCCAATATGTTTCTTACCGTAGTTTGCTTTCTTTTATTATTTGTTCAAGAAAATTCAAGCATGAATATGGATACTTCCTTTTTAAAACAAAAAATTAATAATCTAAATTTTTTAATAAAATAAGGCTTTAAAACCTGATTGCCAGAATTTTTTATCATAGAATTGCTTTATTTTTTCTCAAACTAAACTATATTTTTAGCATCAGTATTAAGGTTTTGAACCCAAATTAAGTATAAATCTTCATCCACTATTAAGGCAAATTTAAGCAAAAAATCGACACATTAGAAGAAAAGAACTATGCTTTTGCACAATAAAATCCTTAGAAATTGTTATCTAAGAAAACTATCCTAGAACACTAGAGAGGTGAACTAATTCACGCAGCATAAAGTTGGTCCTGGAAACAGTAGAGAAAACCCTTGAAACCCATCACTGACGATTCCGGTCTTGTAGGAAGCAAAAAGGAGGAGATAAAAGGTGATCGCGGGGACACTAGCATTTGTATTAAAACTAAACTGGGGTTGGAAATATAGCTCAGTGGTCGTTCTTTGTCCGACATACACAAGACCCTGAGTTCAATTCCAAGCCCCATAGAATAAACTCCAGATTGCTGGGACTGGTGGGGAAACCGCTGACACCTTTGCTGATGTCACCATGTAGATGTAGACAGGCTTCATTATGCCACTGTGCGGGAAGAGTGCTCTCATTCACATGTCTGGGAAGGTAACGTCAAGTGTGCGCTTTCCTGGTGTTGCCACCTTACACTGCCATCCTTCACAGTTTGTGTTTTGTGTTGTTTTGATGTCAGTATTTGATTAAGAATTGTACAATGATCTTTGGTGTTTAAAAAAGAATGCAGGCTTAAAAGATAATTTGAAACAAGTAGTGCCTTCCCGATATTCTTAATTTAAGGACTCTGGTGAAAGTATGTGTTTAGCAGGATGATTAAAGGGTACATAAGGGGCTTCCAACTTTTCACTGACTCATGCTGTCTTAGCTAATATTGTACAAATAAAAGTTTAATATATGCACTTAGAAATTAAAACATCAAGTTCATACGTGTTTCAAGATGTACCATATTTATTGAGCATGCCTCAGTCATTTTGCTGAAGCCTTGTTAGTCTCATTTATTATTTAGTTTTGATATTCTTTACCATAGTTTGCTTCATGTCAGGTCTGTGTTCATATGTGCAAATGTATGTGTTTCAATGATGATGTATTTCAATGTTTCTATTATGGAAAAGACCTACATTTATTTATATTTTTGTTTTTTCTGATTGTCAAGTTTAGATTTATTTTATAGAGCCTCAGTCATTTATTTTTCTTGTTCCATATATCCATATAAACATTTATCCGTATAACCTAGATTGCTATTGCTGGGGGTATCAAGGCACATGGACTGCAAATTTATTAATATAAGAAAGGCTTAACATATGAGTAACTCAAAGACTAATGACAGATGTCGGGCAGTGTGATGGATGTGACTGAGCATGTGTAGGTTAACAAAACATATACAAGGTAAAAATCTAGGTCAGTTAAGAATTTGAAAACATTAGACCTAATTAAATTAAATAAATAATAATTACTATGTAGATCTTATTGCAGCTGGTTATGAAGATGAGTTGATTTACTGATGAACTCCTTTAGAGAGATAATATTGAGAAGGACTTTACCCCCATAACTCTTTTTGTTATGAAGCACATTATGTCAACTGAATGTGCTATCATACTTGCCTAGCGTAAATACCTGTTTAAACTGATACTTGTTCTTTCATTAGTACTCATTGAGCAGTGAGGCTGGGCATTCAGAATGAGGCATCAGAAGATAGTACAGCTTTCTCTGTAAGAGTAAAGAAAAAACACCTTTTGGTCTTTTGATGTTGTTTCGAGGTAAGGTACATAGCTCAAGCTGACCTCAAACTTATGATCTTCCTGTCTCAGCCTCCTGAATTCAGGGATTGAAAGCATGTGCTAGCATATTTTATTTGTGAAATGCTGCGTTAGCTATCATGGATTACCTGTTGTGTGCCAAGTGCTCCACTCATTCATGGTCTGTACGGTTGTCCATAGTATAAAGTGTTGTCTTCATTTTACAGGTGGAAAACTTGAACCTCAGAGAACCTCGCTATCCAAAACCCTATGACTAAGCCAGGATTAGAACTCAGGTTTATCTGATCCTGAAATACCACCTTCCCAGCTACACAAGTTCATCTGAATTGTTTAGTCTCCAGAAATACTGTTTTCCTTTTCAAATAGCACACTAAGTCATATGACAATCCACATATGTGTATTTTTAATATTCTTTTTGATAAAGGCCTGTTCTTTTTGCCTTCTGTCTTTGGAGTCTGATATCATAGAACACAGGATTAGAATGTTTTTGTCAGTACAGATGAGCTGTTCAAAATATCAAGAGAATTCCCCACATATGTGAACCACATTAGGAGACCTTCCTGACTGACAAAGGAATAGGTCCCTGTGGGTGATGTTTCTGTGGACCTCTGAAGCAGTACAGTGCCAGTTATTCCCTTCTTGCGTGGCTTCATGGTGCAGGAGCAGACAGCTAGGAAGCATGGTCCAGCTTTTCTTTCCCAACAAAATCTAAGCACAGCTCAGGTGACCTACCCACCCCAGTGCCTTGTCCAGTCTTTAAACAGCAGGTCAGAAATATGACATGAAGACATTAAGAAATGACTTGTTCTCATGTTTAACTCAGTAGGTAACTAATTTTCAAAATCTCATTATCATTCTGTGTCTGTGATGTGGGGAAGGGGTGCATGTGCCATAGCACATGTGTTAAAGTCAAAGATAACTCGGACAAAGTCTGCCCTCTACTTCCACCTTTGTGTGGATTGAATGTGGCTAAGCCTACATGGCAGTTGCCTTTACCCCCCTGACCACCTCTCTAACCCCTCAAAATCTCCTTTAAGGAGGATCATTTTATCTTTAAAAACTAAGAATATTAGTTTGCAAGCCAATATGTGAATTCATTATTCACATTTTTAAGTATGGAGTTCAGTTATAGGAATTACATGCAAAGAGTGTGGCGAATATATATATAAAAATACTAAATTTCTTTATTCTAAAATCTTAAGGCTATGTGTTTTATTAATTCTATTGAGTGTTTTAAAGTTTCCTTTCCATGAATGCTTCTAAATATTCTATACTGAAGTGTGTGCAAGTGTTTCTTTTGAATATTGAATTGCAAGGCAAGCCTAATATTTCCATTGAAGACTTTTTAGTTCATAACAGTAAGATTTTTGGTGATATACTTAAATGATCAAACAGTGTTCTGGTGGATCTGGAAACCAGACCTCAAAATCCCTAGACCTCAGCCAGTGCAGTCACACAGTGCCAAACACACTGTTCTAGAAATACATAAGCAGTGGACATATACAATAAATGCCAGGGGCCTGGGAGATGGCTTTGTCAGTGAAATGTTTGCTGTGCAAGCAAGGGACCTGAGTTTGGATCCCCAGCACCCTTGTAAGGAGCCATACGTGGTGGCACAGCCCTATAATCCTAGTGTGGGAAACAGAGGCAGAAGGACCTGGGACTTGGTGACCAGCTAATCTTTTACATTGGTAAGCCTCAGGTTTCATGGGAGACCCCATTTCAGAAAGCACTGTGAAGAACAATAAAGGAAAATAGCTCACACTGGCCTCACCTCCACATGTGTTCTCCTGCACACACCCACTCATACCACACATATCACATGGACACAAAATTTTCAACTTTTTAAAAAAGAAAATTTACCACCTAAGTGTGGTGTTCTGGTTTAGAGGGGGTCAAAAGTCAAATGTCCTCGACCAGCAAACTTTAAGTAGGCCCACATCTGCTTACCAAATAACAGAAGCAACTGTACCAAACACAGGTCCTGCCTACATCCACATAACTAGTCCCTCCCTTCGTCCTGTACACATGTACAAACAGAGGGATTTAAATTATTGTATGAACATACTTAATAGCAACCTTCCTGTTTCCATATGGTAATTCCCTTAAACTCTTTTAACTATAAAATACTCTTTTTCCGAATAAGAAACAATCAACTCAACTACATGAAATTATAATGCTCTGAGGGAAAGGAGTGTTGTGTTTGTGACAGAAGAGAAACTAACACATTTATTTGCCTTAATTCTTAATTCTATGCATCAACTCGTCAGGATATAAATAAACCTATGAATAAATACATGTTCATGAGTATTTTACGTATGTAAGTGTGTATGTATATTTTTACTGCAAATGAAAATGTTTCACTCAGCACAAAATACATTTGAAACTCAGGACAGCTAATAGAATGGTAGGTATGAGGCGGTGAAATCATGAGACCACAAAAAACTACTTCGTGTAGAAGACTATGATGTATTTAAGTTTTAGCTCTATGTGTTTATTTATTCTCATAACATGCCAGTCTAAAGCAAAGAAAAGTTACACCCTGCATTTCCAGAGGAAATAAATGCAGACAGGCAGAGATGACAATGTTGAAGAGACAGGTCCCTGAGAAGGTGGCAGGGGCACCATGACAGTTGTTTCTGTTGAATGCATTTCATACTAAGTTTTTAAAGCCTATATTTTCTTCCCCTTATGATGCATGTGATCTGCAAGTTTAAAGTGCTCTGTGATCTTGTTATTTAGTCAGACAACCAGATTGAAAATCTATACTTAGTTAAATTTTTGCAGAATGAACCCTTCTTTGTTGAAAGATGTTTTTATTATAGGTGTTGTCTCGGTCCTTGAGAAGGTCTCCTTATACCAGGGCTACACCACTTGTTTTGTTTACATATTATAGGTTTAATGTTTTCTTGTATATAAAAGGAGTTAAAGTATGTTTTTACGTAAAACATTAAGTCTATGTAATTAAGAGTGATAACAAAACTCGGAGTGATATGATGTTTGCTGATTCAATTATCTATTTTGTACCTTTAAAGAAATAAATTGTTCTAGTGTTCTAGTTGGAAGAAATTTATTCCATTGTAATATATTAAGCTCTCTTATACAGCTGTCAACTTTCAATTCTTTAGGAGATACCTAAGCTATTATTTACTAAAAACTATTCCAAAAACATCTAAAAAGAATCCAGATTCTGGGAACTAGTATCAACCCTACAAAAACTCGACTTATGAAAAATAATGCTAAAATACATTCCAATCAAAGTAAATTTTATTTCCACATTCATGTAGTACTAAATAATTCAAAATTGTAAGGATCTTGCATTCTATGAATCTAGCAGTATCAGTGCCAGCCAAGCAACGAGTAAGAGTTGCTTTTTATTATTAGGCTTCTTACAAATTCAAAGTAAAAACTCACATGTTACAAACTAGACGTGAAACCAAAAATAGAAATCCCAAAGAGCTGCTGAAAGACTCCTGAGGTTGGAAGTGCTCCCGGGAGAAGCACCCATGGGCACAGGTATGCACATTCATCAGGCAACTTGGGTGTGGAGCTCCTAGGAAGCCCAACTCTACAGGAATGCTTTCAGGCTTCAGTCTACAAATTGTCTGCTCCCTAGAGCACACCTCAGATGCCTGACCCTAGCCTGCCAGATGACTCAGCAGGTCAGAGTGCTTGCTGCCAAACCTGGCCATCTGAGTTGGATCCCCAGGACCCACATGGTAGGAGGAGAGAACCCACTCTTGCACATTGTCCACTGATCTTGTGTCCACCATGACATCTATTCACACACAAACACCCAGTTACGGTTTTCAGGCTTCCGGCATTACAGCCCCCTAACCACGTCACTGTATAACAGTGTTCTTAATGAGAACACTGAGGTTTGCTTTCAGCCTCACTCCATCCTGCCTCCATCCTCCACATAAACATTTAGCCACCATCACTACACACTGAGATGTTTGTAGCACCCACTAACACTGATGTTTATAAGCTATCAGAAACAGTTTTCAAAATAACACTACAGTGTTCTCCAGATTTCCTATTTTACTTGTCAAAATACTAGGTGGAGCATAATAAATTGATTTCTGTAGTTCATTGGCATATCACAATGGTTTTAGAATATTCATGATGTAATTCAGTGTTTATTGAGTTAGGCACTGTTTTACAGCTTCAGATAAAACAGGATATAATAGGATACGAAATTGACTATAGTAAAAATCCAGCATTGTCTGTTAAAATGAAACTTCTAGTTGGTAATTAATGGTGCATTTTAACTCACTCATGCATGGTCAGAAAACAAATCCTACCAGAGATTTAACCACCTTTTTCAAGTCTTGCTATCACACAACTACTCTATTTACCCAAAAACAAATGAGCTTTGCCACTTGAGTAGCCTGACATTTTCCAAGCATTTTAAAAGTAATTGCAATAGGTTCTGGGTGTTACAAAAGGAAACAGACTGGGCCTGTATATAGCTCAGGGGAAGAAGTGCTAGCTTAGCATGCTTGAGGCCCTAGCTCCGTTCCCAGCACCACAGAGGAAGACTGGATGGAGAGACATAATCTAATCACACGGTCTGTTTTCTTTAGCTGTCTCATTTCATCATCGTCCAGAAACTGATCTTAACATCCCGAGATGTAAGTCATGTCTCTTTCTGCTCTCCTTTCCCTTCTCCAGCATTTTAACCCTCCAAGGCCAAGAGTGTTCCCCGGGATCCTGCAATTGCTGTCTTCCCCTTCTCCATCTTCAGTGTGCTTTTATTTGGGGTCCCTTTCTCCCTTGTGGGGGAAAAAAAAACCCATAGCCCAAGGTCCCATCCTCTGTTTGCCTATTCCTTAGACACTAATGTCAAGAATCTGTTCTAGAACCTAAAGCAGAAGGGTGGAGTTGATGTGTTTCTGTAAATGCACATTACTGTGGCTGTTGCTGAGGCTTGAAAATGTTTATAAGGCTTTACTGGATTACCTATACTTCTCATAAAAGTTCTCTTTCAACTTATTATGTTATTATTATTAAAAATCAGCCCTTTAAATCTAAAAGACTTTTTTTCATATTTCAGTGGAACTGAGAAGTAAATTATTAAACTCACTAGGCCATGATATTTTATCTCTGGAAGGATTTATTTTTATTAAGGATTACTTCTGACTCTATGCAATGAAAGTACTGTTAGCAAAGTAAATGATAAAGGTCAAACAGTGAAGGAATATTTTTCATAAGACTTACTCCTTAAGCTCTGAGTTGCATGGATAAAAAGTCAGTATTTGGCCATTTAAGTTTCGAAAGTTCTTAGCACAAAATAATGCTTATTCAAAATTGGAGATAAGTGAACCAAGTTTCTGACATTTTTAAACACTTTATTGATCTGCTTTCTTTTACACTTGTACTAGTATTAGTAGTAGTAGTAATATTAAGTCATACAAGAGTTGATCACAATGTGAACTTCTGTCCAGAAACGTTGTTGACCAGTGAGATAAATCTGGAGGCAGAAACAGTTCTAAAACTAAAACAAATTAAGCATCTCAAGAACTAAATTAGTAAGAAGAAATAATTTTTGATGCTGTTGGTATTTGCACACCCTGTACTCACGCGTGTGAGTTGTGTGTGCAGAAGGTGTCTGTGCAGTGTTCATTTCCTCACCACGGTGGACTGCCCACCACTGCAGGTCTAGGCTGGAGATCTGGCAACACCTGAGTGCTTCCCTCTTACTTTGAAAATAACAAAAAGAAATTGTCACTTCATAGCGATTGCCACAAAATAATCTTATTTTTCCTTATTAATTAAATCACTAGAATTTGCTAACTTCTTCCAAATTCCCTCATGCCTTTTGATTATTGATAATGTTTGATAAAATTTTCACCATTAAGAAAAAAACCTGCTTTAACAGACACTTTCCTTACTTACTTTAACTGAATATACGGTTCAAAGAATATTACAGTTAGTGATTCAGAAATAAGTGTTCTCCAGACTGCCCTCTAATATAAAACTCCATGCAAATTCAGGGCTCTCCTTGAGCAACTCTATGCATTAATGAATGACTGTAGGACTGTTCTTTGAGGTGGATGTTCCCTACTGTGAGGTGACTTTTAACTTCTTGAGCTCCTTGGGAGCTTTCTAAAGTGATTTGTCATTCTCAAGCCACCTCCTATGTAGTGTTCCCTGTCTCCTGGCTCGGGACCAGTAAATTAGAAAGTCAGTCTTCACCTCCCCCGTGTCTGCTTTGTTGTTAATTCCCTTATAGACATGAGTGCAAATATTAGGGTCTCGGTGGATTCATTCAGCCAACAAATGCTTTTTTAATCTAACCATGTGTCATGGCTATTACATCTTTAAAATACAGAGAGAAATAAGAAATGATACTTGTCTTTAATGGTTTAAAAATATGTATTCAAATATATTTACTGCTTGTGTAAACTGGCAGGTTTAACCATGGGCTGAGAGAGTCAGAGCATATAAAAGCCAAACACATTTCAGATATGTTTGTGCTTGTAAAACACAAGACTCATTATCCTTCATCTGCCTTACTTTCTGTATTTTAAAAAATTATTTTGCTTCTACTTAGAACCATTTTTATCTCTTTCATCTCTCAAATGCATGATAAAATGTATAGTTTTCTCATTTGGCCATTTTCTCAGACACCATCAGTTTTATAATTGTCCCGGTTGTATATGTCTGTATAGTTGTTACAGGCCTAGTGTTGCAGTCTCATCGTCCTCGCTTGTCAATATGTAACAAGACATTCAAAAATTCCTACCTTGTAATTACATATTTGAGGAGGGGGAAGATTAGGAAATTCCTGCATTTGCCACTTTGCCTAAACTCTGACTTTCTTCAAGGAGAAGGGCAGCATTTTTAAACATCTGTCACTATTTCAATCCTATTCTCCAGCAGAATGTATCTGTTGAACTGACTTGTTAGAAATTGGAGAATATTAAAGTGTGTGTGTGTGTGTGTGTGTGTGTGTATGTGTCCACATCTTGCCTTTATAAAGCTTATAGACTCATCCTTTCTTGTTGGCAGGGAAAAAAAAAAAAACACAGTGACTGTGCTTTTAATTATAATTTCTCAAGAATATTTAGATGGAGAGCTTTTAAAATAGTGCTATCCCCAAATGACTACTTCTTTGAATCATAAATATGGATGCTTCTCAGTGGCAAATTAAAATAATAAAAAGTAATCTCTAAGGAAAACCATCATCTACAAAAGCCTTGCTACATATATACTTAATATTTTGAAAATATAATCTGCATGTGGTCAGAAGAACAGCAAGTTCCACATTTAAGTATGTCATTATTGTTTAGCAGGTAGAAAAATTGACAGTGATACTGATTCCTAGTAAATAAGACTCCCTGGCTCATTTAAAAGAAGCCTTCCAGATGCAAATGATGAATCGTATGTATGGAAATGACAATTTTAAGAAGCAATGAAATATTTAAGGTGTTGATTGTTTTGTGAAAAAAAAATCTGAATTAATATTTAAATAGTTGTATACCGTGTGCCTACTTCAGCATTCCGAATGTCTTCTTACCCTAATCTCTGTGAACATGTTGTTATTTCATGATAATATTTCATAAATATTTATATATGTTCAAGAAGGTTTTTTTTTAAATCTCAGCCTTTAAATAGAACCCTGAAATTTTTGAAAAAAAAATTAGACTATGACAGATAGGAAGGCAGAAGCCATTGTTGCAGCAGCAAGGTGGTGTTGGTAGTGGTAGCTTGAGTTTCCACTCTTAGTACCTTACCACCACTCTGCTGATGTCAGGGATAACGGCAACAAAACCCCTTTTATTCCTGTAGACTTGTCATCTGACCAGCTCTTTTTACCTGTGTCTGACTTTCGTAGCAATCATAACAATGATGTAAATTTTTCTATGAACACTTTGAAATAAATTTCCTCAGGAAAAATTTAGTGGTAGCTGGATGTGGTGGTATGTGCCTAGAATCCTAGTATCCACAAGCTGAGATAGGAGGACCACAATTGTGAGGCCATCTGCGCAGCTTGCGAATACCCTATCTCAAAATAAGAAAACTCGGTGGTATAGTTCTGGGATTTGAGTGTTTAGGTTTAATCACACACACACACAAGCACACACAAATCAAGGTGTATGAGAAAATGCTCACCACTGTGTTAATATGTGATGATAGAGATCAACATATAAATGCTACATTTCATCAGCATGGCTTGATAAATGTATTCATTTTATATACTACATAGTTTTTAAGCATGACTAAAAATATATAAAAATTATATAAAAATATATAAATAAGTATATAAATATGTATACTTATATATATACTTATATATACTTATAATATATATACATATGTATAAATACATAAAAAGTATATAAAATAATTAGGTTATTTCATTTGATTAAAACAAAAATACCATATTTTTACTATTGTGCAGTTATGGAAACATTCATATACACTTTCAGAATGACAGATTATTAATCATTATTTTTGCTATTAAAAATAATGATAGTGTGTTGGTGAGAAATATATACCATTTAAAGGAATATAAATTGAATATATATTGATATATATATGAGGGAAGGTTGACAATATATATAAAAACTTTTGAGACTTAGAAAATTACATGTTCAAGAATGTATCCTTAGAAATAATTATGTAGCCCAGTGTGGTGACTTACAACTTTAATCCCAGCACTTGGGAGGCAGACACTCTGTGAGTTTGAGGTCAACCTGGTATATATAAAGAGTTTCAGGTCAGGCAGGGCTACACAATGAAGCCATGTCTTTAAAAAATAATAGATAATTGAAAAGATACATTGATAATATTTATTTATTGAAGTGTGACCATTAATCTCAACGTTTTGCAAAATAATGAAAAGCAAAAATGTTCATGATACTAAATAGTAAATTATCATATACTAATGCATGAAACTAGTAAATGATTCAGTATATATCAACTAACAAGAGAAGGGCATTCCCTAAATTGCTAAATAAAAAGTTAAAACTATAGCACAGTTGTTTTGTTGTGAAGTTACATGGTTTGTGTGTGTGTGTGTATGTGTGTGTGCACATGTGTGTACATGTATCTGAATATATATATATATACATACTAGTATGAAAAATCAGAAAGCTATGAACTAAGATGTTTGATGTTTTGTATTTTGATTGTATTTGTATATAGGTTATTTTATTATCTGCTTCGTTTCATGTACATCTATTTTGTTCATTAAAGGAAAGTACTACTCTTAGAAATAAGGCCAAATACTTTTTTTAATTGAAAAGGTATGATTTTGAAGAAAAAGGAAGCTTTGGTACCAAACCGAAAGGATGAACTGTAACATCCTTGCCCAGCGTCACTTGGGGAGTAATGAACTGAAGCCTACTTGCTTTTCGGTATACTTATCTTCCAAAGTCAGTTAAATTCCATTAATAGATGTCAAATCATCTACGATACAATTAATCTACTACAATGAAATAAGTAGAGCAACTGAAATGCACCTTAGGAAGCTTTATGGGTAGTCTTACTGCCCATAACTAACAGCTGTTTCTTCTTCTCATTCCAGGTGCTCCAAGCCTCCCATCTTCCATAGCTAGAGCTGGCAGCAACCACCCTGCCATCACAAAGACAACATCTGTTCTCCAAGATGGAGTCATTGTCACCACCGCAGCTGGAAACCCACTGCAGAGTCAGCTGCCCATTGGGAGCGATTTTCCTTTTGTTGGCCAGGAGCATGCCCTTCATTTTCCATCCAACAGCACTTCAAACAACCATCTTCCACACCCCTTGAACCCCAGCCTCCTCAGTTCTCTACCTATCTCTTTGCCAGTGAATCAACAGCATCTCCTAAACCAGAATCTATTAAATATCCTCCAGCCTTCAGCAGGAGAAGGCAAGTCTGAGATCAACCTCCACCCTTTAGGTTTTCTCAACCCGAATGTAAATGCTGCTTTAGCTTTTCTCTCCGGTGACATGGATGGGCAGGTATTGCAGCCTGTTCACGTTCAGCTTTTAGCAGCCCTGCTTCAGAACCAAGCACAAGCAGCTGCCATGCTCCCCCTGCCATCTCTCAATCTGACCATCTCAGATCTTTTGCAACAGCAAAATACCCCTTTACCCTTATTAACACAGATGACAGCCCCAACAGACCGTTTGCCAAGCAATCAGTCAGACAACAGCCGAGCTGAGACCCTTTTAACCAGCCCCCTGGGAAACCCTTTACCAAGCTTTACAGGCAGTGACACTACTTTTAGCCCCCTGCTCCTCCCAGCTGCCACTGGGGCCTCGGGATTAATGGCCTTGAATCCCCAGCTGTTGGGAGGTGTCCTGAACTCAGCATCCGCCAACACCGCTAATCATCCAGAGGTTTCCATAGCAACCTCCTCCCAGGCAACCACTACCACAACCACTACATCATCCGCAGTGGCAGCACTGACTGTCTCAACACTTGGTGGGACAGCAGTGGTGTCAATGGCAGAAACATTGCTGAACATATCTAATAGTGCTGGGGATCTACCTGGTCCAGCTAAACTCAACAGTAACTCTGTGATGCCACAGCTACTTAACCCTCTACTGGGGACAGGTCTGCTTGGTAAGTTAAAATTTTTTCACAAATTTTTTTTTTTAAGAAACGTTTTTCTAATTCTCTTTTCTCCTTTTTAAAACTCCATTTTGTCACACTATTTTTAAAAATGTTTTTATTATGTCACAGCTTCTTTAAGGAATTAAATATAACAATGCCCACACAAAACTAGCTAAACAAACATGAAGTGGCTTTTTCCTTTTCTCCGATTCTAGCATTACTAAATACCGCTGTAATCTGCTTTCTGTTCTAATTCTGATGCCGCCTAACCCTAACCTTACCCATCATTCTCTTCAGGCAAGAGCAGTCTGCCTCTTCTAAAGAACCTTTATCTCTGTTTTAGTTGGTGTGGCATCACAGGGTTGGTATGAGCAGCTGCACTAGAATGGGAACCATTTGAGGAGAGCTTCCAGATGAACCCTGAGAAGCCAAACTAAAAAGGCGAGGCATCAAAATACTCCAAGCTGAAGTTTCCCCCCAATCAAGGAAACCGTCCCTCTGAATAACACTAGATTTCCTCATGATTGTTATCTTTATAATTATGTATTTGTGCCATAAAACAAAGTCATCCACATAGATTAGCCTTTCAAAAACAGAACTTGGAAAAATGTCAAGTATTTAAATGATGGGTTTAGGTAACAACCGAGGGAGGGAGTGCAGAGAGTGCCCGCGAAGCCCAGAAACAGAAACAAGTGTCCACGATGGTACTGAAAGCATCTCGACACACTACGGAACTCATTACTCAGATTGCGATATTTTATGGAAACGTTTGTAATACAGCACAGTTAGTTTTATATAGACTTAAATAGTTGTAGTTAAACCACTCAAAACCATAATAGACATATATATCTCAAGTTACAAAACTGTTCTCAAAAGAATTTTAACAATTTAAAACAGTTCTGAATTTCAAATAAAATTATAACCAGCTATTAATGCTATCCATTGATGACATTGATTTTAAAATCTTTAGAACAACTACAACAATGAATACTTTTGGATTGTTAGGTTTCTTTAAAGTTTTAATTTTAGCTGACTAACATTTTACTGCAAAACAAAATGCATTTTTTAAATTTATTTTGGTTTTTCAGGACAGGGTTTCTCTTGTTGTTTTGAAGCCTGTCCTGGAACTAGCTCTTTTAGACCAGGCGGACCTCGAGCTCACTGAGATCCACCTGCCTGTGCCTCCCAAGTGCTGGATTAAAGGTGTGTGCCACCACCCCCTGGTTCAAAATGCATACTTCTAAACGAAGGAGCTAATTTTATTTGGTGGTATTTATTGATGAGTGTGACTTAAGACTGAAATTTTATAAATGAGACTATCTCATACCCACTCTTTGTTTCCATTTAGTCAACTCCGTAGGCTTGTTCAGGAAATCTTCACCTTTAATGTAGTTGTTCTAATGATAGATGTAGGGAGCCATCTAACTCGGAACTTAACGTTAAGAACTAAGTAACCTTTATGTGTACAAAGCTAATCATGCAGATAAAACTAAATGCTAAAGGTACTCTTATGGCCAAGCGAGGCTCAAATAAGTGATCGAATAGCCTAGCTTTTAGTTTTTGTTTCAGGAGGTCTCACGTGCAAAAAATAAGCACAAGATCTCTGGAGAGACGTGCTGACTGACACTTCCTGTCTCCCGAAACTGCAGGTGATCTGTCGTCAATAAGCAGCTCTTTGAATAACCACCAACTGAGTCACCTGCAGTCGCTGCTGAACAGCAGCCAGATGTTTCCTCCAAGTCAGCCGCAGCAGCAGCACCTCCTCCAGGGACACCAGAACCTCCAGGCCTTCCAAGGACAGCCCACAGTCCCCTGCCCAGCTAACAGTAACCCCATGGCTTGTCTGTTTCAGAACTTCCAGGTACTTTGCTTCCACGTGTGACTTCAGCTGAAAACAATGTCTGGTTTTATTGAAATAACTAGAAGGAATGAAAGAATGGGTTAGGCCCTTCCGAGTCTATTGGCAGCTATTTAGTAATGTTGAGTATTGTTAAGCTTTCCAATCTTTTGTGTAAATATAATTTTATTTTGTATAAAGCAGTACTCGTTTTGGAATTTTGAGTCATACCTGGTAGTTGTGCCCTCCTGTGCCCTTTTGTGCCATATACCCACATTGCTGTCATGATTAGAGCCCATTTCCTTCGACACTAGTGTAGTCTCAGCACACTCCATCCTTCTGGTTAGGCCATGAGGTCTGCTGCTTCTACCAAGATGCAAAATATATTAAAGAATATATAGAAAAAGTAATATTATATAAATGTGAAAATAAAATATACACGATTTAAAAAAAATCAAGGCTAGAGCTTACTGTGTAGCATAGCTAGCCAGTCTTGAATTAGCACCTCCTTCTCAGACACCCTCACGCTGGGCTTACAGGCATCCACCATCACAGACTATAAATAGTAAAACAGAAAAGGCTCCTTAATCAAGACATAAAACCAGACGGTCAATAGAAAAATGTGTAACCAATACAAAAAAAAAATAATTTCTATATGATCAAAGATATTGTAAAGTTAGAAAAGAACCAAATGTCAGGAAAATACACTTAATGCATTGCCACGTAATTGACACATCCTATAAGCGCCTCCTATAAACCAAGAAGAAAAAAGAACAACTGACTAGAAAAATAAGAAATAAATATAAACAGATAATTCACATAAAATGAAATATGAATTATTAATAAACATGAAAATAAGTGTTTTAGTGTGTGTGTGTGTGTCAGAGTGACGGTACCCTCTGCTGGTCAAGGTATAAAGAAATCCTCCCTTTCGTTGTTTGTCCGTCCGAACGCTGGATAAGCTTTGTTAGTCTGTTCTTTCTTTTGTGATGGATCAAACTTTGCTTGGGAATTACTCTGTCACTGAACTGCATATTCAGCCTGGCTCATTTCTTCTAGAGGATAATTTGGTAGTTTACTAAGTTTTAAAGCACATTTGTATATATGTATATATGTGTATATTCGCACATATGTCCAGTAGCCCAGATATTCAATTCACATGTGTTGACTTAAGAAAAATTTTCAAATTTGAACAAAGGACCACATAACAAAACATCCATTACAACATGGAGTCAGAAATTGAAAACCACTTAGGTATTTATCAATCAAAAATAAGTATGTTATATAATGGCCATCAATAAAAGATTAAAAGATTTGGTAGGCTTATCCAAGATGCAGAGACCTGCAAGTCAACAGATTCTATCCCTGTAGTATCCCTGTAGTATTGGCAGAAGAATGGTGCAGTACATCTCTACATATATTGAAAGGGTAGGGAGGAAAGGAAGGGGAGAAATTAGATATTTACCTATATGCTTTAATATTTTTGAGTGTTAGCCAGGCTGTACTATACAGCACTGGTCTCCTCTGAGAAAGGAATTAAGATTGGAGTTAGATAGAAAAGTGTTGATCTAGGTAAAGAGTGGTGATGAACACATCTTTCACCAATAATGAAATATTTACATACTTGTAATAAATTAACGCATAGTAGAATATGTCACCAAGAAACAAGCTAATACCTGAAGCCAGCTCGTTAGACATGAACCAGCCATTAAGACAGGAGAGTGACTCTGTAGAATGCAACTTACGGGGGAGTGGTGGAAGATTACAGTGGTTAGAATAATGAATGGGACCTTGAGAAATACAAAATGAGTTATTGCTTCAAAAACCAAACTATGAAGAGCAAGAGACCTGGGGTACTGCTCCAAGGGGAACATCAGACTGAGCGCTAACTTTCTCAATGTGAGACATGCACATGATCATATGCTGAAAGGAAGAGCCAAGAAAAGTGCATGGGGGTAAACACGAAGAGAAAAGGGCAAGATCCCTGAGACTTGGAGAGCTTCCTCTGTAGAGTAGATGGGGAACTAGACAAGATCCCTGAGACGTGGAGAGCTTCCCCCAAAGAGCAGATGAGGAACTGGACAAGATCTGAGAAAGGGAGGACAAAATCCCTGAGACGGGGAGAGCTTCCCCCATAGACCAGATGGGAAACTGGACAAGATCTGAGGAAGGCATAACTGCTGGGAAATGGGTCAACAAATACTGGAGTGTAGCACATCTTTCCGTGAACTCCATTTCTCTGGTAAGTAGGACCATCTACCGAGAATAGGCTGAGAGATGTTATGACAACCGACTTGAAGACATAGAAGATTTGAATAGTTGAGAAAATGATATCTGACTGGAAGATCATAAGAATGAAGCATCACCAACAGACCATAGTGCAGGCTAGAAACCATAAATTTCTATTCATAAAATACTTTACCTTCCTGTGGATAGAGAAAGAACTTAAGTTAAAATGATCCAAGATTTAGGTTTTATCTGGCAAGGTTTTATAGATGGGGATGGTAACACAAGAGTAGCAAATGGGCTGTTGAGTCCTAGGTGCCAGTTTAGTAAGGAAGCAGGCAGAGACTAGAAGGGCAGTCACTGAGCCTGGGCTCAGCAGAAATTCTGTGGGTCAGAGGGACTCAAGGTGGTAACACTAATTCTTATGTGGTGTTAGTGAAATTAGAAAAACCACGGGAATTTTTTTCAAACTGCAGTAATGCTTACTGTATAGAAATTCTCTCCCCTTCCTCTTCCTGAGAATCACTCTATAGACAGCCAGCGTCCTTTTTGGCAGCATGACCTGATAAGGTTGAGGAGCAGGAATTCCTACACCATCTGAAGACTTGAAGAAATACCATGTGTGGCTGGGGAGATGGCTTAGAGTGGGTAAAGGTCTCACGGGCCTGGCTACCTGAGTTCAGTCCCCAGAATCAAATAAAGCTAAGAGGAAAGAAACCACTCCATAAAAACTGTCCTCTGACCTCAATACATGAGCCATAGCATGTGTGCCCACATACATCATGTGCAAAATAATGAATGAATAAATAAATAAATTCTAATATGTAATATCATCAAAGTAATACATTGTTAGAAAAGAAATTTATTTTTATTTTATCTTATATTTTACTTAGTTAAAGGTAATCATTAGTTATCAATCATTTTCAAAATTTGGCTTGTTTGATCGTCTGCAGCTTGGATCTCAAGTTTCCAACACCCATAAGACCATCCCGCAAGCGGTGTCGTCACTGGAAACACCTTTTGTCCACCACCTCAAGTTCCATTTTCCTAGAAAATGTTTGGCAATGACGTTTAAAAGAGATCTGTTGCATTATTTCAACTAAAGAAATGACCCAAATATAAAAATATAATCAGCCAGGCAGTGGTGGCGCACGCCTTTAGTCCCAGCACTCGGAAGGCAGAGGCAGGAGGATCTCTGTGAATTCGAGGCCAGCCTGGTCTACAAGAGCTAGCTCCAGGTCAGGCTCCAAAGCTACAGAGAAACCCTGTCTCGAAAAACCAAAAATAAAAATAAAAATACATTTAAAAAATGAAAAAATATGTAATCAATGTGTAAGGTTTTCTATATAGAATGATTTTCACTTTCATTTTTATTCTTATTCTTTGTACTTCCTTGGTTTGTCTTTTGGTAAATCTTGAAATTATGACCTTCTTCTTTAAAGTCTTTAAATTTTTCTCCTCTCTCCCTCCTACTTATTTAAGGTGAGGATGCAAGGAGATGCAGCTCTTCTAAATAAAAGAATAAGCACTCAGCCAGGACTCACAGCACTTCCTGAGAACCCAAACACTGCACTTCCACATTTCCAAGATGCACCTTGTGAACTGCAGCCAAGGATTGACCCATCTCTTGGTCAGCCGATGAAGGACGGCCTCGTTATGGGTGGCCAAGGTGATGCCTCCGTAGATGCCATTTACAAAGCAGTTGTGGATGCGGCCAGCAAAGGAATGCAGGTTGTCATCACCACTGCTGTCAACAGTACAACTCAGATCAGCCCTGTTCCGGCTCTGAGTGCCATGAGTGCCTTCACCGCCTCTATTGGTGACCCGTTAAACCTGTCCAGTGCTGTAAGTGCGGTCATTCATGGGCGGAGCATGGGAGGAGTGGATCATGATGGCAGGCTGAGAAATGCAAGAGGGACACGGCTACCCAAGAGTATAGACCATGGGAAAAACTCCAGCGACGGAGATGGGTATGAGTATTTCAAGTCAGCAAGTTGCCACACATCCAGAAAACAATGGGATGGGGAGCAAAGTCCCAGAGGGGAGCGTAACAGGTGGAAATATGAGGAATTTTTAGATCATCCAGGCCATATCCACAGTAGTCCTTGTCATGAAAGGCCCAACAATGTCTCTACACTGCCATTTCTAGCTGGGGAACAGCACCCAATACTGTTACCACCAAGAAACTGTCAAGGGGATAAAATTCTGGAGGAAAATTTCAGGTATAACAACTACAAAAGAACTATGATGGGTTTTAAGGAGAGACTGGAGAACACTGTGGAGAGATGTACGCACATTAATGGAAACAGACCTCGGCAGAGTCGGGGCTTTGGAGAGCTGCTAGGCACTGCTAAACAAGACCTAGTCCTAGAGGGGCAGTCTCCAGGTTCTTCGAATAGTTTGGAAAGTTCTCTGGTCAAAGACTACATCCATTACAATGGAGACTTTAATGCCAAAAGCATGAATGGGTGTGTGCCTAGTCCCTCAGATGCTAAAAGCATTAGTAGTGAAGATGACCTAAGGAATCCAGACTCCCCCTCTTCACATGAATTGATACACTATAGACCAAGGACGTTCAACGTTGGTGACTTGGTCTGGGGCCAAATCAAAGGACTGACTTCCTGGCCTGGAAAATTCATAAGAGAAGACGACGTTCACAACTCATGCCAACAAAGCCCCGAGGAAGGGAAGGTATACCAATCTTTATCCATTGTCAAATACTAACCTTTGTTCAAATATCAATTATTCTGTTTTGTTATCATCACTTTGGATTCTTTGGATTTGATTTTAAGATTCTTCATGACTCATTGAGGTCTCACAAGCTTCTGGAGCATAAAATGAAGAGGGGATGGTTATAGTCACCAAGGTGTCATGTTGACAAGGGGTGAGTCATGAAAACCTTACAGACCCACTAGGCTCAGGGTGCCTCTAACCCTCAACCGGATTTCTACAATCCTGTTAGTTCCATCTTCCTTCCCTGTGTTTATGTTGTTTTTTATTCAGTAGAGGGAGGCAAGGGGCAGTGACTGGGGAAAATATGGCAGAGGAAGGGGTACTCCCATGTAGCAAGGTATGCCAGCAGACCGCTTTCCTCCCCGTGCTTACATGTACATCCAGAGGTGGGGCATTGGTAAAATCTGGGTAAAGCCGAAACCATTACAGAAACCAGCCAGTAACATCTGAGTTCTTTTCAGAGAAAGTTCTGGGTATTTCTAGCATGTGGATATGCTTGCATCAATAGACTGTGTTTACTTAACACAACCTGACCATATAAATTAAATGAAAATGTATCCATGAACCTTCTAACTTAAAAGAAATCAGTAGGAGTGTCTGCCCTCTCTTACAATTGCTAAAATTGCCTGCAAGAAGCATGCAGAATGTTTAAAGTAAATAGAAACATTTTTACTGGACCAGAAGGAGAAAATCATGCCCAATTCCCTCATATGAAGAAACAGAATTTCTCATCTTCTTAGCTAATAAAAATCACTCTTACAGGCATACGTTGCTCTCTTAAAGAGGGTATTGTGCAACGCTATTTCAACTCTGCTCAGACTTAAGCTGGCACTTAGATTTAATGGCAGGAAACCAAGAGCATTTTGCCTGTACAATAAAAGGACTGTCTTACGTCAAGGGGCCGGGGCTCCTCAGGCTCATGCTTATAATGCCTAATATATACTTGTCACAGTACACTTTGAGCCTGATGTTTCTACTTTTGATAAGAAAATGAATTCCATACTGCTATTCACAAAACATTTTATTCTTGGTATTCTCTTAGGCCTGCCAGCCAAGCATTTGTTAGGTTGGTAAACCTAAATATTTTTGACAGTTTGTTCAAGAAATAATTAGAAACAGCAAAAATGGGCTCTTATATATGAAACTGCTCTGAATACAAAATAGAGTCACGAAAATGCTTTACAATTTCTGTGTGAATGAACCAAGACTGTTGAAGTGTCATTTTATAAAAATATATACTTAAAGAAAAATTACCACCCTCCCCAAACATTGTTCTTGCCCCAGTCTGAATCTAGATGCCATTGTATGCTCTCACAAGATAAAGGCATGCATTGTTGCGTATCTAAGTCTGTATGGTGTACATGTGAGTTTTCATGCATGTAGGTACAATGTATGGGTGCATATGCGCATGTATGTGTGTGCCTGGGGAGACCCTGGAGGTCCCAGGTTGATGTCAAGTGTCTTCCTCAATCTCTGCTTACTGTACATTTTGAGGCAGTGTCTCTCACTGAGTCTGGCTCCTTTGATTCAACTAGCCGGGCACAGTCAGGCTATAAGTGGGTTATAAGTGAGCCACCATACCTTGCTGGCTTTTACATTGAGATCCAAACTCAAGTTGTCATACTTGGGAAGCAAACATGTTACCTACAAAGACATCTCCTCAAGCCCAAAATCATATTCTTTTAACACATTTTGCATTAAACACCAGTCTGAATCTCCCGATTTATGTGTGCTTAAATACTCTTTTTTTCTATTTTTATTTATTTATTTAATCTCTTTTACATTCAGATTGCATTTTCCCTTCCTCCTCTCCTCCCAGCCCCTCCCCTCCAACCTCACACCCCAATCTACTCCTCCTCCATTTCCCTTTAGAAAAGGACAGGCCTCCGTAGATATCAACCAGCCATGCTATATCAAGTTACAGTAAGACTAGATACCTTCTTTCCTACAAAGGATGGGCAAAGCAATCTAGCCAGAGGAATGGGTCCTAAAATCAGACAACAGATCCAGAGACAGCCCCTGCTCCCACTGTTAAAATTCCCACAAGAAGACCAAACCACACAACTGTAACATACATGCAGAGGACTTAGGTCAGTCTCATGCAGGCTTCCTGGTTGTGGATTCAGTCTCTGTGAGCCCAGGTTAGTTGATTCTGTAGGTTTTCTTGTGGTGTCCTTGACCCCTCCTTTCCTGTCTTCTGCAGGATTCCCCAAGATCTGCCTAATGCTTGGCTGTGGGTCTGTTTCCATCAGTTACTGAGTTAAGCCTCTCTGATGACAGTTGGTCTAGGCACCAATCTATGAGTGTGGCAGAATATCATTAGGAATTATTTCATTAACTTCCCTACCCAGTTGTGCTAGATTCTGTCCTGGGTCTCTGGGCTATCCTGCCTCTAGGTCCTGGCCTTCAGGGTCGAGCTCCCTCTCATGGTATGGGTCTCAGACTGGACCAGTCACTGATTGGTCATTTCCACAATTTCTGCACCACCTTTACCCTAGCACATCTTGTAGGCAGGACAAATTGTAGGTCAGAGGTTGGTGGCTGGGTTGCTATCCCAATTCCTCCACTGGAAATCTTGCCTGATTACAGGAGATGGCCAGTTCAGGGTCTGTCTAAAACCAGTTGGGCCGTGGTGATGCACACCTTTCATCCCAGCACTCAGGACGCAGAGGTAGGCAGTGTGAGTTCGAGGTCAGCCTGATCTACAGAGATTCAGGACAGGCTACACAACACAGTGAAACCCTGTCTCAAAAATCTCCCCCCACAAAGGAAAAAAACCTTTTATATCAAGATGCATGAAAAGTAATTTTAATAATTCAAAATGTATAACTTAAAGCATACATTATGGTGAGAAAACAAAATATATGTAATGAAATATTAATGATAATACATGAAATATTTACCTATTATTAAAATGTAAGGTACAAGGCTAACAAAATAGCTTAACAGAGAAAGGCATTTGCTTCCAAGCCTGACCACCTGAATTTGATCCCCAGGACCCACCCATGTGATGAGAGGCGAGAACTGAATCCTCCAGGTGTCTTTGAACCTTCACATGTACGTGTGCTCACACACACACATACATAGATACATGTAATGTTAAATTATAAAGCAAAATACACAGCCATAAAAGCTCTAAGCTACTTAGCATTTTTTTTAAAAAACATGTGGTCTTTTCAAGACCCATATCGCTTTTGTACATAAAAAGCAAAGTACTTATTTTGTTAGACTTATTTTTCTTGAGTATTTCAAAAAACAAAGGGCTTCCTCACCGTGTTTAATGATACCCACTTTTCTCATTTCCTTGAGATCCAAAAAGACTATCAGAATTCAAGCCAGGTGTTTTTCACCTTAGTGTGGAGTATTAATGACCCTGGTTTATCGAGGAAAGATTAAAATATATTCCGTACCTGAGTACAGCCAAGAGAAAGATCTCTAGGAGGACAATTTTTAGATTTGTCCTTTTATCCAAGTGAATTAATTATGATAATGAGTTTATTTACATAGGACCCCTCAGCAGTATTGGATAGATAAAGCCTTGAATGCTAATAAACAGGCCTCTGCTTTTAAAAAGGTTTCCTTCTGTGTGCTGAGTGTTCAACACTTATTAAAGTCTAGGTCTGTTACAGCAAAATCTTATTAGTTCCAGTAGGCTGCTGTGGACTGCAGGGCCACCTTTCTTGCTGTTTACCTTTAGGGTGAGCCAAACAACTCTCGTACATATTGTCACTTTAAGCCTTCCTAGCCTTTGATACTATTCGTATGTACAACAAAGTAAATTAATCCAAGATCCTGTCAGATCCTACCAGATAAAGCTCTGATCACTCAAGTTTTTAAAATAGTTTTGTTACCCTCCCAACTCCATCCCACAATTATTTTTTCCCGTTATAATCTTCGTTCTCAGCAACCACTCAAAATTCTTTCGACAAATGCAAGTTAGAAAAATAAATAATCATAGGATCACAAAAAACCAAACTGGATACCTCTCCTGTCTCCCTGTTGCATGGAAGAACTTTCAGTACGGGTTAGAGCGCTTGTGTTGACCAATCGCTAAGTTTAGTAGAATGGCAATCGCTCTAGAAAATAACGCGTGTTTAGTTTAGTCTGTTAGAAGGGCACTTTTAAAGTTTGGTCTTGTGTAATAGGTAGCAGAAGACTGGTAATGCAGGAGATAGGCTACATTCTGAGCAGTTTGTTAAGAAACCATGGAACAGTACAGTGGAGAGAACCTGAAAGCTTTGGGCACTCTGACAGGAGCCTGTCCCAGTACTACCCCACAGTTAAGTGGCCCTGCATGTGTGTAATAACCCCAAGGGCTGGGTCTCCTCTAGTGGGAACAGTAATTCCTACCCAAAATGGTGTTTCAAGTGTTTAATGAGATTTCTTTAAGTTCTCAAAACAGAAGAAGCCCCGGTAAAGATTAGCCTATTTTCCCTTTAAAACAATGATATTAATTTGGATTCCACCGTCACTGAATTGAGGTAGTAGATCTTAGTTATTGTTGACTTGTTATCTTGTGCATAGAAATTTCCTCACCAGGTTGAGAGTAAAAGATTCATAGAGAATATACTCAACAAGTAAAATAGTGTGTTATGGTTTTATGAATGCTATCACATAGCATACAAATTGTATATCTGTATGTCAATCAGTGTTAGCTGTTAATTTCAAGAACGGTTATACCAGCAACATTTTAGAATACTTTTTTGAGTGAAATTGACAACCTCTCGATTATTTCTAAAAGTTATCAACTTAGACTTTCGTCCTCTATCTCCCGGTCCCCAGCCCCTGACAATGAACTGGTGGAGATTTTTAATAATGTGTAAAAGAAACCAAATATGCCTCAGCTGTGTGTGGCCGCACGGGGATGGGTGTTCTGCTTGTAGACACGATTCAAAGAGCCCTGTCTCCCTTTCCCTTTGGTTCATTTGTAATGGCACATGCTTTGAGAGACAGTGAGAACTGCTGGAAGTATACCCAGGCAAGATTCTTTCCAAACCATGGCGTTTGTCTTCTGTGGCTTGGCAGACAGGGTGAGACCTCAGGTTACTGAGCTCCATCATATGCCCGTGGCCACACAGATGCACCTTGAATCTGCGCATAACAGTAGAGGCTTCTTGGAAAGACGGATAGCTACTCTGGTCATCACACAGATCTTCCACAATGTGCTAAGGTTTTTTTTTTTTTTTAACTTATGCAACTCTGAGGGAAAGTGGTTATACTTACGTGATTATTAAATTTTTAGTTTTCAAGTAAAGTGCACATTTTCAGTGCATTTCATAACTTCACTTTAAAAAATATTGTTAGCAACTTGACAAGTTCATATGTGTATAATGCATTTTAATTATTCTACCCCCATTCTCTCTTATCACCCTTGCTCCTCCCTCCCCACCAGCAACTTTCCTACATCCATGTCGTCTGGGTTTGCTTTGTGACCCGTTTAGTTTAACCAGGAACACCTGTGTGGGCATTGTATCGAGAGTATCTATTGGAGACTGTGGTGATCATTTGTGGGCACACACTGAAGGCAAGGAGTCTCCCTCTTGATGAATCTTTCAGTAACAAATAGTTCAGCAGTGAGGGGTGGGGCCGCCAGAGCTCCTCCTCCAACTCACTTTGGTGGGCCTGTTATTGTGCAGAAAAGGGGCAGGCGTTCACAGTGACTGTGAGGTCACTATAAAGAGGGAATTCTTTTGTCTTGCTCAGATGACATTTCTCATCTCTCTCTTTACCTTCCAGTTCTTTCTACACTCTTACACGATGTATTCTGGTCCTTAGAGGGGATCATATAGATGTCTTATTTATGCCTGAACACCCAAGCTATCCCATATTATCAGCACCTTGTACACTCAGGAGTCACTACATTGAAACAAGAGGATTCTCTGATGAAGTAGCATTTGTCTAGAAATATAAACATAAATATTTAGAAAGCGATTTAACACTATGCCAATCTAACTAAACAGCAATATTGAGTTCACCCTGAGGCCTTTGATTCACCCCCACCATGATTTTTTTTCTGAATTTACTATACTAGGAACAAGTTCAGTCCTGTGGAGTGCACCCCAAATCCAATTAGGGAATTGTAGTTTGTTATCCCTATAACTGTGATGCTGCTATTTCAAAAGTGAATAAATCTCTAGGAGGTTTTTGTTGTAATTCATAAGGTTCACAGATGGATGAGATGGTTGATCCCTTTTCTCCCCTAGAAGTGTGTAGCACCTTCCAACATATGAAAATTAGCCATGAATGAGGAAACTTCCAGTTCAATTACAGCAAGATTTCTCATGTAACTAAGGTGTTTGGCATACTCAGCACTAGGACCTTATCATCTAGTTCTGGTGAGCAAACAAGGAATGGCAATATCCTGCATTGTCCTGGGCACGTCTGACTCCTTCCTGACCAATAACTCATAGGAGTTATGAGGAGACCTCATAAGGAGGTCTCTTAGCTACTTTTTCATTTCTGTGAGACATGATAACCAAAGCAATTTATAAAAGAAAGCATTTAATTTGAAGACTTGCTTACAGTTCAGGCAGTGAGTCTGTGACCGTCATGGGGAAGAGCATGGCAGCAGGCAGGCAGTCACGGCACTGGGGCAGCAGCTAAGAGCTCACATCATGATCCACAAGCATGAGGCAGAGAGAGGGAGAGAGAGAAAGAGAGAGAGAGAGAGAGAGAGAGAGAGCGCACTAACTGGAAATGGTGTGGGCTCTTGAAATGTCAAAGCCCATCCCCAATGACACACCTTCTCCAACAAGGCCACACCTCCTAATATTGCCCAAACAGTTCTACTCTTGGGAATAAGCATTCAAATATATGAAAATATATAGGTACCATTCTCATTCCAACAACGAGAAAGCACTGTTCTTTAATAGTCTGTGGCTTAAAGGAACAGCTGTCTCCAGCCATACAGTATGTTTTCCATCCAATTCTTTCATGAATATAAATGTGGTGGGGGGTTAGGGATTTATTTCAGGTAGATAGTAATAGTATTATTCCTTATGAGGTTGTCTTTTTCATTTTCTCATACAATATGATCTGAACACAGTTTCTCCTGATTGGACCCCTCCAAGTTCTTTCCCAGCTCCTCTGCCATCTGGATCCACTCCCTTTCTGACTCTCCTTAGGAAAGAACAGGCTTACAGAAAATAGCAACAAAACGTAACAAAATAAAATATAATAAGATAAAATGAAAACTGTCATATAGTAGTTGGACAAGAAAGCCAACAGAAAAATAAAAGAGCCCCAAGTGAAGGCACAAGAATCAGAGACCCACTGGTTCACACACTCAGGAGTCTTATAAAGTACTTCACTGAAAACTATAATAAATATTCAAAGAACCTAGTGCAGACCATGTAGGCCCCATGCCTGCTGTCTCTGTGAGTTCATATGACCTATGTTCAGTTGTTTTAAAGGCCCGTGTTCTCCTGGAGTCCTTCTTTCCTTTTGTCTCCCCCACTCCTTCCGCCTCCCCTTCCACAGGGTTCTCTGAGCTCTGAGGGAAGGGATTTGATGGAGACATCTCATTTAGACCTGTGTATTCCAAGGTCTGTGTTTGCGTATGTGTGTGAGTGCATGTGTGGTGTGTGTGTGTGTGTGTGTGTGTGTGTGTGTGTGTGTGTGTGTGTAATACCTGGCTATGGGTCTCTCTTATTTGTTCTTGTCTGCTTCAGGAGGACGCCTCTCTGATGATGACTAACTAAGGCAATGATCATATTTACCTTTCTGGGTCTGGGTCACTTCACTCAGGATGATTTTTTTTCTAGTTATGTCTATTTGCCCACAGATTTCATGATGTCAATTTTTAAGAGATGAGTAATACTCCATTGTGTAAATGTACCACTTTTTCTTTATCTGTTCTTCTGTCAAGAGATATCTAGGTTGCTCCCAATTTCTTACTATTATGAATGGATCAACGATGAACATAGTTGAGCAAGTGTCCTTCTGGTAGGATGAAGCATCCTTTGGGAATATGCCCAAGAGTGGAATATGTCACATCTTGAGGTAGATTGATTCCCATATTTCTGAGGAACTACCATACTGATTTCCACAGTTGGCTGTATAACTTTGTCCCCTCACCATAAATGGAACAGTGTTCCCTTTGCTCCACATCCTTGCCGGCATGAGCTGTCACTTGGATTTTTGATCTAAGCCATTCTGACAAGTGTAAGATAGAATCTCAAATTAGTTTTAATTTGATGTTGAACATTTCTTTATTTTCAGCCTTTTGATTTACTTGAGAATTCTCTGGGTGGGGGGCTATACCAAGTTTTTTGACTTCTTTATATGTTTTGGATATTCACCCTTTATCATATGTGGAGTTGGTAAAAATATTTTCCTATTCTGTAGGCTGCCACTTTGTCTGAACAACAGGGTCCTTTGCCGTACAGAAGCTTTTTAGTTTCATGATGTCCATTTATTAATTGTTGATCTTAGTGACTTCATTAACAGTGTTCTGTTCAGAAAGTCTTCTCCTATATCAGTGAGTTTAAGGCTATTCCACACCTTCTCTTCTCTCAGGTTCAATATATCAGATTTTATGTTGAGGTCTTTGATCCATTGGGAGTGGAGTTTTGTACAGAGTAATAAGTATGGATCTATTTGCATTTATCTATACGCAACAATACAGTTTGGCCAGCACCATTTGTTGGAGACACTCTTTTCCTGTGTGTATTTCTGACTTCTTTATCAAAAACAGGTGTCTATAGTGTATGGGTTTATATCTGGGTCTTCAATTCAATTCCAGTGATCAATATGACTGTTTCTATGCCAATACCTTGCTGTTTTTATCATTATAACTTTGTAATATAACTTCAGATGAGGAATGGTGAAACCTCCCACAGTTCTTTTATTGTTCAAGATTATTTTAGCCATCCTGGGTTGGTTTTTGTTTTTGTTACTGTTTCTATAGAAATCTGAAAATTTTCTTTCACAATATGTGAAGGATTGTGTTGCAGATTTGATGGGTATTGCATTGAACCAGTAAATTGCTTTTGATAGGATGGCCATTTTTACTCTACTAATCCTACCAATCCATCTTCTGATATCTTCTTCAATTTCTTCAGATCCTTAAAGTTTTATGATACAAGTCTTTCAGTTGCTTGGTTAGAGTTACTCGAAGATATTTGATACTATTTGTGATATTTGTGGCTATTGTGAAGAGTGTTGTCTTCCTGATTTCTTTCTTATACCATTCGTCGTTTGTATATAGACCTGATTTTTGTGAGTTAATTTTGTATCCTGATACTTTTCTGAAAGTGTTTATTAGCTGTAGATGTTCCCTGGTAGAATCTTTAAGGATACTTACGTATACTATCATATCATCTACAAATAATGATACTTTGACTTCTTCCTTTCCAATTTGTATCCCCCTGATCTTCTTCAGTTGTCTTATCTCTCTAGCTAAGACTTCAAGAACTTAACTCAATGGGTATGAGAGACTGGACAACCTTGTATTGTTCCTGATTTTAGTGGAATTGCTTTGTATTTCTCTCCGTTTAAATTGATGTTAGCTATTTGCTTACTATAAACTACCTTTATTATGTTGTATCCCTAATCTCTCCAGGACTTTTATCATGAAGGGGTATTAAATTTTGTCAAAGGCCTTTTCTGCATGTAATGATATGATCATGTTATTTTTATTTCAGTTTGTTTAAATAAGTGGATTATATTTATGATTTTTCATATATTAAGGCATCCCTGAATCTCTGGGATGAAGCCAACTTGATCATGGTAAATGATCTTTTTGTTGTGTTCTTGGATTCAGTTTGCATGTATTTTATTGAGTATTTTTACATCTATGTTCATAAGTAAAATTCATCTGCAATTCTCTTTCTTTGTTATGTCTTTGGGTATCAGGGCAACTGTGGACACATAAAATTAATTGGGCAATGTTCATTCTGTTTCTATTTTGTGAAATAATTTAAGGAATTTTGGTGTTGACTCTTCTTTAAAAGTCTGATGGAATTCTGTGCTAAAACCATCTGTCCCTAGGCTTTGTTTGTTGGGAGACTTTCTATTTCCTTAGAAGTTATAGATCTATTTAAATTGTTTATGTGGTCTTGATTTAACTTTGATAAATGGTACCAATCGAGAAAATTATCCATTTCTTTTGGTCTTTCCAATTGGACGGGGGGAGTAACAGGTTTTTAAAGTGTGTCCTCTGTATTTCCTCAGTGTCTGTTGTTATATCCTCATTTTCATTTCTGGTTATGATTATTTGGATATTCTCTCTCCTTCTATTTAATTTTGATAAGAGACTGTTCATCTTACTGATTTTATCAAAGAACCATTGATTCTTTGAATAGTTCTCTTTGTTTCTATTTTTTTATTTCAACCCTACGTTAGATTATTTCTTGCCATCTACTCCTTTTGTATTTCATCTTTGTTCTAGAGCTTTCAGGTGTGATATTAAAGTTGCTAGTATGAGATTTCTCCAGTTTTTATTTTATTCAGGCACTTAGTCCTCTGAACTTGCCTCTTAGCATTTTCATTGTGCCCCATAAGTTTGAGTGTGTTATGCATTCAATTTCATTGAATTCTAGAAGTCCTTGATTTTATTTCTCTCTTGACATGGTTTCCATTCAGTAGAGATTTGTTCAGTCTCCATGAGTTTGTTTCTGTGGCTGATGATATCCAGCTTTAATCTAGGCATCTGGGATTGGGATGATTATAGTTTTGGGGGATGATATCTGGTTTTGTCTCTGTTGGGTGAGTGTTTTGTTCCTGCATTTCTGCTTCCTCACTGGAGTTTAGGAGAGTGTGCTAGCTATTTGTTGCCTGGTAGGAAATTTTCTGTGGACCTGTTTCCCTGGCCAGTTCAGCTGGTGTGTTCCCAGAGTATGTATGCTGGTGTTTGAGGCTGGGATACTGGGATCAGTTGGGGGAAGGAAGATTGGAGATCTTTGTGATCCATTCGGAATGAGGGTAGAGAGGAATGGGAGACCACAGCAGGTTTCCAGCTACAGAGCTGGGGATGAGACTGGGGAGATTCTATCTGGGGGAGCAGAAGGAGAAGTGTGGATCTCCTGGCAGCCTACTTGCGGCCCGGACTGGAGCAGCCCTTGGGTTAGCAGTGGTTATCTGCTGCAGTTGTGAGATGAGACAAAGCAAACAGTCAGGGAAGGAGGTTAAAAGAAGAAGATCTATGAGATGCTCAGGAGATGGAAACAGAGTGAGTAGGAAAGGCTGCCACCAGTGTTCTGCTGCAGAGCTGTGGAGAGGAGAGGAGTAGCTATCTGCGGAGTCCATGGGAATGTGGGCATGGGGTGAAGGAAGGCTGCAGCTAGTGTTCTATTGCAGAGCTAGGGATGAGACTGGGGGATTGGATCTGGAAGGGAGGAGGGAGTGGAGAAGCTCTTCAGGTGGCCTGCCTGTTTGCATGGCCTGCTAGACAGGTGTGCTCCCAGGGAATGCCTGTTAGTTAGTGTTGAAGGTTGGAAAACTGGGATGAGTTGGGGGAAGGAAATTTTGTGTCTCAAAGCAGGTTTTCTGCTACAGAGCTGGGGATGAGTCTTGGAACATTGACTCTGAAAGAGCAAAAGACCCCCTTTTTTTAAAGATTTTATTTTATATTTATCAGTGTTTTTGCCTGTATGCATGTATCTACACCACTTGAGTGTCTGGAACCTATTAAGGTCAAAAGAAGCCATTGTATCTGGAGTTATAGTTGGTTTTCAGTCACCATGTGTGTGTTGGGGATTGAACCCAGGTTGTCTACAAGTGCAACAAATGCCCTTAACCACTGGGCCATCTCAGTCCCAACTTCTGCTGTATAAAGTATATGTTCTTTAGTTTGGTTACCAGTCCATTCGGATATGACTTTTTCAAACATCTTTAATTTTGGTTGACCTTTCCCACTACCCTATCCTCTCCTCTATCCACCCCCTATCACCTCCTTGCTTAAACTTTTCCATCCTCAGCATTCCCTCATCTATTTCCCTTTTTCTCATGTTCTACCACCCACCTTCTTTATACATGCCTCTCCAAAAAACTTCTTTCTAGTTTCCTGGCTTCTACAGTAACTCCAAATTGAACATGTAAATTTGGAGATTGGAAAACTAAGATCCCAAAATGAAAAATATGTGACATTTGTTTTTCTAGGCTGTACTCAACATAATATTTTCAAGCTCCATACATTTACCTGCAGATTTCTTAATTGTATTTTTCTTTACAGCTAAATAAAATTCCATTGTGCATATGTACCATGTTTTCAATATCCATTCTTCAGCTGCTAAACATCTAGGCTGATCTAGTTTTCTAGTTATCTTGGGAATAGAACAACAATGAACATAGATGAGCAAGTGTCTCTGTAACAGAACACAGATTCCTTTGAATGTACATCCAGAAGTGGAACGGCTGGGGCAGGTGATGGTTCTGTTTCTAGCTGTTTGAAGAACCACCATACAGATTTGTATAGTGGGTGCACCAGTTTGCGTTTTCACCAAATAATGCTTCCTCTTTCCCTACATCCTTGAGAACATTTGTTGTCATTTCTTGATGATAGCCATTTTCTTTTGAGTGAGACAGAAACCCATAGTGGATTTAATTTGCATTTCCTTTGTCTAATTGTGTTGAACAGTTGTTAAATTATATATCAGCCATCTATATTTCTTTTGAAAACTTTCTGTTCAGATATATTAGTCCATTTTTTGGATTGGTCATTTATTTTCTGTATGGTTTTGTTTTTGTTCTTTGTATGGCATATATGTTAATTCTCTTTTGGATAAATAGGTGCCATCTGCCAATTTTGATCATGCATGAACTAGCTTTAAAAGGTTGCTGCTTCATAATAATCAAAACATAGAAATCTTATTTTTTTGTGAAGAAATCTTTTCACTGTTTTCTATGCTGTCCCTTTGTTCTTAGTATTACATTGCCCTTCTGTGTGTATTCTGAACTGTAAAGACTTGTCACCAGAGTAGCACAAAAATGTTTCTTTTCCATGAAACATTCATTGTAGGACAAGTAGGGAGACACTTGTTAAATTACAAAAAAAAACAAAACAAAACAAAAAAAACTTCCACCAAAGGCATCCGTGTGCAGGAACTCCCTTCTGAAAATCACACTTTGATTTTATCTACATGGCTGCATTTGCAGTGGTAGTCTAAAGATGGTTCTCTGGCTGATTGATTGAAGCTGTCAACGTCATCCTTATTAAAACTTACTCATTTGGAGGCAGCATGGTTTCTGTTTCTCAGCTCAGCATTGTCATATGCCCTAGCTTTTGAGAGTGTGGTGCATACCAAAAAAAATGGCTGTATTTATGTTCCAGGGCATGAACTTAGATTGAAGCAGGGATCCCACTTTGGGAGGTGTAATGTTTTAGCATTTTATTTTAAAGAATGCTCTTTGTGTGCTTGTTTATAGGCAATAGCTAATTTGTAGTCTTTAGTACTGTGATTCTGTATCCTAAATGTTCCTTGTGTCTTTTTCCTTCTCTGTCTTCCTAACCAGTGTTGGAAATGAATCTTTCCCTAGAGAGCCACAGTCTTTGAGCTACATTTTGGCTAGTGTTATGGCAAAGGCAACAAACAACCGTAGTGTTATGTCACCAGAATCTTCTTAGAAATGAAGTAGAATTATATTTGGAAGTAATAAGAGTGATAAAATCCAGACCAACAAGGTCAGTCTCTAATCCAAATTTGAAAGATAGTAAGAATGAAGAACCAGATCAGCCCAAAGATATGACTATCAAGAAAAACCCTAAACTGAGTGAAAAGGTAGGTAAGACTGTAAGCTTGTAGTGACCTTTTGTTCCCCATAAGTAAGACTGAAGCAGAGTTTTTATCCCTCCTCGGGCTGATAACTAAGATCAGTGTAGGTGCCAGTTCCCAAGGTTTAACGCAGCTTCCATCTAGGCAGCAGCAAATGGAATCTAAAATCTAAGGGGACTCAAACCCATGCTTGCTTAACACGTTTTCCAAGAAATTCAAGATTGCCCAAAACTCTTATTCTGTTTACATATCACGGCTTGATAAGATATTTGGTATCACATTAGAATAGATTTACTTCCTCTTAGTAATTCTATAATACTTAAAAATACTTCAATCCCAGTAGAACAGAGGTGGCTGCCAAAGTGCTGATGAGAGTTGACACTGGACAAGATGGTGATGATGGGGAGCTGGTTGGCACACTGAAAATGCCAGCATTAATGAAGAGGTCTCTTATCAGTTCTATGGCTGGGAAATTATCTTTCTTATCACAAACAAATCAACTTTTATACCAAAATTATTATTTATCACTCATCTCAGTTATCTCAAAAGTACTGAAATAGTATTACTCTTAAGTTAGTAGGATTTTTCAGTTTACAGATGTTATTTTTAAGTTTTGCTGTTTTCTTCAGTGTTTCTATTCAAAAATTTCAATTAGCTAATAAATGCTTTGTATTTATTATTTGTATTACTTCAAATCTATGTTTCCCAGATTTTAACTAGCACTGCCTACCACCTGTACTATTGTTTATTTAATATTTTTCTTTATTTATTGTTTGCTTTAATCCATCAACAAATACTAGTTGTGCATTCATATACTACACTTTAGGTCACTTTCAAAATTTAAATAACTGCTTTCTTCAAATATCCTATGTAAATATTTTAAATATGAATTTATACAAATACATAATGATTAAAATATTGAAAAGTTTTATGTTCTCCTCAAAATAATATCACGTATATCAATAGCATTTTGGGAAAGCTAGTTTGGTATTTGCAAAACATATTTGTGTTATGTTCATTTAGATCTCAGTGACTGGTCTTTACCCCACTTTACAGAGAACATAACTGAAGCTCAGAGAAGAGGCATTGCTAAGGACATGAGTCACAGGCTGTTCAGGCAGATCCCACCTTGTCTTCTAACTTTGCACATAGAATTCTTCATTAGCCCCGAACCCCAAGACATGCTAGAAGTAGAATGGGAAACTTGAAGACAGATGTCTCATTTCTGTTATGGCATCTGTGTTATGACTGGTAATCCATCATTTGCCCTTAGACTAATCTATGGGGAGAGACATACCAATTTAGAGGGTAGTTTGATATCATGTTCATTTAATAAAGTAATAGTAAATTCACTCTTGGGCCTGGATTCTTGACCAGCTGTACAGTACTAGGCAAGTGTTTCCTTCTGTGGAACAATCCTTAAATCCTATCAGAAAGTTTGTGGTTACCCTGATAGCATTCATGCCACTGTTGTTGTGGATATTCTTGTCTCATCGATCATCATTGTATCTCACAGGATTCATAACTAGGTAAGACTGTTGACTGTTGATAACTCCCCCCACGTCCCCAAAAGGTTAACACAGCACCCACTAGCACTACAAAAACTTGTCAAGAAATGGAGCTTCCTGTTTAGTACCAACTTAATTTCTTCATATCCAGTGCCCAAAATGTATATTCAACAATTGGTTTTTACCGTCAACATTTTAATGGTCAACCAAGAATCATGCAATGTTCTGTATTATTTTTAGCATCTCCAGGACATCACTGACTAAGCATTTGGAAGAATACAACACCTGGCAAAGAGCTTTTTGTTTAGCCATCTTTGGCTTCTGGGAGGAGCATTATCCTGTTTGTAGAGTAACCCCAATTAAATGTTTTCCTATGAAAATATGAAAAGTGAAGCTTATGCAATATTAGAATTTCATGTTTTTTTTCAAACAGCTTTAGTGTTGGTAATGTCCTACCCACCATACTTTGTCTTACTATCCCATTCCTCTATTTAAACCTCCATTCCTGTTTTCCCCTTTAATTCTTCATGTCACCTGTGTTCTACTACCCCTCATTCTTAAATTTTTTCCCTTTCCCACTAATCATTGTGGATTTTCTAGTTTCCTAGATTATATTCCAATTTAAACACACCAATCTAAATATTCAAAGCTAAAATCCACATAAGTATGAAAACATGCAAGATTTTTCTTCCTGAGTCTGGGCTTTCTCAGTATAATGTTTTCCAGTTCCTTACATTTACCTGCAAATCTCATGATTTTTTTCTTCTTTACAACTGAATAAAATTTCATTGTGTCCAAGTACCACATTGTTATTATCCACTCATGAGATGATGGACTTCCACTGTCCTAACTGTTGTGAACAGAGGAGCTATAAAAGTGAAGGAACATGAGTGTCTGTAGTTGTAGATTCCCTTGAAGCTCCGTGCCCTGTCATGGTATGTTTGCCATGGCATGTTAGAGGTGGCGGGACCCGGGAGAATGGAGCTGATAAATGAGGGAGACTAAAACTAAAGGCTCATGCTCCAGTCAGTTTTATTCAGAGCTCCAGACAATTTGTACTCTGAGGGTTTAGGGGGAGTCCCATGAGTGAATTGTACAATCACAGAGCAAGCCACACATGGTGGGCAAGTCACACAGGATGGCAAGCGCACGTGATGAAAACATGTTTTTCCATAGAGGCATATGAATACAGCAGCTGGAGTAAGCTTGATCCTGTCCACTACACTGGGAGGAGCACAAAACACATTCCAAGGACAATTCCAGATTTTTGTAAAAAAATTGAGGTCACAACACTCTTGTCTTGGTTTCTTGATGTTTTCTCACAGGTACTTAGAATTCCTCTCTTGAACTATGTTCAAGTGGTATAGTTGAAACATACAGTAAGTCTATTTCTAGTTTTTTGATGAAGTGCCACACTGATTTCTATAGTGCTATACCAGCATGTACTCCCAACAAAAATGAATGAAGGTTCCCCATTCTACATTCTTGCAAACTTTTTTTTTTTGCCTTTATTTTCTTAAACTTAGCCATTTCTGACTAGGGGTAAGATGAGATCTCAAAGTAGTTTTAATTTGCATTTCCATGTTAGTTAAGGATCGTGAACAATAAAAATTTTCTGATCATTTTTATTTATTTCATCTTCTAAGAACTCTATTCAGTTCCATAGCCCACTTTTAATTGAATTGCTTATTTTCCTGATATTTTGGGTTTTTTTTTTAGTTCTTTGCACATTCTAGACAGTTATCCTCTGTCAGATATAAAACTAGTAAATAATTTTTCCCATTCTGTAGGATGCTTCTTCAGTGTATTATCAACTTCCTTTATAGGACAGAAGCATTTCCTGGAGTGCCATTTGTTGTTGGTCTTTGTCTAGTTTCTATTGCTATCATTATTAATTACTATATCTGTGATAAAGTACTGTGATCAAGGCAACTTGTAAAAGAAAGCATTTGATTTGGTTTAAGGTCTCAGGGGGTTAGATTCCATGATAACAGAGAAAAAGAACAGCTTAGAACTCACATCTCAGTCCAATCAACAAGGCAGAAAGAGCACTGGGAGTCGAAACCTGCAGTGCCACACCTCCTCCAACAAGGCCACACCTCCTCCAACAAGGCCACACCTTCTCCAATAAGGCCACACCTCCTCCAACAAGGCCACACCTCCCAATCCTTCCCAAACAGTTCCACCAACTAGGGAGCAAGATTTCAAATATATGTGTCTATGGAAGTCATTCTCATTCAAGCTATTGCAGCCCTATTTCCTGGGTGACCAGAGTCTATTCAGAAAGTTCTTACCTGAGCCTATATCCTGAAATGTGCTCCCTACTCCTAAAAGTATTGGAGTTTAAGTTCTAACACTGAACTTTTTGATGCATTTGTAGTTGATTTATGTGCAGGTTGAAAGAGAAGGATAAAGTTTTTTTCTTCTGCATGTAGGTATCCAGTTTCCCCAACACCATTTGTTAAAGATGCTATTTTTCCCCAGTGTATGTTTTTGTCACCTTTGTCAAAATTCCAGTGGCTTGGACTAACATCTCGGTCCTCTAATAGAGTCCTTTGTGTTTGGTTTTGCACCTGTGTCATAGTTTTGGTTATTATAGCTTTCAGGAATAAGGATCTCTCCATCAACATTTTTTAGCTTTTTGTTTTGTTTTGTTTTTTAGTTCAGGATTATTTTTGGCTATCTAGGATCCCTTGTTCTTCCATGCAAATGTTAAGATTATTTTTCAATTTCTGTAAAGAATTGCATTGTAAATTTTATGGGAATTGCTTTTTATAATTGTTAAACATGTATGAATGGTTATACAGTGGTGGCCATTACTAGGGGTGGTATTATTATTAGAAAGAGACTATGTGATTTTGACCAAAGATAAAAAGGTAAAGACTTTCAGTAGTTTCTCACTAGGCTAGGAATAGAATGACTTGTAAGTATTCAAGAACCTATTCTAGATAAAGTATTAATTACCCCCAAATACCTTGCTTCTTCAGTGTAAGTTTTATAAAAATATTTGTGTGTGTTTGATATTTTAATGTTAAATTTATATGCTCAGTTTTCCTGTTTTTATTTATATGTTAACTAATTTATAAGGAAGTCTTCATTAAATCATTAAGCATGATTTCCATTTGATGAGAATATGAATATATTTCTCTGATACCATCTTTATGAGTATACTTTTAAAGACTTTTTTAATATTTTGTGATTATACCAGTATTTTCCCCTGAAATAATATACAGGGTGTGTGTGTGTGTGTGTGTGTGTAGGTGTGTGTATAGGTCACACACCTACACACACACACACTAAATCAACATTTTCCTAGTGATCTCTATTTTTCATCACAAAAATGCACAGTGGTGTGTACCTCAATTTTGTTCAGTTTCAGAAGCCACTGCCATTGCTCTCCTCTCAAGGGCACTGCACCATCTGTGAGTGCAGCGTGCTGTACCTTAGAGCTGCAGACGCAGATTTAAATGAAGAGGCTGGGCAGGGTGATGGTGGCGCACACCTTTAATCCCAGCACTCGGGAGACAGAGGCAGGCAGATCTCTGTGAGTTCGAGGACAGCCTGGTCTACAAGAGCTTGTTCCAGGACAGGCTCCAAAAGCTACAGAAGAAACCCTGTCTCGAAAAGCCAAAAATAAAAAAATTCATAAATGAAGAGGCTGGGGCAGATAATCAACTCAAAAAATTAAGGACCACTGGAAACTCATTTAAAAATTGAACATAGCACAATAGATAATGGTGCTGGCTCCCAAGCCCTAGGCCCTGAGCTCAATCCCTGGCACCACGAGGTGAAAGAAGAGAACTGATTTCTGCCAGTTGTCCTCTGACCTCCATACACGGGCTGTATCACCAACACACGCATGCACACACATAAACCAATAAATAAAAGAAAATATTTGATTAAAGATAAATTTGGACACGTTACTAAATTTTAGTAATCAATATTTTTATTTTAAATAATTTAGCCAGTATCCTAGCTTTTTATGATACCTGTTATATATACATGTGTGTATATAGTCATATATGTGTGTTTTTAATTTTTAATGTATCTATAAAATTATATTTTATTCATGCTAAACTTAATATGGTGGAATTTTGAATATTCTGGAATCAGAACTGTTCAATCTGGCTATAGTGCTAAAACTCACTACCTTCATACGCAAAATAAAATTAGTTTGTAAGATTATCATATTAAATGATAAATTAGTTCCCTTTATACAAAATAGCACAAAATCTTTTTTTTCTTTTTTTTTAAATGTTTATTTATTTTATTATGTATACAATATTTTGTCTGTGTGTATGCCTGCAGGCCAGAAGAAGGCACCAGACCCCATTACAGATGGTTGTGAGCCACCATGTGGTTGCTGGGAATTGAACTCAGGACCTTTGGAAGAGCAGGCAATGCTCTTAACCTCCAAGCCATCTCTCCAGCCCGCACAAAATCTTTTTTCTGCCTTTATTCTTTACTTAATTAAAATTATAAATTGATAAGTTAAATATATTCTGACCTAACAAGTTTTTGTTTGTTTTTGTTTTGTTTGGAGACGATGTTTCAAGACAGCTTTTCTCTATGTAACCCTGGCTGTCCTGGAACTCACTATGTAGACCAGGCTGGCTTTGAACTCAAAGGTGCACCTGTCTCTACCTTCTGTGTTCTGGGATTAAAGGCGACCAAACAATTTTTTAAAATTGAGGCCAACAGGCTAATTGTTGCATCTTTTGTTTCAGTGTGAACCTGAATTCTGTGCCTCTTCACAATTCTGAAGTCTCTCTTTGCCATAGGAGACCTAGGTTGGACAGATCTTTCTCTACAGGAGGACTTACCTCTACTGGCAGGAAGTTCATTTAAAAATAAGTGGAGTTAAGCATGAGCTCTACAGTGAGGCAACTGTATAGTAAGACCTTGTCTCAAAAAATAAGAAAGGTGTAACTTTTTATGTATTATAGTTTCATAAATGTAGTACATATATTATCTTGTATGTTCCTTTTATGGATGTAAACACAAAACAGAACTTTACCGTGAAATGTGATACTATGCATAGAAGCCTTCTTTATTTTAGAGAGCTGAAGACCTTGGCCTTTTCTGGTCAGTAAGGCACGTCTCTTGATGAAGTGTGGCAGAAACAAAGATGTCTTTTGTTCTGGCACATATTCTATCAGATATCCCTAACAAACTTGGTTTCTTTGAGACGAAATACAAAGCTACACACACAAATACCTTTGTGTTACTTGACTGAACAGATAGAAATGCCTCCTCTCAGACATGAAAGTGGAAACACTTTGTTATTCTTAGTGTGTGCTCGTCTGAGGAGGAGGTCACAGAGAAATTATTTATAAATGACATTCATGCGTGTCATTAAAATTTAAAAATGAAAGCTAATTTCTTTGCTTATAAGTATTTATTTGCTTATCCGTGAAGCTTTTCCCAAACTCTGAATTTTTATATAAAAGTGGCTTAGTAGTGATGAGCATACAGATAAGGCATAGCTGAACTTCTTGTTTTAAAGATGAAGAAAAATGGCAAAATATTTCCAAAGTATTTTGATACATACACATTTTCCTCCTGTTTTGTTTTTTCTTGGGGAGAGGGAGGGGCAAAATGTATGCACACAGCCCATGCATGCAAATACCCAGCCCCATGGGAGGCCAAGTTCTGTGGAGTAAGCCAACAGGTTTGCAGTGATGGCAGGACAGGAAAGGAGACAAACCCACAGAGTATCGGCCCCTCCTTCCTACAGCACCAAGGACTATGCACGGCTTCTGCCCTTCTTATTTCTGGCCTCTGGGGTGCCTAGCGCACTCTACATAATAATTACTTTTCACTAGGCTGTGTAAAATGTGGCCTTTCGTTCTACTGATCACAGGAAGCATAGCCGCAAGATAGGTGTTACTGGCCTTTAGCAAGAGGGGAAATGAGGCTTAGGAAGCTGTCTGGGACTGGAGAGTTAACGGCTAAGAGCTTTTGTTCTTGCAGAGGACCCAAGTTCAGTTCCTAGCATCCATATGGTGGCTCAAAACCATCTGTAACTCCAGCTCCAGATCTGACGCCAACTTCTGATATCTGCAAGCACCAGGCATGCACAACATGCACATGTACATACACACATAATGTGTACACGCACCCCCATACATACATATATACATACATATGTACATACATACATATGTACATACATACATACATGTGTACATACATACGTACGTACAGGCAAAAATAAAATAAATAGGTCTGAAAGTTTTTGAAGAATGTTGAATTGTTTAATTCCTATTAAACCATGAGAGAACATTCCAGTTCCAGACCGTGGACCCGAAAGTTGCCCCTCTTCCCTGAGCTCCACTCTTCCCTCTCCCCTGCATGTCGTGAAGATGCCGCAGCTGAGCGCATAGGGCAGTGGAGAAAGTGGGCCAGGATGTGTGAGCTATATGGTTGTGTGTATTGAAAGTTATTTACATCCCAGGCTTCTTATTTCAAAAACACTGACAATGTCAAAACCAAACTGACTTTCATTTCCACTGATGCTTCAACTTACGAGTCCCAGAATCTGCCTGTAATTGAGCAAGGACATACCTTTGATTGGGGGGGAGGGATCCTTTCCCCAGTGCCACACCTGCTATCTGGCAAGAAAGTAGAATAAAGAGCATGTTCAGCAATTACAGGTCTGGGTAATGCGGTTTGGTCTTCATACCTTCACTCAGGTGGAGCCCGAGAAGTTGAAGACCCTAACAGACGGTTTGGAAGCCTACAGCCGAGTTCGGAAAAGGAACAGAAAGTAAGCACTTGGTTTTTCATTTTGTTTTTCCCTCAGGGACTGTGAAGTCTCACTGATTTGTTTCATGTTGTGACCGAGGTACTGTTCTCTGATATTTCTAATCAGAGGATCATAATGGACACCTCAAACTAGCTATTTCAAAAAAGACATTTTCTGTGTAATTTGTCCATATGGCACGTGGGGTTTGCTTCTTCATCCATTTTTCCTTCCTCCATCCTCACCTCCTAACTTAGAAGGAAAGAAAACGTGATTAATACTTCTTTAATGGCAGTTAAATAAGCCCTACAAGTTTAGTGAGTCTGTCCTGGTATCCATACGTGAAAACCTTGGCCGGGTACCCCACTGGTGAGAGCAGTATGAGTGGATTTTGCTGATGTTTTGCCAGAGTTGTGGACTTGAATATAAGTTCTCTTAGAATTCTGACATGAAATTGAACTTTGAACTATTATTATTCAAGTTTTCCTGGATTGTTATTTGATGAATAAAACATACAGATAAGCAGGCAGTATTACAAAGCATTTTTATGATGAATCGTAATCATTGTTTCACATCAAGGTAGAGAAACAAATGTTGCTCTGTGTGTGTGTACAGAGGATTATTTAAACCATGTCATTGGCATTCCTGTTCAGTTCCATATTTTCCAACAACTAAGTATTTTATACTGGGGCTGGTAAGATCACTGGCTCAGTGATACTTGCCCCTGAGCCTGGTGATCAGAGCTGGAAACCCTGGACCTACATAGAAGAGGAAGAAAATCAGCCCCTATAAGCTGTACTCTAATCTCCATGTGTGCGCCATCTTGTGGGTGCACACTACCCACATGGGTACATCCACTGAATAAATGTTTTCTTAAAAGAAGAATTGCAAATTAATCTTTATTCATTTGTAAATGATCTTTACACACACCCTTTAAGACACAGGTTTAGTCTTTTGTCCTTAGAGACAGATTCAGAAATACATAATTAAAATGTGAAAATAGCAAGGATAGAATTGTATGTAAATTAAATATGAGCGGTAACAGTGAACTCAACAAAGAATGGTTCCTAGAGCTGGGCACATTGACACACACCTTTCATCCCAGCACTCAGGTGGCAGAAGCAGGTTTAAGTCCAGACTGGTCTACATGGTGAGTTTCAGGACAGCCAGGGCCATGTAAAGAGACCCTGACTCAAAAGAGAGAGGTAGAGAAAGGGAGGGAAGGAGGAAGGGGGAGAGAAAGAGAGAAATAGAGAGAGGGAGAGGGAAAGAAGGGAGGGGAGAGGAGGGGGAAGGAGAGGAGAAGAAAAAAAGAAAAAACAACAACAACAAAGGAATGGTTCCTAGATTCCTAAACCAAAGCTTCCACACAACCAAAATGAGCTTGGGTAGGCCAGTGTTTAGATAATGTTAGAACTGAATTGGGGGAAAGCCACAGATAGAATGTTTTTAAGTGCCTGGCCAGAAGCATAAGCAGGAGCCAATATATTGGCTCTTTGCTTTATTTGAAGTACCCAAAGGGGGAATATGATCAGATTTTCACCTTCATGTGAACGTAGAAGAGGGAGACTCTTTTTTTTTAAAGTTTATTAAATTATGAAAGTTTCCATTTCCACCCCTTCTCCCAACACCCTCCCACTCCTCCCTCCCCCTCCTCCTCCCTCTCCATCCCTAAGAGCAGTCAGGGCTTCCAGCCCTGTGGGAAGTTCAAGTTCCTCCCCCCTCCCTCCAGGTCCAGGAAGATGAGTATCCAAACAGACTGGATCCCAAAAATCCAGTATATGCAGAGGAAACAAGTCCCAGTGTCATTGTCAATGGCTTTTCAGAAAGGCTCCGGGCCAGCCACATTCAGAGAATCCAGTCACATTCAGAAAATCTGGTTGGATCACGTGCTCGTTCAGTCCCAGTCCAACTGGCCTTGGTGAACTCTCATTAGATCCGTCCCCTTGTATCAGTGGGAAGAGGGAGACTCTTAAGAAAACAGTCTTAGCATTAGATTGTCTCAGAGCTCATGCCAGTAGATGAGGAAGGGAAAGGACCCAAGCAGAAATGAAAATTGAAGAGAAGAAACATGCTCAGGAAATATTTAGGAGGAAAAATTAACAAAACATGGTGCTAATCAGAACAGTAAGGAAAATGTCAAGGATGTGATGAGGAAGAGAGTGACTGAAACGGAAATATGGAGGGAACTGTTGAATACCACTTGGGATCTGCAGGTTGGCTGACAGGCAAGTCTGAGAAGCGTGTAAAGCTGTTATACTCATACAGCGTGTAAAGCTGTTACACTCATACAGCATGTAAAGCCGTTACACTCACACAGAGGTGCCCTGCCAGCCAGTGCAGAGTTGTGCACTGAGGACTGAAAGCTGGAAAATGAGACAGTAACAGAGTGAAGAAAGTGGAACGAAATACTAGGAAGGGAGAGAGACCAGGGGGGAGTGGAAGGCCTTAGAAGACAAAGACTGAAGCTGGGCATGGTGACTTAGGAACCTCCCTCTAGGAGGTTCAGGCAGAAGGATCACCATGAGTTCAAGACTAGCACAGGCCACGGAGTAAAAACCTGTCTCAAAAAGAGAAAGAAAACCAAGATGGAAACAATCAACAGAGATCCAGGAAGACAAGAAGTGAAACTTCTCCATTGCATTTTTCTATTTGGAGACCATCCAGTCCTTTGGTGATATACAAAGAGCTCATGGGTTATGAATAAAATAAGGAAGTAGAGAGGGAGATCACAGATGTTCACTCTCTTTTCTACTCTTTGATGTTTTCCTGAAAACCACAATAAAGGTGGGGTGTTTTATTTTTAGGGTTTTTGTTTGTTGTTTTTGTTATGTTGTTGTTATTGTTGTTTGGTGTGTGAGTGCACATGTGTGTGTGTGTTGCCTGCACTGTTTGTACATGTCTGTACCTAGCGCCTGGTGTTTGTGGAGTCAGAAGAGGGCATCAGATTCCATAGAACTGAAGCTACACAGGCTCCCAGCAGCAGGAAACTGAACACACAGTACTCAAAGCAGCTGAGCCATCACACCAGAGCTACAATAGGAAGTTTTTGAGTTACTTTCTTATTATTGTGAGAAAAATACCTGACAAAAGCAACTCACAGGAGAAAGGGTTTATTTGGCTGTCAGTTCCAGAGAGACACAATCCATCGTGATAGGGAACACTTGACCGCAGGCTGGTAAGGCTTGGTGGCAGAACTGAAAACTGGCTGGTCACATTGCATCATCACTCAGGAAGCAGAGCATCAACAGGGAGAGAAGCAAGGATTAAAACCTCAAGGCTGGTCTCCCAGGAGCCCACTCCCTCCCTAAAGAGTTAATAGCCTTTCCAGACCGGACTAAGTTTGGGATCAGGTGCTGTGGTATGTGCAGCCTTTTACAGTCAGGCCGCAGCAATGACAGGTCTAATATTGCTGTAGACTAAGAAGAGGGAAAGTCTGAAAAGGAAAAGTGTTTAAAAAGTTGAGAGATTGATTCTTGACCTAGATTCATATTCTATTTTTTGCTGCTTCATAGCTATATGTCTCTGAGTATGTTGCTTAATCTCTCTGAGCCTAAATTCAACATTTCTAAAATGTGCATACTAATTCCCACTTTAGGATTGTTATAAATAATATAGACCCTTACATATAGTACTTGGCATATACAATTGAAAGTAAAAGAAATAAATTATTCAGTATTTTTGCCAGTTGAAACATGTTGTTTTTGTAAATGTTTAGGATGTTATATAATCATTTTAATTGTTAATATCTTAAACTACCATATCAAAAATGAATATCTTTGAATTGACATAATAGTCAAATCCTAACCATAAGAAGTAGTAATATTTTAACAGTTAATTTAGGTTAATCTGCTGCTTAAAGAAGTGGCTCTACAAAAGGAAAATTCCAAAGCTTTTAGAAACATTACTTTTTTCAGTTACAAAGGACTCAGTCTTCTATGTATATAAATTCTTTTGGTTACTTGACAGCTTATAAAATTGGAAATTGGTAAATGATAAAAATAGGCCAAATGCATTTTCACTTTAAAACTGAGAAATGTCACCACATACTTGAGTTATAGAACATGTAGAAATCAAGGTCGTACCAACTTGGAAGCTTCATCCCTACTGGGTAGCTTTCATAGTGCTAGATAGAAGATGCTATGTAGGCTACTAGGAGAAAAAAAAATAGCCCACTTTCTTACCCAGCTGTGAGCCCAGCAAACTACAAGAATAAACATCCTAGGAATACAAACTCAGTAGTACAATAGTGGCATGGGTATTAGGGAGTAACCAACCACTCTTTTTAGATTGCATTTAAGGTCTGATCCACAAGACATAATGCATGCCTGATACCACTAACTGGGCCAAAAACTCATGGCTGGCTAGGTCACAGGCCATAGGGGAGAAACTACTGCTACTATTCTGCTAAATAGACATAGTAATAAACTGTCTCTAAGATATTTATATCCCTTAATTAATACATCTCTAAACCCTCATCAAAGAAACTTCTTTTTTGTAGATGGTGATTAGTATAGAGACACACAACTGGTCATCATGTAAAGAACAAGAGACTATGAAGTGTTCAGTTCTAGATAAGATAGTTGTCTCATCCCATTCCTCCCATCTCAGAAGAGGGAGCGACAGAAAGATGTGAGAGCCAGACGTAGTGAACATCTGCAGTAAAGTAGTAATATTTGTCAGACATGATTGCACATAAAACACAGCAGCTGGGACTGATATACAGAAGCAGGCTAGCCAAAATCCCAAAACAAACGGGGGAGGGACTCTTCCCCTAGCTGAGGAGCTATTGGCAGCTGATGGCTGTGGAGGAGGTAGAGTCAGTTTTCTTCAGGGTTGTGGCCCCTGGGAGGCTACCCATGCTTTAGTCAATGATCTTACACCACGCACATGCAGGTAGCGCTAAGTGAACTCAGTGGGTTTAAAAGAAGGAGGAGGAAGAGAAGGAAGAAAAAAGAAGAAAGAAGGAGGAGTCAAGAAAGCAGCCTATGAAGTTTGGAGGAAAAGTGGTAGGGAGAGGAGGAGAAATAGCAGGGATTGTAGATTTGATGAAAATGAACCATGCACATATGAAACTCCCAAATAATAAAAAAGAATAATTTCAAGTAAGCTTTTTTAATTGTCTTCAATTTTCATACTGCTTTATAGATTAGATTTTCAGAATACAGAGTTCTTGGCTTTCTGTTTTTACTTAACTTGTTATGTTCTACCTGAAACGAGTCACCGACATTCTAAAGTGAATCTTAAAAAGTCATACACAATTTCTCAGTTCACACTTACATCTTATATCATTCACAGACTTTACCTGGCCTTTTTTTCTTTTTAATTCATAAAGATAAAGATAATACATGATAGTCAAAGGAGATAAGAAGTGGCAATTATCTCCATTAATGACTAGAAATATGATTATATGAATGTCTGTTGCTTAATCAGTTAGGATCTAGAGTGTCCATTAGTAAAAATTTTTATTATTAAGTGTCAGCAGGAAATAGCCAATACTAATGGAGACTCCACAGAAGGCTCTCAGGACTGGAAAACCAAATTTTGACTAATTTTTCCTTTAAGAACTTATGGAACTTTCTCTTCCTCTTCTAAGCTCATTCGTTCAGGGCACACATGCTGTGGAAATCGGTCTGTAGATGCGATACCTAGAAAAGTCTGTCTGCCTCTTGACTTTCGTGATACCTTCAAATCATTTCATGCTCCACATCTCTGTGTGTGTTCTCTTTCCAAAAATAGTCATTTCTCCTTCTAGTGTCTGTTTAAGTTTATTATAAACAAAACATTGTGCTATTTGGTCTAAATTGCCATTGAATATTTTGTTTTATTTATTGGGGAGGGACATATGCATAAGCCATGGCAAATATGTGGAGGTCAGAAGACAGCTTGTGGGAGTTGGTTCTCTTCTTCCACCACATTAGTCTTTGGGGTCAAACTGAGGTCATCAGACTTTGATAGCATGTGCCTTCACCCACTGAACCACTGCACTGGACCATATTGCATGTTTTTTTTACAAATATCTTTTTTAATACTTGGGTGAACAATGGGTTCCTAATGTTCTAACTTTGTATTCAATAAGTACTATTGTTAAATCATTTCTGTACTTTCATCATGATGTTACAGTGTTCTTCGTTTGAAAAAAATTATGACTCTTACTTTGGAAAGGTATTTATAGTTAAATACACATTTTCCTAATTACATAATTATAATTGATTTCACTCTTTTCGCTTAAAAAGTCACAAAGTATTATATACACACAGTTACCACAGCACCTACTTCATGAGATTGCTGTAAATTTTAAATGAGATAATACATAAAGATCTAACTATTGTTGGCAAATATAAGTCTTTCAATAAATAGTAAGTACTCTTGCTATTAAGAGGGGTGACAGAGCAGCTCAGTGGCTAATGTGCTTTCTGAGTTGATCCCTGGGATCCATGTGGCCGGAGAGAACCAACTCCCACAACCTGTCCTTTGACCTCAACACCATGGCTTGTGCACTTTCTGACTTAAATAAATAAATATTTTCTGAAAGACGATTAAAGGGAAGAGAGCATAGTTCACTGGTGGATTTTTAATGAAATATTTTTTTATTTTTAGTTATTTAGAAGTTTTTAGGCATAGTCCATTTTTATTCTATAATATGTTATAATCAAAATACATAAAAACTAAATATCCTTGAAACTTATGGGGGCAGGAGAGATGGTTCCATGCCTAAGAACACTGGTTGTTCTTCAGAGTACTAGGGTTCAATTCCTAGCACCCACACAGTATCTAACAGCCATCTATAAATCCTATCCCAGGGGATCCAATGCATTCTTGTGATACCTGGCATGTACATGGCATGCAAACTTACTTGTAAGCAAAACACCCATAAACATGAGTAATTTTTTTCAATTTTTGAAAAAATATAAATGCCTGTTTCTCAATCCAAAAGACAAAATAAAGATAAACCTATTAAATGCACTGCAGAAAGCGTGATATTGCTAGACAATTTGCCCATGAAGAATATTATCATGATTCTCACCAAATAGCCCTTAAAAGAGGTCCTAGCTCAACCTTAGTCAAACACTGATGGCCCCAGAGTCCTGGATTTGAGCTTCTTCCAAGTCACCCAGGATCACACTTAACAAACTCCTCACTGAAAGACGACAACAACTCAGAGTGACTCTACAAGATGCAGACATCCATAAAAATGGAATGGCAGGCAGTTATATGTGGAAATGCTGTGTACTGGTAAAAAGAATCAAACATGTATGCCAGCTTGAATGGTGCCCAAAAATAACAATACAGGAATACTGGCATGGTGGTGCATGTCTTTATCCCAACGTGGAGGAAGAGGCCAACCTGATCTACATTGACAAGACCCTGCCTCAAAATAATAGTACTGCTGCTACTGATGATGATGATGATGATGATGATGATGATGATGATGATATAGTAGTGAAGAAAGATGAATTGTGAGTTCTGACAGCTTTTTGTGTGTAAAAAAAAAAAATCTGTCCATGGGTATATCATGTAAAACATAAGCTAAGGAGGCAAATGGAAGAGAGTGTGACTGAGAATGGTCAGCAAATAGAAATCTAATCTTTCCTTTCAGTTGAACTGACTTATGTGCACGTTTGACTTACCAAGATACAGGACCCATTTATGCTCACTTTGGACAAATTCACTCAGCAAATATATGCAGCATTTATGGTGTGCCTAGAAGTGTAATACTCAAAGGTGGATCAGTGAGCATCTGTAAGACACAGGGGAAAAAAACAAAATATGGGTATTGTCAGGTCGTTGTGTATTGAGAACAAAACCTAGGGAGCTCTCTGGTAAATGGAGAGACCTCATCCAAAGGCATTCCACTGAAGTTTTGGTGTGTTCCCTCCCACAAGTGCAAATTTCCAATCTCCAATGTAGACTTAACTCTTGCAATGTAGACTTAACTCTTGCAAAGCCATGCCAATGATAGCCTGCTATAGGAGTTTACTTCAGCCACTTTCCCGTCAAATGTCCTGATGGGAATAGATTGCCTACATATTCAGAAGATTCGGGAATAAAGTCTATATGTATAGATGAGGGGAAGGAAGGTAGGTGAATGGATGTGTAGCCATAGAGAAGGTCAGTTTTCTTGACTGTAGTAATGGGCACAACACTTTCATCCATATCAGTTTCAAATTTGGCACGTGTGGTGTGTTATTCAGGAAACCATAAAGTGGGGTGCTGAGTGAGAAAGCAATAGTCAGAGGAGTGATCGGCATCTGAGACAATCATCCTATGTCTGTTGAAGGATCACACCATGTCAGTTTAAGTGAATATGTGTGAAACCAGCCTCCGAGCCTCAGGTGTGATGAGGGAATAGCTGTTTCTTACCTGGACAGTGCATCAGAATTTAACTCTCTTTTTGCTCCATTTGACATAGCTGAGATCCAGAAAGGGTGGAGGGAGCTCCCTAGTGGTCAGAGCCTGCAGTTCAGTCCCCGTGTCCCAGCCACAATCTGTTTCCCTGCTGAAAAACAGCCAGGCAAAAGACATTGTGGGGCAGACTGATATCTGGTAGAAGCCCCTGTGTTGGTGGCCACAGAACCCCTGACCCACCCTTCATCGCCGGATGCAGAAGAAGCATATGATGGCGTGAGCTTCCTGGGCTCATCTTTTTAAGACGCTGTTATTTAAATCATTAGTGTTCAGTGGTGGGAACTCCAGAGTGATGGGTTTTCTAAACATGAATCTAGATTGACTTTCTCTGGTAGAATTGATATGTTTGTTTTCTGATTAGGGACTTAAATGAAGGCTTTTGTTTCTTTAATTTGTTAATCTGGCATGTTATTTTCATTAATTCCAGAAGTGGAAAGCTAAATAACCATTTAGAAGCTGCTATTCATGAGGCCATGAGTGAACTGGACAAAATGTCTGGGACAGTAAGTCAATTTATTTTTCTCATTATACTGTGTTTCTTTGAAAATAAATTGCTTTAACAGTTTTTTGGTAACCTCTCTTGAACATTGTAAAGCAACTCATAGCCATGCTAAACTGCTCCACAAGGGAGAGACTGATCCCAGAAAAGCATTTAAGGAAAAGGAGCCTGTATTAGCTATGCCTTTATTATTTCTCTGAGATAAGTAACTTCTGTTTTCTTACAAAGGTTCATTAAGTGTCAGCAGCAATATGGTAAGGTCCCAATCACAGATTCTGCATGTGACTGTGAGTAGCAGTGGCTCTCAGTGTAACTAAAATATTCAGCAGTACAAACTTCACATTTAAGGGGGAAAGTGAGATTTTTAAAAAAAAGTCAATTTCAAAGAGTGTACTGCTTCTCATTTTCTTTCTGCTATCTTAAAGTTAAAATGTTTTGTGCAAAGTTCTGTTAGTATAAACTGTAAACCCTGTGATTAAGGAAGTAATGTGCTTTCTCTTCACATTTTTTGTTGGATGATGCATTGGATGCTTTGAGGAGAGAAGTATAAAGCCTTCTCTCCTTCACATGTAGACTTTAAACACATGAATCTAATTTTAGTAATCCCTCTAAACTAAGAATTATTTCAGGCTATGTACCAATGAAAAATAATTTACTGACACTTTGAATTAGGTCTTCCGAATTCTAACAACCCATCCAATGTCTACTCAATGATGGATAACACGCAGAGGTTCTCAAAACGTTGCCATTGGTGCAGGTCATAAACATTTGGTAATCTAACCTGCAGTGGGAGGACACTGAGTCTCCTGATAAACTTGTAGGCCTAGACCAGTGGCCATCAACTCAACATCTTCTAGGACCCGGGTGTATGAGTAAAGAGTATCAGGTATGAAAGCAATAACAATCCTAGAATTGAGAATTACCAACTAAGATGTACTGCTTACACTGCTGACCACTCCCCGTCTTCAAATTTTGGCACCAAAGGCCATCTCTCACTTGATTCTGAGGTCTTCTGAGGAAGGTGCTGCTCCCCTCAGCCTCTCACATTCTAGATTTTCTGTGAAGTGCCCACCGCTCCTTTGGACCTTAACGTATTCCATGTCCCATATCCATTGCATCCTGTTGATAGTGAAGAAAGAGAGGGCACAGGCAGTTGTCAACATAGCTCCTATCAGCCCAGACCGCCGCAACACAAGTGGGGTAGGAAATACATTATACAATGTGCCTTCCAAGGAAAATGATAAAAATGGTTTGGTCTTTGTCTCTCTGTCTTGGGGCATTTGGCCTTTGTGACCACCAGGAATTGGCAACTAATGACGTGAACCTGGAATGAGTTCTTCAGGAGTTCTTGCTCCTTCATACTCCAGCAGAGTTGAACCATGCGGAAAGTTGCGATGGAATTGCAAGATGCCCCTAACTTTCTCGAGAATCCAAAAGTAAAATGCCTCATGTTTACATGTTTTAAAGACATGCCCAGAAAGGGTCTGGAGAAAGAAGTGGTCCTGGAAGTTCATGAGCATTATCCTAAAGCTTTCACTACCATTTTTATAAAAGAATCTTACCTTTGACTAAAGACAGTTAGCCTTTGCTGTTGCCTAACCTTTCTTTTTATAATTGGCTCGGTGTTGGGAATTGAATCTAGGACTTCATGCATGCTTGGCAAGCACTTACAACTGAGTTAGTTCCCAGCCCTTAAACGTTACATTTAAAGCACATAATTAACCCAAGTGGATTGTTTTTCCTAACTCTAAGTACTGTGGCATCATGTTGATAGGTTAAAATTGGCTGTGGTAGAATCATTTACACCATGGAAATCGGCAAATGCTACACTGGTTTTGTTTCCAAATGCTAGTTTAAAATACTTACTTTGGCCACAGCTTTGGGTCTACTCTGTCTTCTGTGTCTTACTTCATTCCTTGTCATCAGTAGCCATGTTCCCACTTGGGAGATCTTACCTCCTGTCCCTCAAAATGTATCTGTTATCTAATGCTCTTGTACCATTCAACCCCTTTTTGCTGTGATGCACAAAATTATATGTTTCTAGTTCCTGTATTAATATATAACAGTGAGTTGCATTAGTTGTTCTTCCCAACTCACACAAACTCAAACCTGCCAATGAGTGGTCGTGGTGTTCTGTTGCCTTTGCTGATTCTTCTCATAAACAAACATCCTCTGGCAGAACTACATGTAGATAGATGTTCCGATCTTTGACACTTTGTAGCAGTTATACAGTCAGTAGTGTAACGAAGAGAACAGACGTGGATTTGGCATGCATTTACCCGAGTCTCCAGGCCATAGGGAGGTTGTTGATCCAGGGATCTCTGGCTGGCGATCCTTCAGCTCATACTGTGCTCCACACTATTCAGTGGTGTCTTCTGCTACTCAGATTGTCAATTTCTACTATCGTGTACAGACTTAGGTCTTTGTAAATTTTTAAGAGTCTTAGGCTATGTGTGGTTGGAAACGAAGCAGACTGTTTTCTGCCCTATGTCTTTGTCAGAAGTCCTATGGTGTTTATGATTTCAATCTTCCTGTTGTTTCTCCCACCTTATTCCCAGGTTCACCAAATCCCACAGGGTGACAGACAAATGAGGCCCCCCAAGCCCAAGAGGAGGAAGATCTCCAGATAACAGAGACTGTTCCACGGGCACAGTGTTATCAAAGGAGCATGCGCAGATCCATCTGTATGCGGGTGTTGGTATGGCCACGGTGAGGTCAGATTGTAAACTATGGCAGATGGCTACCACCACAGGGCGCTAAAAGGAGCAATGCTGGAGATGTGTTTTGATCAGGAAGGAAAATGAATGTTGAAAACAAAACAAAACAATCAAAATCCCTGTATGAACAAAGTGATAAATGGCCAAGTGATTGCTGAGAAGCATTTTCTATTATACTAAAATTGTGATTATAAGAGATAGTCCAAATGTTTCTGAAGAATTTTCAGTGTTGTATATAGAAAATACAGAATTTCATGACGATATTAGAAATGTAAATATTGTACAATATTGTCATGTACAAGCATACTTAATGCACACTTTATCTTTTATTGTACAAAGAAATAGTGTACAAAAATCTTTGGTTTCTATGGAGTACACCTACCAGAGACTACCAGTGTAAAGTGATAAATAAAAATACAACCTAAATGCTTTTCTATGATAATATAACAGATGCTGGTTTTGTATTTAACAGCAGAGAAAGACATGATGATGTAATACACAAATCATGGCATACGCTGCACACCACTGAGTGTCCATTTATAATGTCCCTTTAGCAGGAGCCTCATATGAAAGCACTAGACTCAGGTTTTGGGGTCTAAGAAGCCTGAAAATTTCTGAGCGGATGAGGGTTCACGGGCCTAAATCAAGAATTCAGAATCTCAACCATTTGTTAAAATTTCACTATTTCACAGTTTCGGACATTTCTATAATGAGTTTGAGTCATTGTCCCTGCCTCCATCCCCCTTCTCTTATCCCCCCTCTTTACAGTGAGTTCCCCTCCTATTTTTATGTCTTCCTGTGTGTGACCCACTGAATGTGATTACAGTTTCTTGCCTGAGCATGGGCGGGAGATTATTTACTAGAGCACATCTACACCAGAAGGGAAAATGACATCCCCTTGCCCAGCAACTGTTAACTGCTAATAGTCCCTCAGGGTGGAGTGAGACCACACGGGCCCCTCCACCATCCATGGTGAAACTGCTATGTTCAATCATGTGTAAGTCTTGAGCAGATAAGCAAAGCTGCGGGCTGGAGAGGGATGGCTGTGGCACACCCAGAAGAGCTCCCTGTGCTCTGGCTCTAGCGTTCCCTCCACCCCTTCTCCTACCTTGGAAAGAGGATATGGCTGTTCCATTTAGGCCATTTCTAAAAGCTAAGTTTTAAAATAGAATAGGTTTTATAAAATTTAAAATACACTTAGATAAACTATTTTACTCCATCATTTATTTAGTAACTATTTGATAGCCACCAGTTGAACTAGATAGCTTTCCATCAACGACACTCAAGAGTTTTTCTGCAGACAACGTCTGACGAGGTAAAGCTTCATTTCCACACATGGAGGCAAAGGCCACACATTGCAGCCCTCAACAGACGTAAGGGTGAAGACAGTTCAGTTTTCATTTTTTGTAATGGGAAAAATAAATCAAACTGCATTTCATGCCATTCATTTATGTCACTTTACACGGAAGGGAGAGCAGCTTACAAAATTATGAGCAGTGGTAATTTTTATCAGTATTACGTAACATATCAGATTTATTTTATTTAAAGAATTATTTATACCATTCACAGATTATTTTATATATATATATATTAATGTGGCTGAAATATGTTGGTTACGTCTTATTAGCCAAATTATTTATGTTATATTAAATAAAAAATGTGAAATAAATGTAGAATATTGCTACATTACAAATACATGAACCTAAAACTGTGAGTCTTCGTAAAGTGCAAGATAACGAACAATAAGGGAGCACAGAGCATCTCCTGTCTGTTGCACAAGTCTTTGTGATGGTGGCATAGACACAATTGCAGATCACCTGTTAGAGGCTGTCAAAAGAAGGGATGTGTTATCCCCCTTTCTTGGAACTAGAAAGACCCAAGACCCCCAGAGAGCACTGCCTGTCCCCCTGCCATGGTCACTCCGTAGCCTGGCACTCAGCTGCTGGGAGATTGTCCTCAACAGACTCTGGACCAGACACTACCACCTTCCTAACCCTCCTCTTAAACTCCTCAGTCCCATCATGTAACAGAGTCCCAGTAACCCAGGAGAAAGGAGACAAAACTCAGCGTACACAGTACACACACACCACCAGAGTCTCTTTCTTTTCTTTATTAAGACAGGGCCTTTCTATGTAGCTCTGACTGTCCGGGAACTTGCTACATAGTCCAGGGTGACCTCAAATAGACAGACCCTGCTGCCTCTGCCTCCCAAGTACTGGAACTGAAGGCATACACCACCACACCCATCCTCCACCAGGCTCACCTTTGATATCAGAGTTCTGAGATTTTCCCCCACATCTTTTACCTTTCTGTCTGTCCTGTTCCCACCCTGACTCTTATCCTCAAGCCTGATGATACATGGCTGCAATGGAAGTGCCTCCTGCAGTGTGTATGGTCATTTTATCTTTGGGGAAGATGGGAAGGGGTACCAGAAGGAGGGTCCCACAGTTGCCCAAGCCTTCATTCAGTCACATGAACTGAACAACCTTTGATGTCCTGTAGTGGACGTGGTTTTGTTCCAAGGTGATGTATGTGGTCTGTTTAAACCTCTGATGCTTTTCTTTGGCTTCAGTCTGCTTCTTCCTGTTCATGCCCATCATTGTTTGTTCTCAGAGAGACGTGGGCGTGTCTGTGCACTCCGTGTGTCTGCATGTGTGATGTGTTATGTGGCTGTGTCTTTGCGTTCCATGTTTCTGCGTGTGGGATGCGTTGCTGTGGGTATGTCTGTGTGTTCCGTGTGTCTCCATGTGTGATGTGCTGCACGGGCATGTCCACACACTCCGTATGTCTGCATGTGTAATGTGTTGCTGCTGTACAGAAGACTCTTACTTAGCCTTAGCTTTTGCGTCTTTAGACTGGACGTATCTGTGTGTTCTGTGTGCCTCTGTGTGTGATGTGTTACGTGGGCGTGTACACGCGCTCCGTGTCTGCATATATGATGTGTTGCTGCTATACAGAAGACTCTCTTACTTAGCCTTGGCTTTTGCATCTTTAGACTGGGCGTGTCTGTGTGTTCTGTGTGTCTGCATGTGTGATGTGCTTCGTGGGCATGTCCATCCACTCCGTGTGTCTGCATGTGTGATGTGTTGCTATATAGAAGGCCTTGGCCATTCCATCTTTATTGGATGTGGCATCCATTCTATATTGGAGTGACTCCAATATACCTTCTGGGTTATTTCCATTAGCACCGTGGTCTGCTTTGCATCAGGAAACCACAGAAAATTTGTTTCTGCCATGGCCTCATGGTTGCTGTTGCTTTGCCGTGGGTGCAAGATATGATTTCCTCTGTCCACGTGGACCTTTCTCTTTTTCTCTTACAGTTTCATGGTGTCATATAAGCAGGGAATGTGAATGCTACAGGAGTTTAGGTCATACCATGCTGTAACAGTTTTTAAAATGTTACACCTACTTTACAACTGAAAAGTTGCTCGCTTTTGCTTCAGTTCTTCTCATAGAGCCATTTCCTTCTCTTTCTACTGAAGCCATTTATTTTTTAATTTATTTTATAAGAAAAACTAGTCCTATGTTAGCAAAATTTTTATTTCCTAAAATAACCTTTTTTACAGAAAAAAATCAAGTATTAGGAAAGAAAGAAAAGAAAGCTTCGTCTTGTTTGTTTGTTTTTTCCATTTAGAGAATATAGTAGTCCTCACTAGCAAAGAAAATTTAATCCATCCCTTCACAGCTCTGGGAAGCACACAGAGAATAGATTTCACATCTAAGTAGTTTTAGCGCGTCATTCCAAATGAGTAAAAATTAACTCATTTTAAGTTAATTGAAGGAGTAAGAAGTCCTTGTGTGGTTTGTCCTCAGCTTTCCAAGCAGTCCAGGACTTGTTTTTAAAATCTTTTTAAAGGAAGATTTTTGAAACGTACTTTTCGGTTGCGCTTTGAATGGAAATGCTTGACGAGCACCATCCTCCATGATATCATGAGCTATGGTTAATCCTTTGTAAAAACCTGATGTGGAGTTTTGCTGTCTGTCCGTGAAGTAAACATGGCCTTCTTACTCTATAATGTAGCAGCCGTGCCGGAGGCGCTGAAGTTGGTGGCTCACTGTCTGTGAGTTTTTTGAAGATTCTCAGGTGATAGCAACACACTGTTGTGAACCATGGTGGTTGACCTTCCATGCAGGGTTCAGCCTTCCTTTGCGAGTCATACACAGTCTTGCATTAGGATTTAAGACCTGGAAGATGCTTAGGATGCTGGTAGCACTATTCTGTATGAAAAGAAAGCATAGAATTCTAAGTCCCGACTAATACCTATTTCCTTTGACCGTTTATGCCCAAGTGACCTAACGCAAGACTCTGCAGTGTGGAACATAAAGTCCTGTATGAAGATGTGGACAAAAGAAACGAAGCAATCACAGCTGTAACCCCAAGTTAGCTTTTCTTTTTCTTTGATTCACTCTGTCATGTTTGCATTAGCCAAAGATACAAGAACATTAGCAATTCATATGTGTGAGAAACCCAAAAGTGAGTATTAAATCAGTAAGCCAGAAAGCAGTAAACAGTGGAATCCTGGGAAATCCTGCTAGCAATGGGAAGTCTGATACAGAAAAAAATGTTGAAAGTATTATCTTCAAATATGAAAGTTAATTTGTATCTACTGTAGATATGTATGATAAGCCTTATCTGCTTTTATACACACTGTGTGTGTACCTCAATGACCTTTTTATAAACCTGAAAAATGGTTGATTTAATAATTTGTTATGTAAATACAAAGTTGTCTATAAATTGGAAAATGTGATGCCATAAGGCTTCATAATATACAAATGTGTTTTGTAACATTATGCCTTCATGAGTTAAGTGTAAATACTTTGAGCTGTCTGTGTAGGAGGGTAGTGGTTTACATCTCACTCACCTTTCAAATGCATATCTTTGTCCAGATGATTATAGCATCAGAAAAACAAAATGCCCTGAAACTTTTCAATGTGAAAAGCAAATATGGCTCTGGTTTCCCCAAGACCCCTTTTACGTGCAAAACCGTTGAACTGTGCTAAATACCTTGTATCATGAGATTTTCGTAAGATACTTAATGGTCTATACCAGGGACCCACGTAGGAAAACCTCCCAAAGGCAGCTCTTCTACTTGAGAGACAGCCCACAAATCTTTCTTTGAAACATGAAGAAGGGACAAGCCCCAGCCTTCTACTGCTTTGCAGCTTAGTCTTTCTGCTTTGCTCCCAGGGGCCCTGGGAAGTACGATGTCGATGAATAGGCCTTAACTCTTGCTCCTCAAGAATCCCACAGGTGTTACCTCAACACAGGGCTTTCAGCGCTGGTACTAGTGACACCGGGGGCCAAGTTGTCTCTTATTGAGGAGCTGCCTTTCGTATTCTCAGACATTTCACAGATCCCCTCCCCTCAGCCCTCTCAGTGACAGTAGCACGCTATCCCAAGTTGTGACAATCAAAAGTGACTCCAGACAGTACCAGATATCTGCTGAAGCATAAGAGGGTAGAGATTCGAATTAAAATTCAAAACAAAACACTGCCTAAGTTGAGCCCATTTGGGACCCCGTGTCCGTGCAAGGGCCATGTGTCTGTGTAAACTATGAATAGGCTTGCATTATGTAACAATTGGTAAACTGATTCCAGAAGCTGCCAAAATTGGTGCCAACTGAATGTGTCTTGACCCATCATGGCTAAGGAAGTGAATATATTAATTTCGGCCTCCACTTTGAACTTGGTACTTTTCAGGGGTGTCCAGCATCTGCCATCTACAAATGCACTGAGCTAGATTCATAGCTATCCTGGGGCACAGTGCCACCGGGCTGCAGATTGGACATATCTGCTCAATCGTGAGATCCAAGATAACCATGACAGAGATGCCAGCTTAGAAGAGTTACCTAAGTACATGTGACTCAGAGTCTACAAGAAGACCCAGAGCCCACATAGAGTAACACTAGGATCTCTGTGGGAGTGGAAGGCTTCAAGGTGTAGGGGGTAGATGCTTTCCTTGGAATAGATGGGGTGTTTGCCTACGGGGACCGTGATACATCCATGTTCTCTACAGTTGCCGTGTTCAGGCATCAGGAGGTTTTGGTTTGTCCTCTCAACAATTCTGACCGAAGCAAATCAGAAGATCATAGAGGTATCGTTGCTATATTCATTCTCTTAATAAAGCTTGACTATGTGCCATTGTGTTTGACGCCCTGTGTGAAGCAATGGAGATCTGGTAAGCAAGACAGGCCCATTCTCTGCCCTCACTAAACCGATAGCGAGGACAGACAAACGTGTAAGTATGATGATTGTAAGGGATGGGGGCATGACATGTCTGCTCTCTATGGGGATGAAGGCTTAAAGCACAGTTAGTGGAAAATGAATAGAAGTTGGGCAAAGTCAAGAGTGTAATACATGAGAGTGTGTAAGTGTGTTAGCTACATCAGAGTAGTGCATGGTAAGGCTTGGGGGTTAAAGAAAATGTGAAAGAAAATTCTGGAAGAGCCCTGAGAGCCTGGCTAAGTACATGATTTTTCACCATGTATTGATAAGGAACTGTTGTATGGACTTTTTTAAAGTCTAGGTTTGTGTTTTAGAAAAATTATTGTGACTGCAGTGTCAAGAACCAGCGATAGGCTGAGCCTGGTATACAACTAGTCCAAAGCTGAGGCAGAGAGATCACAAGTTCAAGACTGCAAAGCCTGGGCAACTGAGTGAGACCCTGTCAAATGACAAGTGAAAAAAAAAAAAAAAGATCTGGGAATACCGGTCAGTGATAGAGTTCTTATCTAATGCTTCTGAGGCTCTAGGTTCAAATTCCAGTAACACACATGCACATATGCATATACACACACAGGCACATACAAGCACACACACACACACACACACACAAAATGAAGGGGGTTAAAACTAAAGAGCATGAAAATTTCTGAATAACATTTTCGAATTCAAAAACTTCCTAATTGTTTTATTAGAAAATACCAGCCTAACATAATTTTTCAGATTACATTTGTCAATCAAATACCATTCCAGTCTTGAGCTGTATGGATGTGTTTCTGTTTCTAATATAGGTTGAACATTCTTTTTTTTATACTGATTTTATTGAGCTATTTATATTTTTTCTGTTCCCCTTCTTTCCTCTCCTCTCCCGTCCTACCCTCTCCCATGGTCCCTATGCTCCCAATTTACTCAGGAGATCTTGTCTTTTAGGTTGAACATTCTTAATCTGAAATATAAAATCCTCCAAAATGCAAAAGTTTTTAGTGAAAATTTCCTATCTTAAGTGCAAAGTTCTACACCTAATTTCATGTGAAGACTCACAGTCACAAGTCAGACACAATAAAATTCTTGTACTAAATTGTCTCAGTGTGTATGTATGTGAAAAGTACACACACAAAAAAATTCAATTTGGGATCTAATTCCCAAGATGCCTCATTATATATATGCAAATATTCTAAAGTCCAAAACAACCCAAGCCTAAAAGACAGGTGACCCCCAGCATTTTAGGAGCAGGATCTCAGCTGCAGTCACGGGGACACATTCTGTGTGTCCTGCATCGCCTTTCTTTCCCTCCACAGGTAGGAAAGCAAATGCATTTCTATCCTGGTTATCAGAGGTGGGGAGGTTTAAACCCTAGAGCATTGTTGCTAGAGTGGTAGGACACTGACCAGAATGTGCAGGTAAGTGCTGTCGGGTGTGGACTTTGGGGGTGAACGCCTTGTCTGTCCTCCTGGGAAATAAGAGGCTGCGATGGAAGGCGCAAGATCCTCGAAATACACGGTGAGCACGGGAGATTCGGGAAGAACAGCAAAGTAGATGAAAGGTGATCAGGGCCCAGAACAGGTCCTCTGACTGCTGGACCTCCACCCCAGAGCAGGCGAGAACACAGCCTTTCATCAAGCAGACCAGCCCGTGATGCTGTATGTATTCTGCAAACATCCCAACCACAATTAGTCACTTTCTGTATTCAGTGGGCAGTGAAGTTAGGGGCTTTTCAAAGCTCATCCTGGTTTTTTGAAAATAGACAAGCACTAACAAAACAAACAATAACAGATACTCAATCCAATGGCTTCTGGCCTAGCAAATATCCCTTCCCTCTAACATGAGGTCATGTACACAGAAGTGCACCCCCTTACAGAAGCAGTCTGTTATTATGGTTACAAACTGGGCCCTAGAGAGTCCTAATGGATGTGCATTCAAAATGTCCTGATACTAACTGGTAATTTGACTTGGGCAGGTTCTTCATCTGAAAAAAAAAGAATAATGGCACTTGCCTTATTGTGTTAAACACTGGATGACATACCACAGATTAAACTCTAGTGATAAACTCCATACAACAAGCGCTATGTAAGCTTAATTATTATTTAAGATAGTTGTATATGCAATGCTTAATTCTATCCACTTTAATATAGAAGCTAAGCTCCTGGTCCTTCCACGAGCAGACGGGAATGATGAAGGCTCAAGTAAGTAGCGTAAATACAGGTTTTGACTACTTTAATGGATCCTGCTGCGTGTTGTTAAATGTATTCTCTTATTTAACATGAATACTCAGAATTATAACCAAGCTAGGGTTAAGAAGTTCCTAGAAGGTTTGAGTATGAGAGTTGAGAGGGTATAGGTTGGGGTAGGTTCATAACTCTCCTAGGATTAGCTGTACACAAAAGACTAGCACAAAATGAAAAAAGATATTAGACTGAGAAGTGCCTTTAAAAGAGAAGAAAAGACACGTATAATGGTCACATCTGTAAATGCTCTTAGAGATAATTTCTTAATTGGGAATTCTTGTCTACATAGTATGCCCAGGTTGTTGCACACTGTTAAGTCGTAGGCACACCTTGCTGTAAAGAGAAACAGATACTCGCCAGTGATGGAAAGGTGGAATTGGACATTGACTCCTAGACAAGGCCTCCATGGGGTTTCCTGTTCCATGGGGTTTCCTGTTGGTGGAGCTGCCTGGGTGTGGGAAAGGCTCCTGGGGAACTCAGCTGGGAGGGCTGCTCGGCTCAGCTTTCCTTTCCAGGTTCACCTTCAGTGGCTTTCCTTGCCATGAAGAGAGACTGCAGAAATGTCTCGTGATCCCCTTTTCAGGCTCTGCCCCTATTTCCAAACACATAGTGATTATTTTGAGCAGGTAAGTTCCTTCAGATTTCAACTTAACTTGGAGACAGGAGCTCGTGATTTCAGGCTGATTCTTACTGCTGTGGTTTATCTGTCAAAGAACAGAAAACATTTCACAGGAGCTGGGGAACAAGCATGCAGAAACTGAACAGAAGGATGTATAGGCTGTCTCTGGGAGAGCCATCTTTTGGGCAGGAGTCACTGGAGGCTGGGAACTCCCTCCTCCCTTCTTTTGGCTTCTCTTCTACTTCTTTCCGATGACCAGTGATCATGATCCCAAAGGAGCTGAGGCATCTGGGAAAGGGGCAGAACCACACATTGTCACTTTGAGTGTAATCGAACCTCATGCCCAGAAATTGCCACCAGGAGCTCACAGACTTCTGAATGGAGAAAAAGAGATGGAAAGTGTGGTTTGGGCCTCAGGGTAAAACAATTCCCCTACCATGCTTCCCCTCTTAGTTAAGCTAAAGTCTTACTATGTAGCCCTGGCTGACTGAAGTCCAGATCTTCCTGTCTTCATTCAGCTGGGATTGCAGGTGTGTATCCCCACACCTGGCTAGCCTTCTTTTCCCTAAGGCAATGGTTTTCACCCTTTTTAAAACCAGGAATTCCTGTCAATAAAATAAAAATAAAATTGAAGGTATACTATGTGTGTGTGTATAGTCTTATATATCCTACTGTTCCCTTTTAAGAGCACTCAAAACAGAAATGGAGAAACGCTGAGATAAGCTGAGAATGACTCCTCATCTCCTCCATCGCACTGGGGCTGTGTGCGTGCAACTCTGAGGAGCCCTCGTCAAAGCAGCAAGACACTAGGTTATGGCATGTTGCTCCTCTTAGTATTGTCAGCAATAAATGCAAACAGTCAAAGCTCATGGGAAAGAGACCCAGCTTTTCTTAGGCTTCGTTGGCATCCTAAGTAAATGGTCATAGAACAGCAAAAGGAAGCAGAGACTTCTAACATCTTGGTGTGGGAGGTCCTTCTGTATATGTGCTGCTTTTATTGGTTAATGAATAAAGAAGCTGTTTCAGGCCTGTGCAGGGCAGAATAGAGCTAGGCAGGGAAAACTAAACTGAATTCTGGGAGAAAGAAGGCAGTCAGGAGACACCATATAGCCACTGCCAGGAACAGATGAACCGCAACCTTGCCGGTAAGCCACAGCGTGTGGCAATACACAGATTAATAGAAATGGCTAGTTTAGGATATAAGAGCGAGCTAGAAATATGCTTAAGCTATCTGTCAAACAGTATTGCAAATAATATAGTTTCTGTGTGATTATTTAGGGTTAAAGCAGCCGGGAACGAACAGGCAGCCTACTCCTAACAACAACATCTGATAACTAACATGGACTGTTTGGTTTGAGAATGACCTTGATATTTCTATAAACTCAAACTATCTATCCAAATATATCTCCCTGGATCTTAGGTCACTGCCAAGCTGTTATTTGCTCTGAAGAGTCATCCACCCAGTATACCAGAGAGCTACCAGAGGCCTGGGACTTCTTTTGGAAGAACGGGAGGGAGCCAGGGACGAATCCAGAGAGGAAAGATGGGAGGAAGGGAGGGAGGGAGGGAGGGAGGGAGGGAGGGAGGGAGGGAGGGAGGGAGGGAGGGTAAAAGGATACCATACCACTGTAGAGCCTCCAGCTCATAATTTGACCAGGCCCCCTAAACTGTATTCCACACAGCCCAGTCTTGGGATTGGGGGAGGGGGGTCATGGATGTTAAATCACAAAGGCATGGTATTGTGGAAAATATGTTGAACTGGGTTCTATCCCTAGTTCTGATGTTAGGTGTGACCTTGGCCAAGTGCCTTGGCTTCTCTGAACTTGGATGCTTGCATGTGTACCTCAAACAGCATACAGAGTCATCATGAGATCCACATGAGCAGGCATCTAAAGGTAAACAGAAAAGACTGTACAAATAAAGTGAGAATTAGTCCAGGCCCATGCATTAAGACATTTCAAGGCAGAAAAATATTTTCCAGGATTTATCATCCTGAGGAATTTTCTCTTTGGGATGCCTTAATCTGAACCCAAAGTGCTGTAGATGTTCTAAGCTTAAAGAATAACCAGGTTGGGGGCTGGAGGATGGCTCAGCACTCGAGCACCCAAGTTAGGTTCCCCACACCCACATGGTAGCTTACAGGATTGATAACTACAGTTCCAGGGGAACCAACACTTCATCTGACCTCAGGCGCTGAATATACATTATATATATGCAAGCAAAACACATATACACAAAAAAATTAAATATTTTTTAAAAAAGAATAAGGCAGGGTTTTAGTTAGAGTTTCTTTTGCTGCAAGGGAACACCATGACCAAAAAGCAAGTTGGGAAGGAAGGGGTTTATTTGGTTTACTCTTCGATATTCATCTGCTCATCCCTGAAGGAAGCCAGGACAGAAACCCAAAGAGGGCAAGAGCCTGGAGGCAGGAACTTATGCAGTGGCCCTAGAGGGATGCTGCCTCCTGGCTTGTTTCCCATGGCTTTCTCACTCTGCTTTCTTACAGAATCTAGGACCACCAACCAGAATGGGTTTGTCCCTCCCCCGTTGATCACTACTTAAGAAAATGCCTTACAGCCGGTTCTTACAATTGTGGTTCCTTCCTCTCAGATAACTAGTGTGTGCAACAAGATGACGTAAGACAAGCCAGCACACCTGCAAACACAGATTTTCTGGAAAGTAATTTGTTGACCGATGTTTCTGTCCCACCAGGTCCCACAGCTGTTTAGTCCCAAATAAATCACATAGAGGTCTACATTAATTATAAACTTTAGGAATCTAAATATTTTAGGCAATTAGCCCAGGTCACCCCTGTAGAAAGTAGTAGATCGGAACCTGGAGAAACTGGAATACAAGCACCCACCCACAAAGCCCAAACTGTAACATTTCATTAACCTATTTTATATATTTGTAAAGTATCTGAAATGTATTCCTCCAAGTTAATACCTTACATATATAACATACAGCCTCACATACACAGGTTGTATGAGTTTATGCTGCTCATAATATAGAAAAAATATCTTTCTCAGGTGTTAAATTAGATGGAGACTCCTGTAGAGGAGTTTGCCTTTGAAGGAAAGACTCCATGACGACCACTTTGTGAGGTAGCTTCGGTTTGGAGGACCACCCCTGTCCCCGATACCAGCGACCCGTGCATTAGCATATGGATGTTCAGGGCGATGTTATTGCGAGGTGAGCAGAAGGAAATTGGAGACAGACCTAGTTCAAAGTTCTTAGACCACTGGAGGTGTGCCTTCCAAGGGGGTTGTGGGGAGCTCCCTCTTTTTCTCTTTCACTCTCTAAATGTGTAATGAGTGCCCACTCCCCTGAGAACTGCAGTCTCAGCACAGAGCCACAAGCAACAGGGCCAGTGACTGTGAACTGAAACCTCCAATAAGCCCAAATTAACCTTTTCACCGTAGACGGCAATGTGATACAGTGACAGAAAACTGGCTGCCGCACAGGGTAAAAAACAGGCCACCAAAGTCAGCTTGCTGGGGAGGAGGGAGTTTCCTGGAACAAGGGGTCACTGAGTGTAGGGAAGAGGAAGCAGGAGGTAGAACCCTTCACATCCCCCCTCCCCCACTACACACCTCCATCAGGGATCAGGAGGAGAGAGACTTCAGACCTTTAAAAAGTTGATTTCTGCGAAGAGATTTACAAGATCGCCTTGTGCTGTGAGAGCCGAGTGAACACTCCCTGAAGGTGAAATTGGGGGGAGGAGGGAATTATCATGGATTTGCTGTAATTGAATTTCTTGTTATGGCTAGTTTCGAGGCTGTGTTTTATACCAAGACTCAGTTCATGATGATAGAGATGGACCTGACTTCTGGGTTCTTAAACCACACACTCTAACAAGCAGTTCACGGGCCGACAAAATGAACAAATTCATTAACCATTTCAATACCAACCAAAGCGTCTTCATCCTTCTCAGCAACTGGCATTAGGACAGCTCTGCCCCCAGGAAGAACAAGCCTCCATCAAACATGTGTTCCTGAATGCCTGTGCCTTGTACCACAGGCACAAACAAGTGAGCTTCAATAGAACTAAATTTGGCCTTGAGAGCCTCTTCACCTTCTTTTGCCCACTCTGGATACCAGGAATAGGAAAGTGAGTCTCAGTCAAACCCCTCAGTCAGGCATGGTGGCACACAACTATAATCTGAGCACTTGGAAAGCTAAGGCAGAAGTGTGTGTTATTTCAGTACCAGCCTTGGCTACAGAGGCCCTATGTGAAAAACGTAACAAAGAGAGAGGACTCCTCAAATGAGTCTATGAAATCAAGGCCACGTCCCTGAAATGAAACCAGTACTATGGTGAGAACCACACAGATATTCTCTGGGTTTGACAAGGAGCCTTCTGAATTATCTCCGGCTCCACCCCCTACAGGCAGGGGCAGCAACCTTATCCTCTGGGCCACTCTAAGTCACCTCTGGGCTTCCTGTTATTGATTCCTGGCACCTGCCACCACTTACTACAGATTCCTTGTCGGAAGTCTCAGCTCTCGGGGAAAAACAGCCATGAAACACTAAGTGTTGATTGTTTTCTATAAAATGCTCTGATTTCCTCTATCAAGCTCAGAAAGTTCTGGCTTCATCGTGTGGTTTTGTAGCTTCCTGTCTCTACCACTGTTGTACTCTGAAGGCAGCTGTGTTTCTCCTTCGGCAATGAACATGCACAGCGCCGGAGGGGGCAGACTTCTGATTCCTTCTCATATTTTGAAAGTTAGTTTCGTGCTCATAACCTCAAATGGACCTTCGCCGTGTGGAAATATGCATTCCTTGGTTCAGTTGTTGTCAATAACACTTAAACAGCCCTTTCTGGTCCCTTTGAAGGACGCTGTCTTTGTCATGTAGGCGTTCACAGTCAGCTGCAGTTCCGAAGTGGGAAATCTGAGGCATTTGGTAAGGGAAGCTCAGCCTGGCTGTCAGGCAGCACAGGAAGCAGCGGAACTGGTACACAGGGTGGCTCTCTGTGTCAAGTGGGTAAAGGGCTGAGGGTGGTTTCTGTGAATATTTCCATAAGACAAATAGAAATTCACGGAAGTGTTTCTGTAGGAGTGGCTAGAGGGGACAATCGGGCGCAGCGGGCTAAGAGTGGAGAGAAGGCAGAGCCATTGGGAAGGATTGTTCTGATATGGTGTATGGGAGAGCAGGCTCCTCCTGGGAAAGGCGGAGGTGAGACGTGGTAGCACAGACTGATGGTGTAAGCGCAGGAGCTGTGTGCATCTCCTTGTGTTACCGTTCTGTGTCCAAGCATTGAGTATGGAGAAAAATGGTTCTCTCCTTCACTTGGATGACTGAACGGAGGTGGGACCTGATTGGAGGAAGACCTAACTAGGTCTCTTTGACTGGTCAGACAAAATGATGAGTGTGGAACAATCAAGTTTTGTTGACTGAGGTTTCTGTCCTGCCCAGTCCCACAGTCATTAAGTCCCAAAGAAATCACACAGAGGTCTGCATTAGTTATAAATGGATTGGCCCATTAGCTCAGGCTTCTTATTAACTCTTATAACTTATATTAGCCCATTATTCTTGTCTATGTTAGCCACATGGCTCGGTACCTTATTCAGCAAGGCAGTCATATCTTGCTTCTTCTGTGGCTGGGTCAGGACTACAGACTAGGACTTCCTTCTTCCCAGAATTCTCCTGTTCTCATTGACCCACCTCTACTTCCTGTCTGGTTGTCTTGCCTATACGTCCTGCCTGGCTACTGGCCAATCAGTGTTTATTTAAAATATAATTGACAGGATACAGACCATTGTCCCACAGCAGAGTTTCTTCTGGTAGGAACTGTGAACCAAAAGCTACGAATAAAAGATTCATTCTATGGACCCTTGAACTGAAAAGACCAAGTTGATGAGAATGGAGTGGCTATTACTTCCAAAGGACCACAGGAAGTAGTTGGAAAAGAGAACACTTTAACAGCTGTAAGCTGTGCCTGGCAACACACACCTGTATTAGAAAGGCTGACACAGGAGGCTAGCAAGTTCCAGACCAGGCTGGGATGCATAGGGAAACCAGTTGCAGAAGAGAAATAGATGTGATGGTAGAATCAGAGTCCATGAATAGGAGGTATCAGTGGTCCTCGGTATCTTTCTATATTTTAAAATGACTCCTTTATTTCTCATGATAATTATGAGAAGAGAACCATGAGGCCTCCATATGGATTTTATCAATGAGGAAACTAAGACCAAGCTGATTCAAAGCAAAAAGCTGGCTCCTCAGTCCTCAGCCACCGGGCAATTCTAGCAAGACAGGGGTGGCCCCTGGAGTCACCTGGCCCCTGGAGTACTGCCTCCCATACTCAGATGCAGGCTCATTGGGGTTTTCCTTGATTGTTTGATCTTATTCAGGTTCGTCACCCACTGGCCAAATGAGAGGAGAAGCAGGAGGCTCAAGTTCTCCAGGGAGGAGATATAAAGTTACTAAAAGAAGGATGTTGTAGCCAGTGGTAGAGCACTTGTCTAGCACACACAAGCACTAGCTAATCCTAACCCCCCCGACTGTTGGCTTTAGAAACTAACTCCCCTTACAAAGGCACATGGGGTTTCTCTTCTCCCAAAGTTATTTGCGTCTGCTTTAATTTTATCCACAGAAACATTCATTTCACCACACAGTAAATTAACTAACCAAACGAAGCACGTTGGGGGGTTGGGGTACGCATTGTCTCGTGGCTCCACTTTTCCAGCTGGCTGAACCACTAAGGGGCAGAGTGAGACTGAATATGCCATACTTCCTCCTTGCTGAGCCTTGGTTTCTCTGCTGGCTCAGTAGGTCTCCATTGTTTGGAAATGATGTTCAGAGAATTGTGGGTAATTGTTTGCACCCTGTTTCCATTGGCTGCTCATTAGGATTATTTTCTTTTATATGGATTAATGGTTCTAAATTTGTTTTCTTGACTTTTTATTGGTATTTCTTACACTTCTGTCATTTTTTTCCTGGGTGTTTTATGGGCTTGTATCCATCTTCTTCAAACCTATATTCAAGATTCCTATACACTTTGCAGCACATGCAAAACATCAACTCAAAATGGACCAAAGACTGTAAGACTCTGCAAAAAAGAGTATAAACAAAGGTATAAATCTTCATGACCATGGATCAGGCAGTGGTGCAGTAATAGTTTTAATTTTTAGATGCAACACCAAAATTAGCAAATAAAAAATGTTGTGCTTTAAAGGGTACTGGCAAGAAAGTAAAAAGGCAACAGAATGGCAGAAAACTTTTTTTTGAAATTATAAAAGAATTTTAATCGAGAATATATAATAAACTATTACAACTCAGAGAAAAAGACCCAACCCATGAAAAATGGGCAGAGGATGTGAATAGAGTCAAAAGGTAAATAAATGAATGGTCAATAAACACATGGAGGGATACTTGATGTGGGATTCCTCTCTGTATCCTATGAATACCATTGGTTAATAAAGAACTGTTTTGGGCCTGTAATAGGGTAGAGCAGAGCTAGGCGTGGAAAACTAAACTGAATGCTGGGAGAAAGAAGGCGGGGTCAGAAGACATCATGTAGCATTGCCAAAGACAGATGCCGGAACTTTACCTGGTAAGCCACAGTCATGTGGCAATACACAGATTAATATAGATGGGTTAAATTAAGATATAAGAGTTAGCTAGAAGTATGCTTAAGCTATTGGCCAAACATTATTGCAACTAATAAGGTTTCTGTGTGGTTATTTTGGGTCTGAGGTGCCAGACGGCCAGGAAACAAACAAGCAGCCTCCTTACTACAGATATTCAGCATCATTAGCCCCCAGGAGAAAACAAATCAAAACCACCTCATACACATTATCAGGATTGCAGTGGTAGTAATTGCAAAAATAAGCCCACACAAGCACTAACAGGTGCTGGCAAGCAATAGAGAAATTGGAATCTTCAGGTTTTATAGGTGGGGCTTTTAGATGGAACAAGCAACTGCTTTGAAAATAGTCTGTCCATTACTTAAGTGGTTAAGCACAGTGTTTGTTTATGAAACATCAATTTCTCTTTGAGGTATATACATGCTCGAGAGTCTCACCTATCTCAGAGGTCACATAATGAAAACATAGAAAGACTTGTCTGTGGGTGGTCACAGCATTATTATTAACAGCCTATAAGGAAATATGTCCAACTAATCAATGAATAAGCAAAATATGGTGTATCCATACAATAAAATATTATTTACCAATAAAAATAAATGAAAGGCTGGTGGAACAACATTGAAAACATCATGGTAAAAAGAAAAAAAATCCACAGAGGACTATAAACTGTATTGTTTAACTTATGCGTACTATCAGTACTTGGTTCATCTGTAGAGACCCGAAGTGGTTGTCCAGGACTTGTGAGAGGTGGGAGAAGCACTGGGGTGTAGTGAATGGGACCTGGATTTTCTCACAGGGACTGGAAAGTCTTTTCATGTGAGGATGAATGAAAAACACAGTGACTAAGTACATCCAAACGATCTGAATGCTTTAAGTGGGTGGATTGTATGGCATGTAAATTATATTTCAGAATGCTATTTGAATAATAAAATCCTGTGTGCTGTGTAATCCCAAAGAGCAGAGGCCTGTCTTACTGTAACACAGGAAACCACTTGAACAGTGGTTTATGGAAGAGCATTGTGATGCTGATGTGATGATCGTGTCTACCCTGCTTTGCATTCCTCTGAGATTTTCTTTATAGTTATTTGAATCTGTCTTCATTAAAAAGAAAAGAATTTACTATTTTAAGCTTACTTTTTAATCTTGGCAGCAGTGATGTGGGATTCCCCTTTGTATGCTGTGAATACCATTGGTTAATAAAGAAACTGCTTTGAGCTTATTGCAGAGCAGGGCAGAACAGAACTAGGTGGGAAAAACTAAACTGAATGCTGGGAAAAAGGAGGTGGAGTCAGGGAGAAGCCATGTAGCCCCACTGAAGACATATACCAGAGACAGACACTGGAACTTTACCTGGGCTGAGCAGTCAGGAAACAAACAAGCCTCCTACAACCAATTGGAGTGCCAATGTGGTTGGCTGTATCCATGTTAAGCCTGAGAAAGCTTGGAAAAGAATTCTAGACACAAAATAACAGAGTTAAGCATGGATTAATGTCATGGTTCCTTTAAGAAAGGTTTTCCTGATTCAGCAGTATCAGAAAAAAAGTCACCTGATTTTGAAACTGTGGCTTCCTGGGCCATGCTGCCAACAAGAGCTCTAACTCTTTTGGGAGATCCGGCTATGGAACATTTAAATCGGGTTTGTGAACAGACTGCTACAACTTGCTTAATGGTAACATAGACCCACTGTGTGCCTGAAAATGGAGCTATGAGTGTGGCTCAAGCTAAACAGACCTCCACCCCACCATGTTGGGCTGGGCAGAGCCAAAAGGCAAAGCAGCCTTAGTCTTACTAATGAAGCTTAGCTGCTTAATATTTCAAAAAGCAGTCCTGGTCAGAAAAGAATTACAGATATACAATAAAGACAAATTCAGATGGGAAAGGTATCTAAATGGGTCACAGTGATGGATAAATGTACGTAGGCTTGGGAGAGAAAACAAAAAGAAAAAGAATATAGACCGTTATAAAAAGAAGTAAATGGTTTTAAGAAAAGGTAAAGTCTTTAACGAGACAGAGTACAGACAAAGATTAAAGAAATAAAGAAAAATAAGCCACATAAAAATGGAAAATACATAAAAAGTCTGGATAATGTATATTATTGATTTTCTTTGAATTTTTTGACTGTGAATGAGCTAAGTACAAAGAGAAATTTCATTGTATGGGCTACTAATTAAACATTAAAGGTATCTTGACTTCAGAATTTGGGTCTAAGGATTTGTTGCTTTGAACAATAGGTTCTTCTTTTGTTTCCACAGAAGATGAGAGTGTGGATTAATTCTAGACTAATGTGGTTTGATGGATCAAGATCACCTGGAAAATCTCTGTGAATACCCCCAAAATTACTTTGCTCGATAAACAGCAGGAAGTAGTTTGGAGAGAACGACACCCCAATTCTCAAATATTGTTTATAAATGTTTGTTTACATTTAAAAAGGGATAGGCTATAGAGATTTGCATTGGTATGGATCCTGGTTTATTGATACAAATTTAAGGTCAATTTTGTATATGTATATTTCTGCTCTTGATTAAGATATTGTGATTGTGCAGTTTATTTAAAAATGTAATGTACAATTAAATATAGGTTAATAGATAATCATCTATAATAGTCAAGCTTGTAGTCATATTAGTTAAGTTTTCTGGATATATAGAGATATATTTCAGTTAGTTAGGTATTCTTCAAATCTTTCAGAGACCTTCAGAATATAGTATTTAATGTGTTTTAAGAAGTTAGGACTTTTTATGACAGTGAGACACATCTGCTCCTGGCAGCGCCAAAAACTTCAAGAGGAAGATGGGCACTGAAAAGGCTCCGTATGGAGTTTGCTAACCATTTGGGCAAGAAACTTGCCAGGACAGCTTGATGTTACGCTGAAAAACTGGACATATGGCACCAATAGAGAAATGACTTTTGAACTTGCATAAAGATAAGATGATGGCCCTGCGACTACTCAGAGATCTGCTGAATATGGCATTTAAGGTGTTTAATGAGAAAGGCTTTCCTTGTTAGACAAAAATGCCAGTTTCTGCTAGCAGCAGCTGTGGTTACCTAAAGATGGATAACCACAGACTCCACTTGGATTGTGATAATGCTGACCACTGTACAAAAACTGCCCCATGTCTCAGCCACTGCCAGGGCACTGCCACAACTTTGGATACTGTTAGGTTAACTACCCTACTCTACTTCTCCAGAACAGGTCAGTTTTCCCAAGTTCCTCCTTTTTGGAAAAACCTTTCAGACATCATGGGTCTGGTGACCAAAGGTTTACGCTGCCCAGTGTAGCAGCTGAAGGTTTAATGCTGTCCTGTGTGATAACCAAAGACCGACAACTTCTGCCCCCAACAAAACTATCAGAATCACCATGGAGGATCACAGACTGGCTGTCCAGATAAGTTGGTAAGTCTCTGTTACATTAACTGATACAGAGGCCCTTTGGATTGTGCTTCCTACTCAAATGTATTTTTCTCAGATTTCTGATGGTGTTGACGGCTAACTGATGGTTAGCTGTATCACCTTAGCAGCAATAAGCAGACCTTGGCCAATTCTTCAAACCCATTTCATGTGTAAAAATCAGGCCTTGCTTTTTCTAGAATTTGGAGGAACTTTTTAAAGAAGCACACTCACCTTTGGAGAGGACGAGTCAAAAACAATTCCGTAGCCATATTTTTTATGTAACAGGATGGCATAAACAGATTTTTAAAAATATTATTCCTACTCAAAAAACATTTGAACCTCTGTAAGACTGAATTTAGCAACTAGAAGGAGAGGTGAACAAATGGATCCAAGAAGGCTTAGGGATAAGAGATTTTCAGAGTGGAGAGCAGAGAAAGATTAGAGATAGGAGATTTTAGGATCGTTTGTTTGTCTAGCGGCAGAAGAAATGGAAGGTGCCATCAATTCTCCATTGAGTAGTACTGAGGCCAAGTTGCAGACAGGAGAAGAGGCTTAACAAAAATCTCAGAGGCAGAGGAAGACGAAATTAGAGAAAACAGGGAAAAGAGAAGGGTTAGAGAAGGCAGGTGTTAAGAATATTTTCTAACAGAGCCTCTCTGCCGGTGCAAAGGAATCCAATCAGACCAGATTAAGCCAAATTAAATGCCCGAGTTTAATAGATGGCAGACTCCCAGGTGGCAGGGAGCAGGGCAGGGGGAAGACAGAGGGAGCACACACGCAAACCCAAAACCATGTGTTCCTTCTCTGGGTGACCACCTAGATACCCTGTGAGAGGGGTCAGTGCTTGGCAGGCTGGGAGTTGGAGTCCAAGTGCTTGGTAGCCTAAGAGTTGGAGTCCGGACTAACAGCAGGTGGAAAAACCTTCCGAATGGGAAAAGCCCGTGTTTTAGACAGGAGCCAACTGACACAGAGTGGCCAGGAAGGCAGATATGGAGGAGGGAGAGCCTTCAGGAAAGGGTCACAAACAGGGATTCCACCAGAGGGAGGATTCCAACAAGTTCCAGGTGGGAGCTGAGAGAAAGGGTCAAAAACAGGAACTTTACCAGAGGGAGGATTCCAATATCTTAAAGGCCCAGGAAGTCACAGAGGAGTTGCCTGGATGCGCCTTCAGTACTTTAAGGACAAGCTACAGCAAGCCAAAGAGAGGGACAGAGACAGAGCAAGCAGCTCCTGGGGGAGGGAGAGCAAGGATGGGAGAGAGAAGGGCCAGTGTCCTGGAGATTAGAATTTCAATTCAGGGCATCTCCAAGTGACTTGAACTGAAATGTCCCAAATCATAAAGGAAAGGTGTCCCTTCCCATGAGTTGGGTACGCAGTAGGATGAGAGACGCTGCCTGCTATACTAGCCTAACTTTTGTAGCAGTAATATCTCCGGGAGTGGAGAGAGACAGAGCAGGTAGCTCCAAAGTGGCATTCGCGTACCAGGAGAGAGAAAATGGAGGGAAAAGTGGCTAAAGAGGTGGACTCTAAAATTTGGAGTTAAATAAGGTGGGCGACAGAAGCCAGCAGAAACAAATGATCTGAATCACAAGGGAATTTTAAATCAGCAGCTTGGTTCTGTTAGGAGAGTCTGGGCCCCTTAGAAAGGAGTTCATTTATGGCCCTTCCTGGGTTTTAGTACCAAATGTATAAATTGACAGCATGTCAGCTCCTTGGCATGTTTAAAGGGGAGGTTTTTTATTGTAGTTATGAGTGACAGAACAGCCAGAAACATCTGTAAATCCAGATGCAGGGAGAGATAAAGTACACTGAACAGGGCCAGGAGACTGGATCTGGATGTTAGGGAAGTAGATCTGAGCAGTGGGGTGGGGAGGGATGGAGAAGAGAGAGAGGGAGAGCGCAGGAGAGCAGAGGGGGGGAAGGAGCTAGAGAAAGGAAGACAGCAAGAGTAAATACACAAGGAATAGCAGGGCTAAAGGGAGAGAGAGTAACTGCAGAATGGAAGGCCTGGAGCTAGAAGGAGCTTAGGATAAGGAAGGAGATGGATGAGAAGATCTAAGCACTTGTGATACTGAGGGAGCCTGGAGGCCAACTTGTGTAGAACCCAGCCAGGACAAGCTCAATAGAAGCGTGAGTCTCAGTAGTTTACTCCAAGGCAATACCTGGTTCAGATAAAGACCACAAACTGAGGCTACCCAGGCACCACCCAGGAACAGACCATCCAAAGGAAAGTCCTAACCGTCCAACCTTTGTAGATAGGATCACCTGCCATCACACACCTGTGACTTTTCACCAGGACACCCCTAGACAAAAGTCAGTCGATCCTGAACCTTAGAAATCCCTCACCCCCACCTTTGCTACTATAAAAACCCAACACTAACTGAGCTGGGGCTCTCCAATCACTCCAATACATTGGACACATGAAGAGACCGAGTTTGCAAACTTGTGCAAGAATAGAGGCTCTTTGCTTTTACATACAGGACTCGGTCTCCACAAAGGCTCTAGTTGGTTCTGGGGGGACTCCGATATCTGGGTATAACACTTACACTATGATATGCTAACAGGCACCAAGGAGAACCATTTGTCCCTTTTGCCTGTGAGAAAGGTAAAGGCTCCTTTTAGAAGGAACTGGCTTCACAAGCTCCCTAGGAATGCTAGCTTTTGTCTCACCACTAGAATCGAGGAAATGGAAATGCCTTTGGACCTGTCTTTGGCTCTTATGTAGACTTTAATCAAATGAATGAAATCAAGAATTAACAGGAGTCTTGTAAGATATCAAATATGCTCATTTTGAGAAGGTAAAAATTCCTGCTTTTCAGATAGTTTTCCTTCTGTTGTTGCTAACCTAAACTGTTTCTAAAGAAGCATAAGAACCTCTGCCTTCAGTCTCAGACACGTATCTCTGCTTAATTCCAGGCGCTAAGAGGAAAGGCGACATGTACACCAGCCTTGGGACCTGGTGTTGGGAATACAACCTCACACTCTACCCCACAGCAGGAAGCACCCAGAGGCAGAAGTGAGCAACAGGAAGTTGGAAAGAGGCCAGGGCAGAGTTTCCACACTTCTAGAGTGGAGACTAATATCAGTATTCTCTAGAGGAGCAGAACTGGTAGAATGAATATATCTACACACACACACACACACACACACACACACACACACATGATGTGGGAGGTCCTTCTGTCTCTGTGTTGCTTTTATTGGTTAATGAATAAAGAAACTGCCTTGGCCTGTTGTTAGGGCAGAACTTAGGTAGGCGGGGGAAAACTAAACTGAATGCTGGGAAGAAGGAGGCAGAGTCAGAGAGAAGCCATGTAGCTCCCACTGGAGCCAAACAGAACTTTACCCAGTAATCCATAGCCATGTGGCAATACACAGATTAATGGAGATGGGTTAAATTAAGATGTAAGAGTTAGCCAATAAGAAGCTAGAGCTAATGGGCCAAGCAGTGATTTAATTAATATAGTTTCTGTGTGATTATTTCAGTTCTGGGGTGGCTGGGACTAACAAGTGGCCCCCTCCCTACTACACACACACACACACACACACACATACGCATATGTATATATGTATATGTGGTATTTATTAAACTGTCTTCCAAGGTGGGGTCTGGGTAGTCCAACAATGACTATTCACCCTGGAGAGGACAAGAACTTGATTGCTCAGTTCGTGGGTCTGGATGTCTCAACAGTCCCACTAAAGGCCTGGAGCTCTTCAGTCTGTGTTGGAAGCCTGAAGACACTCTATCTAATAGCCACTGTGCAATACCACAGAAACGGGGCGGATGAACTTGCCAGTGAGCATGAGGGTAAGCAGTCAAAAGGTAAGGTTTCTTTCTTCTATGTCCACTGCTTTGGATTTGCACCAGAAGGTGCCACCCACATTTAAGGTGTGTCTTCCTGCTTCACAAGAATTGCCCTCACAGGTGGACCCAGTGCTCACATTTTAGTTGGTTCATTTTAGTTAGTTCCCAGTCAAGTGGACAGCCGAGCTTAGCCAATTCATGACCTGATTCTACCCATTGTTTCAAGGCTGAATTGAGAGGCAGGGGAGAGAGGGCAGGGGTGGGGAGCACTCAGCCAAAGGGATGTGCACACACGTGTACATACACACTGGGACCCTTGTCTGCCTTTCCACAATCTGCTGATAAACGTGTTTACCTAGAAGAAGTATTTGGGCAGACACTCGTGCATATACACAAAGCACACAAATACTGCACAGACTTAAAAACAGAAATGTCTGAAGACATTAACTGCTAAAATCAGAAGAACAACGTCAGACCACAAACCGCAGAGTAGTAGAAACAACATTCTGTTATTCTCTTTTTATTGTTATTTATTTATTAATTGATTTATTGTTTTTTTGAGACAGGGTCTCTCTGTAGCTTTGGAACCTGTCCTGGAATTAGCTCTTGTAGACCAGGCCGGCCTCAAACTCACAGAGATCCTCTTGCCTCTACCTCCCGAGTGCTGGGATTAAAGACATGCGCCACCACCGCCCTGCTTCTGTTATTCTCTTAACACACCTTCAAGATTTCCTGTGGCCCCAATCCGGCTTGACTAGCGGAAAGTTCAACCCCATCTTTTCCAGACTTGAAGGTCCCAGCACCTTCTGCGGCACAGGGCACTGCCAAGCTCTCTGTGTTCCTGTCCTCAGGGTTTCCCACAAGAACGTACTTGCCCTGCATGGTATGGCAGCCTGTGGGGTCCTGCCCACCCAGGGGCACTGAGGGAATCCCAGCAGCACTCGTGGGATTCACACCTCCCTTGGCTTGTCATGTGGCCCCTCTGTCTCAGAGACATTTCTTTCTCCTGTCTGTCTCCTTCTCTGCTCCCCACCAAACACAAGGTATGGCTACTCGCTTGAAAAAGGAGGAAGGAGGAAAGGAAAGAACAGACAGAGGAATACTCTATAGAGCAGGAAGGAATCCAGTATTTTACCCTCAAATCATGAAGTTACACTCAGCAGACGGTGTGAGTTTGAGCGTGGGTGTTGGGACTGTCCTTCCCCAGCCACTGCCTTGCTGACCATCTCCCTCTGACACCTCCCTCAGCACTGCCTAGGGCATGGTGTTAAGAATGACACCCAGGGTTAGGCCTAAGGTCTCCTGGTAGTGAGCCAGCTATTTCCCCTAACCGGTCTTTGTCCCCAGAGGGTATCTGCTAACACCCTCCTCTCCCGGGTCTGAAGATGGTGTGTGGGACAGGTTTGGTGGTCTAGGGATGGGGTGAGAGAAAGGAAGAGAATATTTGGGGACTGTGGGAACTGCGGGAACTGTGGGGAGCTACAGAGCCTGGCGAATGGGGGGCAAGAAGAAGCCTGTAGGTGTGGACACTCTAAGAAAGTTTGCTGGCTACGGTGTCACCTGTGTATGGCCACCCACAGGGTTCAGGAGGAAGAGGAGGGGGCTAGAGAGAGAGGAAAGTCGGTTCTTAATGTCCACAGCCATCCCTGCTAAACCAGGCCCCACGTCTTCATCCTTCCCGGCATGCCTCACTGTTGTTCCAGCTAAGGGTGGAGACGGGCCTTGGGGGACTAGAACTGTCGCTTCAGTTCCTCTGTTCATCTATCCAAAGCCATCATTTTAATGATGGGCATTAAAGAAATGTCTCCCAAATTATGATCCAGGGATCACCCCCTTAGTGCTGTCTAAGGAGTTCATGGGAAGTGCAGATTTCCCAGAATCCCTGGCGTGAGGCTGAAAACCCAGTGTCTGACACCAACTGCCCAGCCCAGGCAGTCGGACATGCACTGACTGCCCCTGGAGGACTACGGGACGCTCGAACCCCTGGTGTATCCTTTGCGTGTCTGCTGCTAGGTGTCTCAGTGTGTATGCAAGAATGTATCGCTGTGTGTTGGGACCATTTGGATCCTGGCCTCCAGCTGCCCTTCCCTGCTAGAGATCTTTACTTCCCTTCTGGTTTGAGTTACTAAAGGCTGTGTCAAAGTTGTTTACCAGCTCTGCTTCTTGAGCACGTGTTGTCTTGACCTTGAGGATCAGAGGATAAGGTTTTCACCTGTTGACCCACTTGACGGTTGGGTATTTATTTATGGTGCTATTGAATAAGGGGCTTCATACCAGTGACTAGAGGTCCATGTCTCTGTCTGTGTGTCTTTGTGTGTTTCAACCTCCAGCCCCTTGTCCTAAGCTCGGGAACTGTATGGTAGCGCATAGAGCACAGCCGGTTGTGGTGTGCGCTGCACCTGTGTCCATGTGTTTCTAATGTGTCTGTGTGCATTTAGGTACATGGATATCTGTGTGCATCCAGACTGTCAATCTATGTGTTCTTGGTGTCAGGCCTCTTCCGGTCCTCTCCTTCCATGACCTCTGGAAGTCCTGCCTGAGGCAGATTTTTTAGCTGCTGCTCCCTGCTTGGAGATCGCAATGAGATGGGAGAGTATCAGTGGACAAATAGCTGTGGGAGGTGGCTCCAGAGCACTAGGCAATAGGCCTAGCTGGAGATCAAGAGCCCACTGTCCACTGGCTTCTCCCCCGGGACTGTGTCCTGCTAACACCCAGGCTCAGGCAGCAGTGTTGCTCAGAAAGCTGCCGAAGCAAAGTGAAGAAGATCTCCCATAAGATCAGACTCTCGCTTCCCATTGGCTTCCTGGGCTCTAGAAAGCCAGGTGTGTGGACTTTACAGTCTCATTGTCTGTGGCTGTCTCCTTGCCAGACCCAGAACACTGAAGAGCCAAGCAAGGGCTTCGCCTCCAGTACAGCTCCTGTGTTCACTAAACCAACATTTGTTTAGTACCGACTGCGTGCCAGGCTCCGTGGGCACTCTCAGCGTCGTAATGACACGCTCATGTCAGGGTCGCAAGGAGCAGGAGCTGAGCTGAATGCTTTCACGCGCCAATTCATTTGAGTCCATGACCAATCATGGCAGCAGGAAGTGTTATTACACTGAGGCGACCCTATGTGACTTCCCATGGTCCAGGAGGGAGGGAGTGGCAGGGCTGACATGAAGCCCAGACCCATAGTTCAGGGCCCCAGCCTCACACCTGCTCCAAAGGAAGGAACAAGGCTCATGGTGGGTCACTGCCAAATAACCTGCCAAACATTTACTGAGTGACCAAGTGTGAGAGGCAGGATTTGAACCTGCAACTGTGTAATGCCAAGGGCCCACTCAGTTTCTGTTGTGCTGCTGACATGAGCTGTGTGTGGGAGGGGGGTGACGAAAGGCAGCTGTGGGTCCTGCTGGCCTCAGGAGAGGCAGGGAGGAGCACAGGGAGCTGGGTATCTGCTGTAGGGGTGGCGGCCAGGACCTGGAGGGTGGAAAGGCCTGGGCCAAGCACTCAGCTCAGGCTTAGTGGAGGAGGCAGCCCTGAACCCCTGAACATCCGTCCAACTCGGCTCATCCAGCTGCTGAGGGTAGGATGATCACATCGGACTCTGTCGCCAGCAGGAAACATCAGGGAACCTCCTGGTGACCCAAGTTGCAAAAGTGGCATCTGGAAAGGCTATAAGGGAGCCTCAGGCCAGGCTTGTTCCACATGCTGGAAATGATTTCTTTTGGGGGAATCCGAATCCAAGGGTTTCTACTGCAGTGAAGAAGCAACCCCTTCCTAGGCATGAAAAGCCAGCCACGGTAGAGCTCGGTCAGCAATCATAAAATGTTCTCTTTTTTTGACACAGGCACAGAATCCTAGGTCTTGACTGAAAACAACCTTGAGGGCTGGGGTGTAGCTCAGTGGTAGAGCCCTCGCCCAGAGTGTACAAGAACCTGGGCTTTATCCTCAGCTATACAAAAGTAAATTAAATAAATGGCATTGAGATAGAGGAAAGCAAAAGAACTCTGCTGAGAAGAAGCAAGGGAGTCAGCAACAGCTACAGGAGAGATCTGAGTTACAGAATATTCTGAGTTTCACCTGGACCAGCTTATAGCACCAAGACATCCACACACAGCCAGTCACTATCCTTCTCCCAGGCCCCTATCACGGGGGCCTTTCAAATTCTTGTACTCAGTCAAATGGGGACAAAAATTTGAACAGCCTATGGTGTTGGCTAGCCTTCCTTTAATAAAGCTCATCTTGTTTGGAAAAACCCAGTGTTAAAGGCTTGAGGCGGTGAGCCCTTTCTTAGTATCAGAGAGGTAGGGCAAATCAGCTGCTTTGAGTCACCCTGACCTTCATTATGTAGTTCCTAAAAGGCAAAAGGATGTGAGAAGGGATGAGGAGAGGAGAGAAGCAGGAGAGGGGAAGGGAGGGAAAGAGGAGAAGAGAGGAGAGGAGAGGGAAGGAGATGAAAAAAGGGGAGGGGAGGGTAGAGGAAGAAAGGGGGGAAGGAAAGGGAAGGGATGGGAAAAGAGAGGAGGGGAGGGGAGGGAAGGGGAGGAGAGGAGAGGAGAGGAGAGGAGAGGAGAGGAGAGGAGAGGAGAGGAGAGGAGAGGAGAGGAGAGGAGAGGAGAGGAGAGGAGAGGAGAGAGTCCTGACTTTTGGCTCTGACTTTGGTGGAATGTAACTAGGTGACTGTCACTTAGTCTAACCTAATGCCAGACCTCAAAGGGGGCCCAAAACTAAACCTTAGAGGCAGAGAAGAAATGGAGTCAAAATATTTGGTGAGTCAGTTGTCTGGAATGGAAGGGATGGAGGAGGTGAGACTCTCCTCTCCACAGAGTGTCTGTAGCAGAAGTCTCTGGCCAGCCTGACACATCCTTGACCTCAGAAGGATGAGAAAGAGGAAAAGGGGGGATGGTTCACTTCAAGGTCACCAAGAAGGTCCCCAAACTCCTTCCTACTGGCAGTGGCCTCATGGCCATAGTCAGTACTAGTATTAAGAAAGGAGAGAGGCGGGGCTGGAGAGACAGTCCAGGGGGAATGGCTACCGGCTGCTCTTGCAGAAGACCTGGGTTCATTTCCCAGCACTGATATGGCAGCTCACAACCATCCATAACTCCATTTTCAGGGCACTTGACATCCTCTTCTGGCTGCCATGGACACTAGGCATGCAGATGGTACACAGACATACATGCAGGCAAAGCTCCTATGCACATAAACATTTTAAAGATAATGACTAGGAGGCCGGAAGTCGCCCTTGCAGTTGGTCTGAAGACACACTCGTCAGCTGCGAATGTGGCTACAAAGTACTGTGGACAGTGTGCTTTAAATGGCAGGACATTACTGCTTTTCATAGTTCTGGAAGCTGAAAGTATGAGCCCAAGAGGTCAGGAGGTTGTTTCTTCTGAGGCCTCCTTGCTGTAAATGGCTGTCTTTATACCCTCTCCCCTCTGTAGGCCTGGCTCCCAAACTTTTCTTAGAACATCGGTCATATTGGATCAGATCCAACTCCAATGACCTCCCTTCATCTTAATCCCCTCTTTAAAGACTGTCTCCAAGTGCAGTCATCTCCTGAGGTATACGCACGCCAATAGGACACAGTTCAGCTCCACAGAAAGAGTCCCGTAACTTCGACAACATGAAGCAACAGGAGAGAAGACACAAGCAATTGGACGTGCAGAATGTTGCAAAGGCCGGGTGTGGGGAGCATGGTAAGGAGACTGCCTTGGCTTGGTCATTCCTGGCCAAAACCTTACAAAGCCCTTCGCTCCAGCAGAACAGAGAGAACTCCTGGAACACGCCGGCCCTAAAACACGCACATTTATAAAATGAAAGCTACTCACTGGTCCCAAGCACTTGGCCCTTTGTCCCACATGGTAGAAACGGGCATCAGCAGCTGGGCATGGTCTGACCTCTAGGAAGAACTTCCAGGAAGCAGGTCCTGGTGTTTCCTCAGAAGTGATAATAAGTCACCACTGTGCTCACTTCGATAGCACATACGCTAGAATTGGAACGATACAGAGAAGATTTGCGTGGCCCCTGTGCAAAGATGACATGCAAATTCCTGAAGCATGACATATTTTTCTAGAAAAAAACATCCTGATTGAGGTAACTGTCAGGGATCACCCTCGACAAACATACCTCTTGCAAGGGTGGAGGCTGGGGATCAGAAAAGTAAGTAAATAATACAAGGACATGAATAAAATAATAAAATAGAAATACAGGAAAGTACCGGGAGGGAGTTCCAGTGAATGCTGAAATCACCTGTGTTTAATTTCCAACTGTTTAAAATGCCCCTTACGCCAAAAAGTAGGAGTGAGATAAAAAAAATTCTGCATTAACATATACAAGGAAATGAACATACCACCAATTGAAGACTGAGGGTTCTATTCTTAAGTAAACATTTTGTTGCTAGAACAAGACAAGTAACACTCACACCCTAGCCCAAAACATTCCGTAGGCAAACCACTCCCTGGGTGGAATCCATAGTTAACCCCTTAAAGGAGTAGGAACTTAGTTGGATCCTTAGACTTTTGTTTGGAGTAGAAACAGATCTACTTCTCTGTTTCTGAAATACAAGGCCTGGATATTCTTGTTGACACCTTCTGTCAATAACCTTGAGACTGCAGAACTCTCTGACCTAAATCTAGGTGGGACCTCTGTTTGAGGTAGAAACAAACAATAAACTTGAAGGAACAGAGGTAGATTTCAACTCTCTGACCTTTGGCCAAGGTGGAAATAGGCTCACAATTTTGGGGGCCTCCACAGGTAACTCAAACTCAGGAAGACAAATACAGTATGTATTCATTCATCAGTAGATATTACATGCTAAACAAAGGATAACCAGACTACAATCCATAGCTCCAGAGAACCTGGAACCTTCAACCCATAACAGAGGGAACCAGATGAAGAGATCCACAACCAAGCATCAGGCCCAGCTCCAGGAACCCAGCTGAAGAGAGGGAGGAGGTAATAAATGAGCAAGGAAGGTCAAGATCATAATGGAGAAATCTATAGAGACAGTTGAACAAGCTCGGGGAAACTCATGGACTCTAGACCAACAGTTGCGGAGCCTGCAAGGGATCAAACTAGGCCCTCCATATATGGAAGACAATGGTAAAGCTTGGACTATGTGAGGGGCCCCTGGCAGTAGGACCAGGATCTATCCCTGGTTCATGAGCTAGCTTGTTGAAGCCCATTCCCTATGGTGGGATGTCATGCTCAGCCTTAATGCAGGGGGAAGGGGCTTGGTCCTGCCCTGACTTAATGTGCCAGACTTTGTTGACTCTCTGTGAGGAGTGGGAGGGAGAACTGTGGTTGGAATGTAAAATAAAGAAAAAAAATATAAGTCACCATGTATTTATTTGGGAGTTGTGTGATGGGCTCCCAAAGAGCAGAAAGAAAAAAAAAAACCAAACCAAAAACTACAGATTTGAGCCGGGACCTGACCATTTGAATCTCAGAAGCACTACTATTTACCATCAGCAAGGGATCTACTTGGGCCATTTCCTGGTCTCTGTCTAGACCTTCATAATAATAGTATTTGACCTTCTTCTTTCATGGGTTTTTATAAGAGGCAAATAGAACAGAGGTGAAGGAACTTGTAAATGATCGCGAATTGTGTGCCTTGCAGGGGACATTACTTGGTCATTGGTTGTGACATTTTTATCTTTCCTTCCAGTGGCAGTGTGACATATGGACACTTTCTAGTCATTCATCGGCTCTGGACTGTGTGTGGACTTGATCCTTTCTCAGTCCCAAGAACTGAGAATTTGACCCCCAGATCTGGCCAAGGACCTACTTGTCAGCCCCCAGGATTCTTCTACCCGAGACTGTTCTGCTTCAGACATCTGTTTAGTCTCATGGGTGCACCATCTTGTCCTGCGATGCTTGCAAGAAACTACCCTTTCTGGTGCTCTGTCCCACACGTGGAGATTTGGGAGGCAGACATGCAACCCAGAAATGGCTTCTTAGCGGCTTATGCATTTCTGTTTCCAGTGAGGATGTTTTACCCTTTGATCCCACCAAACCACCATTCCCCCTGGCTCATTTGGGCCTTAAGAGACAGTGTGATGCAGAGTAAACTTCCATGAGCTTCCTGGCCTCCAATTCCTGAAGCACAAATATGTCCTACAGCCTTGATTCTAGTTGTGGCCACAGAGGTGTCCTGACGCCCACTTTGCTAAGTGATAGTTGCCCACTGTAGATCAGTTCTGCCAAGTTCTGGGGTTATTTATTTCTGAAGAGTTGCCCTAAAAGTCACTCTTTCAGACCATCTAGACACATTGCAAGCAGCCAATGTCTTTTTCACAACCATCTTTGTTCTAAATATCTAAAATATCGTCTATATTAGACACGTACTTGACAGAGGGATGGACACCAGAAGCCAGCCTGGACAGAAGAGAGCCAGAAGACAGAGCACCGTTCTAGAGCTTGGGAAAAGGAGTCCATCTCTGATGGACTTGGAAGGAGGCCAGGGCAGCTGTGGGTCCTGTCACCTTTGCAAGGAAGCTGAGAAGACAACAACAAACCAACCATGAGAAGGGCCAAGACATCCAAGAAGGTAGATAGATGGCTGCGCTGTTCGGGGTGTTCAGTGTTGCTAGGCCTGCTTAGCCTTATTCCCCAGGGAAAGGTGAGTGCGCTATCTGTCCCTTCCACATCCCCACAACCCAGGACAATCAGATGCCATAGGGAGACAAGTCAAAGCAGGAACTCAGTTTATTACCATGAGCATCAACTTATAGAAGCTAAGTGACATCATGTAATGTGGGGGTACCTCCAGCCAATGAGAGACAGCCAAGCCCTCCCTCTGGCTGGAGGGGCATATACCTAGATTTTGCTGTCTCATCCTCACTTGGTAGCTTTGAGACTATCCTTCAAACTCAAGTCAGGCTTTTCTCTATCCTACAGGCCTCGAGGTACAGGCCCTGAGACCATTTTGGCCTAACAAGTTTAGCAGGCATTTTCTTTCAGGCCACCAACCAGCTCCCAAATTATGGCACAGAGTCTTATTAGTTATGTGATTTTGGCCTAGCTTAGACTTGTTTCTTGCTAGTTCTTATAACTTAACCTATTTTCTTTATCTACATTTGCCTCGGGGGTTTATTCCTTTCTGTACGCACTTCTCTGTGTCTGCTGCTGCTGGCAACCTCACTGTCCCTCTCCTTCTCTTTGTTCTCTTTTTTCTTGTTCTCTTTCTTCTCTGTGTTCTTTCTAGATTTCTCCTCCTACTTATTCTTTCTGGCTGTCAGTCCCATCTATCTTTTCTCTGTGCTCAGCTATTGGCCATTCTGCTCTTTATTAGCCCAATCAGGAGACTTAGGCAGGCAAGGTGAAACAAATGCAACGCATCTTTACATAATTAAACACACACACACTTACATCGTTAAACAATTCAGCAGAAACAAATGTAACACACCTTTACACAGTTAAAGTAATATTCTATAGCATAAACAAATGTAACACATCTTTGCCTAGTTAAAATAAAGTTCCATAACAGCTCAGTCAAGTGATAACCTTGTCAATTCCCGACCCTGGAAAGAATGCAGGCTAACAAATTCTTGCTCTTCCTAGTAAGAGCCAGTCTACTTTACCATGTGACCCAAATGGGACCTTTGAGGTATAGTGAGGAAAACAGGAGAGAAACTGCCAGAGTGGGGAGATAGTTACAGATCACATAAAAGCCAGAGGCCAAAAGTCTATAGAGAGAGCTTTACAAGACCAAAGTGTTATCAGGCCAGGGATCCCCAGATCCTCAGGTGGGTGGGTGGGTGGGTGGTTGAGCAACTGAAAACTCTGTCCATTTGCCTTTGGAGCTGCTGTGGACCCATTGGGAGGAGGGCTCTGCCCACTCCTCAGGAGCACTTGAAGGTGGTGGATTCTGTCAACCTGAGTTCCTGTTTCAGGCACTCCCCCCCCCCATGAGACAGGGTTTTTCTATAGCTTTGGAGCCTGTCCGGGAACTAGCTCTTGTAGACCAGGCTGGCCTTGAACTCACAGAGATCTGCCTGCCTCTGCCTCCTGAGTGCTGGGATTAAAGGTGTGTACCATCACTACCCAGCTCAGGCACTATTTTGTTTTATTACATTTTATTCCTTCCTTAGGTCTAAAAGGAGCCTTCACATTTTTTCACATGTAGGAATGTATGCATTATTTGAGAACACTAGTGAAATTTCTTCACCCAGCTTGAAAAGTCAAAGCAATACATCAGCTTTTTTTTTTTTTCTCCTGAACTCTGGGATTAGGGAAATGCGCCACCTCACCTGATTTACGTTTTTATTTTCAACTTTAATGCTAGAGTTTATTTTCCTTTTTGTGTTTTTTAAATTGTTTTTCTTGAGCTTTACATTTTTCTCCACTTCCCTCCCTTCCTATCCTCTCCCTCTCTACCCTCCCCCATGATTCCCATGCTCCTAATTTGTCTTGTATTTTTCTCCTTCCTATGTAGATTCATGTATATATTTCTTAAGGTCCTCTTTGTTGTCTAAATTTTCTGGGATTTTGAAATGTAGGTTGGTTTTTCTTTGCTTAAGCCACTTATGAGTGAGTACATATGATATTTGTCTTTCTGGGTCTGGGTTACCTCACTCAATTTTTTTTTCTAGATTCATCCATTTGCCTGCAAATTTCATGATATCAGTGGGGTTTTTGTTGTTTTTTGTTTGTTTTTTACTACTGTGTAATACTTCATTATGTAAATTTACCACATTTTCTTTATCCATTCTTCAGCTGAGGGGCATCTAGGTTGTTTCCAGGTTCTGGCTATTACAAATAATACCGCTGTGAACATAGTTGAGCACATGTCCTTGTGGTATGATTGAGCATCCTTTGGGTATATACACAAAAGTGGTATTGCCGAATCTTGATGTAGATTGTTTCCTAATTTTCGGAGAAATTGCCATACTGATTTCCAAAGCAGTTACACAAGTTTGTGCTCCCACTAGCAATGGAGGAATATTGCCATTACCCAACATCCTCTCCAGCATAAGCTGTCATTAGTGTTTTTGATCTTGGCCATTCTTACAAGTATAAGATGGAATCTCAGAGTTGTTTTGATTTGCATTTCTATTTGACTAAGGATGTTGAACATTTTCTTAATTGTCTTTCAATCATTTGAGATTCTTCTGTTGAGAGTTCTCACCTTAGGTCTGTACTCCAATTTTTTTATTGGATTATTTTTTCTTTTGATGTTTCTTAAGTTCCCTGTATATTTTGAAGACAATATATGCAGGTAATAAATATATCAACAATGTCTAGTTCATTTACATTTGACAAATTCAGAAACAATACTCCATTTCTATCCTATCTTGGTGATTTCAAAGTCTTGCACCTAACTTACTTTCTATCATAATTTGCTTTCTGCATCAGGTAAACAAGGGTTGGTCATTGTTCTGTATAATATCTTGTAATATTTTTCCCAGAAACATATGTTAATTAATGCTTTGTTTCTAAGATTGAGAGAATGTTAATCTGAGTATTCCATTGTTGTAACAAGTCATGTCCCCACAAATTCTTTGCTATGTTAGTGACATATGGTTTTAGTATTCTTCTCTGTCCTTCTGGCCCTATGTATTCAACCTATCTTGCACTCTGCTTTACCTGAGATAAAGTTCCAGTCCCTAAAAACTGAAGAGACCAATTTGGATGCCAAGATTCTGATGATGGATTATTCTGTATGGATTATTCTGAGAAAAACCATTGTTTCTAGGAACGCTCTGTCTACAATCCCTTTTAAGGTGATCTTGTTTGTCACAATTATAATATTTGACATTTCTATTGTTTCTCAAACCTCTGGAAATCACCTCTCTTGTGCATGTATCATCATGGTCATGAGATTCAATATTAATTGTTATCTTGAATCCATTCCTCCAAAGGTGCTGACCTTGCCTTTAACAGCCTAATTATCCTCTTTTATAGAGAACTGGTGTTTTCAAAAGCCAGAGATTCAATTATTTTTTGTCTAACTTCTGAATTTGGTTTCATTCTATTTACTTCTGACGTCAGTCTTTGTAAGAAATCCATAAAGGTTTCTTGTGGGCCCTGTATAACTTTAGTAAATGACTCAGTTTTCTTTCCTATTTCTCTAATTCTTTCTCAAGCATTCAAAGCTACTGTGCAGCAGAAATCTAGGGTGTGGTCACCGTATAAGCTTGCCTTTCTATAGTAGCATAATCTCTTTCTCCAAGAATTTGATCTTGGAAGATTTCCCTACCTTTAGCTTTACTCCATTGTTCAATAATCTAAGCCTCTTCTCTGAACCACGTACTTTTTTGTAATTGTGGATCAGGTTCTAAAACATCTCTAACCAATTCTATCCTGTCTTTAGGGATAATTCTATTACAAACTGACCACAAGTTTAACATGAGCTTCACAAAAGGTGAATGCATGCTATATGAGACTATTGCATTCTTGAATTCCTTAAATCTAACATTGGAACAGGAGCCCAATTAGCTGTAACAGGGCCTCTGCCATTTGGCAATTCCTGTAAGATTACTGGATATATTAAAGTTGGTTGTCTGAAAACCTTAGGCTGTTCCTCTCTATTCTTATAATACAATGCTGAAACTGGCTCTCCATTAAATTCCTCTCTCCGGATTTGAGTATCTCTGTGATCTGTTTTATTAGCTTTTTCTAAGACCTGTATATTAGCACTCAGATTAACTAACTATTTTAGTGATCAGACAAAATGATAAATCTGATGATATTTACAATTGACATTACATAAATCTAAATTAAGATATCCTCTCATTTAATCGTTCCGTTTTCAAGGTGTCTAGAATATTATCATACAGAGACCCAAATCCCTTCTTTGTAATGGTTTTTCTTATTTTTAATGTGGGAAAGAACCCTTCTTTTTAAACTAATTCCTTCCTTTAAGAATTCCCCTTTGGGGCTGGAGAGATGGCTCAGCGGTTAAGAGGATTGCCTGCTCTTCCAAAGGTCCTGAGTTCAATTCCCAGCAACCACATGGTGGCTCACAACCATCTCTAATGAGGTCTGGTGCCCTCTTCTGGCTTTCAGGCATACACACACAGACAGATTATTGTATACATAATAAATAAATAAATAAATAAATAAATATTTTTTAAAAAAAAGAATTCCCCTTTGTTTTATCAAATCTCCTGATGATGTTGATGAAGATGTGAGGCTGATTGCTGCTGTGTAGAACAGTAGAAGGCTGACTGGATTTCAAGGCAGTGACCTAGTTTGGCAGCAGCCTGAGAAGGGGGTTCAGGGAAAGCCCACAACCCACGGTCCACGGTGGAGGGGGGGTCTGTCTGAAAAATGCATAGGGATTGTTTGGAAAAAGCACAGACAGTGGAGGTGCTGCCTGAAGGTGGAACCAGCCAGTCTAGGGAGGGTGAGTCCTGTGGCATTTGAGGCCCAGGGGCTTCTGGAGTTTGGGTGACAGCAGGAGACTGTTTCAGAGAGGCTACAACAGGAAAATCCCAAATCTGCTCAGAAGCTTGGGGAAAAAAAACAAAAGAAAGCCTAGCTGGAGGGGACTGGAGCCCCACGTGCAGCTCGGGCCTGTGCTGGTGGCTAGAAAGCCACAGGCAAATGGCTTTTTTGTGAATTTGTACCCCAAATATTCTTCACCAAATGTAGCACAGTTAATAAAAACCCAGAGACAGATATTGGGGTTCAACCTGAAGATCAGAAAAGTAAAGCAGCCAAGCCACTAGAGAGCTCTTAGTTCTATGAAATCTTCGACTGAAAGAGAGCAAGTTCCTTTTTCCTCCTGCTCTGTATTCCTCTCTAGTGCTGGGATTAAAGGCGTGCGCCACCACTGCCTGGCCTCTATGGCTGTTTGGTGTTCTGGTCTTCAGGAAAACTTTGTTTATGAAAATACAAATTAAATGTCACTACAGGAGGGGGCCACCACAGAGACAGATATTGATCCAGCACCTCTGAAACACATGGTGACCAAAGATAAGCCAGATATGTCCCATCAATTCAAGAAACCCACAGGGAAGCAGGCTTGGTGAGAAATAATACTTATTTGCCGCAGGATTTATCTCTGGAGTCAAGGCAAAGCTGGAGAATATGATGGGTGATCAAAGCAGTCAAGTCACAGGTGTGGCTCTGGGGAGAGCTCTAAAGTCAGCCCCGGAGATGATCCCTGAAGGTAGTGTGAGCATCTGAGAACTGGGGTGTCTCCTCCTGAGGCTGTAATAATAAGGAATGGCGGGCTGCATTCCCACCCGGATCCCGGCTAACTTACCCCAGAAATAATTACATGGAAACTGTATTCTTTTAAACACTGCCTGGCCCATTAGTTTCAGCCTCTTATTGACTAATTCTCACATCTTGCTTTAACCCATGTTTAGTAATCTGTGTAGCACCACGAGGTGGTGGCTTACCAGGAAAGATCCTAACCTGCGTCTGTCTCAGAGAGGAGAGTCATGGCAACTGCCTCACTGCCTTCTTCCTCCCAGCATTCTGTTCTGTCTACTCCACCCACCTAAGGGCTGGCCTATCAAAAAGGCCAAGGCAGTCTCTTTATTAACCAATGAAAGTAACACATAGACAGATGACCCTCCTCCATCATGAGGCACTGCTCTGAAGAGAAAAGTTAACTTCCTTGTTGTGCAAGTTCCAGCTTGTTTGTTTGTTTTTGTTTTCAGAACATATGCAAGTCGGAAGTCCAGTTGAAGAGAGGGTGGAGGGATTACATGAACAAGGGGGGGGGTTAAGATCATGCCAGGGAAACCCACAGAGACAGCTGACCCGAGGTCATGGGAGCTCATGTACTCTAGACCAACAGGTAGAGAGCCGGCATGGGAACAAACTAGGCCCTCTGTATGTGGGTGGCAGTTGTGTGGCTTGGTCTGTTTGTGGGCCCTTGGGAGTAGAACCAGGATCCACCCCTGGTTCATGGACTGGCTTTTTGGATCCCATTCGCTATGGTGGGATACCTTGTTCAGACCTGATGCAGGGAAGACAGGCTTGGTCAGCTTAATGTGCCAGGCTTTGTTGACTCTGAATAGTGAATGGAGGGTGGGTGGGATGGGAGGTGGAGGGGGGAACAGGAGAACGAGAGGATGGGGGAACTGTGGTTGGTATGTAAAATGAATTTAAAAATTAAATAAAATTTAAAAAGAGCATACACAAGCAAAAAAAAATCCCATGACTAAATATTTGACCAATGGAATTTTACTCTAAAGTTGCCCAAGCCTTCCTAGGTTGTGAATGTTTTTTTGTTTTTATTTTCATTTATTTACTTATTTTGGTTTTTCGAGACAGGGTTTCTCTGTAGCTTTGGAACCTATCCTGGAACTAGCTCTTGTAGACCAGGCTGGCCTCGAACTTGCAGAGATCCACCTGCCTCTGCCTCCTGAGTGCTGGGATTAAAGGCGTGCACCACCACTGCCCATAAATATGAACGAAACTTTTTCATGGCGTCTGCCTCCCGTTCACCTTTGAGCTCCTCCCCACCCCACTTTCCAGTACTGCTGGTCTCCTCAGAACATTGTCTCTCTAAGATATTTAGCGTGGACACCTGGTTGCTGACCACAGCTACTTCAGAAACCTCTTGGGGACATTTTGACCTGTATCTCCGGTAACATTGACTGTTTGGTACCCTACTTACTTGTAAACATAAAGCAGCTTTGCATTCAAACCTCCTCTTATACCACAGCCTCTGGACTTGGACTCTCTGTTGCAAGACGCTCACTGACCTTCCATACACGCTTTCTTTTTAGGGCACTCTCTCAGTTACAAGCTGGGGAACAGAGACCACAATGTCCCCATCTTGGCTCTGAGCAGAAGTGCTTATGGCATTCTCTTTATTCCAGCTGATTCCTGAGCATCTGGCTACCAGCAGATGGCCCCACCAGACAAAAGAGCCTCTGTGAACTTGAGCCAGGACTTCAAGACCAGGATAGGATTTTTTGCTTTTGTTTGGTTTTGGTCTTTTGGGACAGGTTTTCTCTGTGTGACCCTGGCTGTTCTGGAACTCATTCTGTAGACCAGGCTGATCTTGAACTCAGAGATCTGGCTGTCTCTGCCTCCCAAGTGCTGGGATCAAAGGTGTGCACCATTACTGCCCAGCGCAGGACAGGATCTTAACAGCCAAGTTCTCCTGTGAGTTCTCTCAGTTGAAGACAGAGTTGAGTTCAAAACAAGCTTGTGTGCTGGTTAGTTTTTTGTTGTTGTTGCTTATTTGTTTGTTGTTTTGTGTTTGTTTCAGTCAGCTTGACACAAGTTGGAGTCACGGGGAATAGGAAAACTCAACTGAGGAATTGTCTCCCTCAGATTGCCTGTAGTTGAATCTGTAGAGCATTTCGTGATTAATGATTGATATAGGAGCCCAAACTCCTGTTGGCAATACCACCCTTGGGCAGATATTGAATAAGTGTGGCTGAGCAAGGACAGGAGAAAAAACCATGGTTCTCTTCAGCTCTGCCTCCAGGTTCCTGTTCTGAGCGCCTGTGTGGCTTCCCTCTACAATGGGCTCGAACCTGTAAGTTAGATAAACCCTTTCCTCTCCAAGCTGCTTTTGATCTTGGTGTTTATCCCAGCGGCAGAAGGTAGACAAAGACTGCTTGCGTGCATGCAGTCTGGGTAGAAGGCTGCAGCTCTGTGCAAGGTAGTGAAACAGTATCTGCAAGTGACAGTAGTGGGGACAGAACTCACAGGGGTCAAGGTGATAAGGGTGGTCAGGGAGAGCAAGGTCGATGGGAATAAAGATAACACAGATATTCCTTACCAGGGTTTCCCTTAGGATAGAAGTTTCTAGGGGTGTTCACTGTATGCTTTATAAAGACTGAAAATATAATGCTTTTATAATAAATATGTTTCTTCTAACAAAAGCCTCTACCTGAAGTGTTGGGGATTGACCAAAGCCTCAGATGTGGGCGGCTAGCTTTCTCTTTTCCTGCCTGCCACCCAGTCCCCTCTCCTGGCAGCTTCCTTGGATTATCCATGTTATTTGAATAGTAGGAGGAAATAATATATTTATATTAAAACAAGCATGAGTCGATTATAAAGTCAGATGCAAAATTCACATAAATTTTTTAAGCTAGAAAAGGCACTTGAAAGGAATTTCCTATCTGTTGCTTGGGGGCATGCGCTCAACTCTCAGCGAGGATGCTTCAGTGAGGACGTTTGAGAAGTTCTGGTGTGAGTCTTCGGAGCCACTAAATTGAGGCCTCCCGGAGACCAAAAGTAAGTGTAGGGGCATGTGCTGCAGGACTCAGGGCGGTTCCTCCACTCTACCCCCCAATGAGAGGCATGCTGCCTGGTGGTCCTCGGAGCTGGAAAGCCCGTAGGCATCTTCTTTAGACAAAGTCACTACAGGACAGCCCCAAAGAGAAATGGTTCTGTGCCACAAAACCTGGACTCAAACGTCACCTGCATGGACTGCCAAACATGCGCTTCTGACAAACTGTCTCTATGCTTCCTGTCTCCTGGTTTCCCCAAAACTCACCCTCAAAGGCCAAGCCCACCTAGAAGAGGCTACAAGGTTGTACCCATCTCCTAGACATAGTAGATTCGGCCATTTCACAGCTAACACCATGTAAAATAAAAGAAAATGTTAATTAAATGAAAAGTTACATTCATATGTTTATGAGTATGGATGTGGGTGAGTGCGCATGAGCGCAGAGCCCGTAGAGGTCATGAGAGAATCTTCTGGAGCTGAGTTACAGGTAGTTGTCAGCCACCAGAAGTGGGTGTGAGGAACCAAACTTGGGTTCACTGAAAGAGCAGTGTGTGTTTCTAACTGCTAAGCCATCCCTCCAGCCCCCGGAGCACACTGTTACAGAGAAGCCTCAGCAAGGGCTTCATCTGATGGCTATCAACCAATGTATTTACTCAGTGTGCACTAATTTCTGGCCAGGCATGGTTATAGATGTTTTGAAATGTGTGTGGAGCCATGTGGACAGATCACTAAATTTTAGTGGGGAAAGAAAAATTTAAAAGACAGACATTTCCGGTTCTCCTGAGTATCTGAGGGAGATGGGTGGGAGAATGAGTCCGTGAAAAGAAAGCAACTGGTTTGCCTCAGGAGACAAGGTCAGAATTGCTCCCCCCCCCCCCCACCCCAGAACTGGCCTTGAAGCAAAAAATCTAACCTAATCAGCAACCCAGTAAGACTGGAGAGTTGAAAGCTTGTGTGGAGAGGCCCAGCTGAAAGAGGTGTGGAGATTAAGAGAAGGTAGGGTCAGGGTTGGAGGAGGGGAAAGGTATCCTCAGGGTAAGGCCCCACCCAACTTGTGAAAGGCCAAGGCCTAAGGAATGTTTTGCTCCCAGAGGGGAACAACTAACAAAAGCTGCTACGAAAGTGAGTCATGAGACCGGGGTTCCCCCCAAGTTGGTGGCCTGACTTGGCAGTGTCATTCACGCGTGAATTTTGGAATGAGGCAGGGTCCCCTGTCAGGGAATCTCCTTCTGAAGTTACAGAGAGTCGCTGAGGACGGGCATGTGGCAGGGGACTCCCTGCCTGAATGTCCTGAGAGGCTAGGGAGAAAGTGAAGCCTCATTGCATTGGAGACCCCAAGATGTTAGGGGTGCCAGAGCCAGGAATCTCTGCCAAGGAAAGCTGCTCACAGGGAGTGTTCCTACACGCAGGAATCAGCCCAAGAGAGACAAGTGTGTTGCAGGCAGCAAAGGTGGAAGAGTAGAGCCATTAAGCCCTCTGACATCAGACATGGAACTACAGGATTAGAGTTTGCCCTTCTGTGTTTTGGTCTTGCTTTGGCCCTTACTTTGCTTTGGTTTCTTACTCTGCCCTCCTCTCCTCCCTTTGGAAATGGTAATATATATTCTATGCCATCGTGTCTTGGAAGTATTTAATTTCCTTTTTGTTTTCAGGGGGTTACAGTTAAGAGACTGCAGTCTCAGAAGTTTGAGATTTTGAACCCTGGAATTTAAGTGGTACTGAGACTGAAGGACTATAGAGATTTAAAGTTGAACTAAATGTGTTCTGCTGTGCACCTTTGGGGGCCAGGGAATGGAATGTGGTAATTTGTATGAGAATGGGCCTCATGGGCTCATATATTTGAGTGCTTCATTCCCAGCTGGTGGAACTGTCGTTTGAGATTTCGGAAGACCATGCCATTCCAAACGTGCTCTCTGCCTCTTGCGGTACATATGAACACTTAGCTACTGCCTCACGGATCCAACTAATCTTGTCAGTTTCCGTGGGACCAGTGGTCATGGTGGCAGGGATAGTTTGAGGAAAAGTAGAGCCAGCAGGATACTGGGAGAGCATTCACAGGTGGGTGGCTGATAGTTTGAGGGTTTATACCATAGCTGAAAATGTGAAAACCCACGAAAACAGCAAAGGAACACCGCAGGGCCTATAGACGGACATCTCCTTTCTACAGGAGGGTGTTAAAGCCTGACTGGCTCCCATCCAGGTGACTTGGAAACCGGAGGCTAGAGGCCACTCTAAGTGGTCTCTCATGGCAGGGACCACTTACAAGTGGTCAAAAAGAAAAGAAAAGAAGAGAAGAGAAGAGAAGAGAAGAGAAGAGAAGAGAAGAGAAGAGAAAGGAGAAAGAAAAATCCAAGGGACCCTGAGCCCCAAATCGAATGCACCACACATTTTGTGCAGTGCTAGCACAGAGGACTAACCCTGGGTAGTCTGATCATGTTTTTAGCTATGGAAAGCAACCAGAGATGAATGTCAATGAAGGGCTCAACTGCTGTGAACGCTGTGGTTGGGGTCTGGAAGGGGAAAACTCACCACCAAAGCTGCTGGCATGTGTAGAGGTCAACATTCAGGCAAATACAATGTTGTAAAGAAACATGGTTCCCAAGCCCAGGGTTCCATGTATCCTCAGCTGGCCCACCCATGGGCAGGAGGGAATGTGGAGAGAGCCTGGCCAAGTCACAAACACCAAATGTTATGGTAAAAATAAAATGTCACAGGTCCATGAGTGGCTGAAGCAGGTAGCGGGCCATGAGGAGCTGCAGTGATAAAACATGGCCCATGGGCCACAAGGGCCAGCGGGTCCCAGGCAGGGAGCCATGTGGCAGGTGAGAGACAGAGACACACCACGCAGAGAAAGTGGGTATTTATTTAGTGGGCTATGGAGGGGAAAGGAAAATGGGGGAAGGGGAGAAGAGAGAAGAGTGGAGAGAGGTAGAGAGAAAGCAAGAGAAACATAGAGAGAGAGAGAGAGAGAGAGAGAGAGAGAGAGAGAGGAGGGGGAGGGGAGAGATGGGGAAAAGGGAAGAGAAGGGAGAGAGATGGAAAGGAAGAAACTCAGGTTGGAAGCTGAAGGAAGATCTGCCTGCCTCAGCGGACAAGGAGCAGGGAGGGAGTGGGCAGGGTTTGTCTCTAAAAGGGACAGGACAGATCATTACATTTACCAGGCTTCCGATTCCAGCTTGAAAATCACCTCTGCGTTGGTAAGGATGCATTACCATGGATGAAAGAGCTCTCAGGATAAACTGTGTCTGTGATTCACAATGTCTGAAGTAGTTTGTCGACCCTTAACATCTGTCAACCCCTCCCAGGTTCTTCTTCTGTAGCATTCAATTACCTACCAGCTCACTGGCTAATACTGTTACTACCCATGTGTCTTGTCTGTTACTCATGGCCTCCCTATTATCACAGATTGTGACCCATGAGGACAGGGGTCTCTTTTGCTGATCTACAGACAATAACTATTTGTTGAGTCTACTATGAAGTGAAGGCCTTTTCCATCCTTGCCAGTATGGAGATGCTAAGGCATCTGCTGCGACAGGGGCAGGGGGATGGCAGGGATAAAAACAGTGACTGCAATGGTCAAGTTGTAAGGAAGGAACACGAAATTTTCATTTGTCTGAGCAATCCCGCGGAGAGAGTAGAGCAGCGCCTACGCTGCTCCCAGTTAACCTTGTGATGGAGAAGGGTCATCTGTCTATGTATTACTTTCATTGGTTAATAAAGAGACTGCCTTGGCCTTTTTGATAGGCCAGCCTTTATGTGGGTGGAGTAGAGAGAACAGAATGCTGGGAAGAAGGCAATGAGCCAGACGCTATAGCTCTCCTCTCCAAGATGGACGCAGGTTAAGATCCTTCCCAGTAAGCCACCACCTCGTGGTACTACACAGATAATTAGAAATGGGTTAATCAAGATGTGAGAGTTAGCCAATAAGAGGCTGAAACTAATGGGCCAGGCAGTGTTTAAATGAATACAGTTTGTGTGTTGTTATCTCTGGGTGTAAAGCTAGCCATGCAGGAGCCAGGCGGAACGCAGCCCGCCGCTCCTTCTACAACCTTGTGATGAGTTCTTTGCTGAAGACCTCAGAAAATTAATTTTCAGTGTGGCCTTCCTTTGAGGGAGTGGGCAGGGCTTGTCTCTAAAAGGGACAGGACAGACCCGAGTGCCACCCAAGTGGTTGCTGCCCAGTACTCCAGAATGAACTCTCCAAGGACCGTCTCAGCTAGCACAACCAAGAAGTGTGATTGTTTGAGACTGGAACAGTGGAGGCCGAGCAGGAGTGCTCAGTGGGTTTGCAGGTTAGTTGAATGGAAGCTGAGGCATTTTTCCCCCCAGCTCTGGTCTCAAGTGATGTCCACACAATCAAGGCTTGCCACTGTTGTGAGGTAGGGCCAACACTCATTGAGAGTAACACAGCACAGCTCCAAGGCAGAAATGCCATGGAATTGGGTGAATGGGGCAGGCTATTGGAGCCCAAAGAAAGACAATATGGTGAGGCAAAGGGGATGGAGGGCAAATCTCAAGCGAGCTCGCACTGTCTCTTGAAAGAAGAGAGGGACCGAAAGGGCATAGTGTGAGCAAAGTTGTCACTGAGGACTTCAGTATCAGAACACGGTCAGCAGATCCCAGACTCTGCTCGAGCAGAGACTGCACTAAGCAGCTGACAGTTCCAGGGCAGACAATGCCAAGGAGGGCGGTACTTGAACAAATGTGCCTTACATTCTTACCACCCAAGTACAAAGGGTCTGGGTCTGAGTTAAAGAGAAAAACGCCAGGCTCCTTCTTCGAACATAACATCCTGACAGTTTGGCAATGGGTACTGCAGATGGGTACAGCCCGCTACTTTACCATTAGAACTACCAAGAGACAGTCATTGGCAGTGCTAGATCAGAAATAAAATCCTCCCAAGAAGCTGACCTTTTCCCCTCCCTGACATCTGCAGAAGAGTGGACTATTTAGGTGGCTGACAAGGGGGACCCACGGAGTGCTTGCTTCAGCACGCCCTCCTGAAGGACCTTTGGAAAATGAACAGTGAAGGCTTACGAAAGACACCGTGATGGGAGAAGAGAACCATCTGCGAACTACCTCATGGCAATACGAACGTGGAACTCGTTTCTGAGGAGAGAGAAGCATGAGCCACTGAAGTCAGCATGATGGAGGGAGGGGACGCGAGCCCTCGAGTTGATTAAACCAGCCACATTCTCAAGGCGATTGCTTTTCTTTATGACAACTATCGGCAAATTAAGCACATGTTCCAGAAGTTATGAATGTGACATGTTAGGAGTTACCCCGAGGCCAGGAGGAGAGCCAATACACTCTGGTCTTAAATGTCTTCTACTGAAAATTATCAAGATTTTGTCACACAAAGTGCCTTCATTTTCCTGGATTTAACTCATCCATCTTCCCGTTCAATCCCTTGGCTTCTTTGCTTCTCTGGGTCCTTTTGACCTCTTTCCTGAGGGCTGCCATTCAGACAGTACACCTTAGGTGTCAGACAGCTGCCTCCTTTGCCACTTCCTGGCATGGTAGTTCCTTGTGTTGATGGAAGGGGGCCAAATGCTTCTGCCTTCTTTGCCCTCTGTATCTTTTATGACTCTGCCAGTAGACAGAGGTGTGGGCTTTAACTAGGGAACTGGGTGAGGCTGAGGGGCCCTTGTACTAAGTCGATTCGGAAAGGAAAGCACTGGCTGCTTAATGCGGAGCCTGGCAAGAGACGGCAAGCAATAAACATCTGCCACCTTCGGAAAATGACCAAAGCATGCGGAGGGAATGCAGCTGACAAGGGCTGCAGGCAAAAGTAGACTTGCATAATTCAACTGCAAGTTGCTGAGCGGAGGAAGGGGCAGGGGACGGTTTCTGAGCGGGGAAAGGAAATGCAGACAGGAACCCTGCCCATCACACCAGTAGGGGATGATCTTTGTTTGCACTTTCCAGGATGTTAGCGACGACAGGGCTCCACTCCACCCTAAGAACTATGTGTGTGACATGTGTAAGGAGCGTGACTCTCGGTGAACAGAACATAGAGTGACAATGCGGCTCTTGGATGCTGATCCTCTACATTTTACTACTTGACCAAAGAAAGGGCGATTGGGCAGTAGGGAATGTGACTCTGCATAAGATATTTTGAAGGTTGACATATTGGTCTCCAGTGTGGCACCTATACACATTTTATGAGCCATCTTCATGCCCAACTTCAAAAACTTTAAGGAATAATGTTGGACCCCAATGGGACCGACACCACAGTCGGTCTATGAGGAGTATGCTGTAGTGAGCCCCAGTGCATGTTCCATGACCAGAGATGCTCCATACCCGCCTCCTGTTCCTCCTGAGGTTACTAGAAGGGAGGGGTCGAGCCGTTGAGGAGGAGGGTGGGGTTGGAACAGAGTCCACTACTGGTCAAAATGACTAGGTTTCACTTTGCTGGTTTCTACAACTGTCTCCTAAAGTTCCCATGCCCTCTCCTCCCTCCGTAATTCACCACAGAGCTTTGTTTGGGGGTATCAAAAGCCCTTTGAGCCAGAAGAGAGAAGATGAATATATTGGTGTCTGGGGTTTCTTTAATGATTCATCAAGGCACCTTCAGTGCTCAGGGCTCCTATCTCCCTCGGTGATGTGCGTGTCTGTCAAGGGTGACGTGTGGGCCGCACTGAGGTGCTCTAAATTTAGACAGGAGCACTCTAAGTTAGTGATGAGAGGCTTGTTTGCACAATTTCCCTCAAAGTTACTCTGCATTATTCAGTAATTAAAACTTATTTTATCAAGCCAGCCCATGAAACATTTATTCCAATTATAGCCACTCGTCATCTCATTTCATCTTATAAGATGTTTAATCTTTTATAACGCCTAGCAAAAATAAACTCTCAAGCCAAAGATGAAGCGTTTCGATGTCAATGTTAATTTGTGCAAAGGGTGCACAGTAACTCAAAATTAGTTTAGGGTGGTGCAGTTGAGCAAATAGGTTCAGAAACCAAAATGCAGGGTATCTCACGGTTTGACACTGGTCACGGTAGCTCCTTCACTTCCTAGAGCTGTAGTGGGCAGTATAATTTGAGTTTGGTTCTTTAGTTTTTAACCATGTTGGCCCAAATCCAGGGTAGTCCCATCATCATGAAAGTTCTATAGGACACCACAGGCCTGCCATTCTGAGAACACACATGGCCTGGAGGGGCAGGTAACAGCCAGAGGAGTGGGGCTAAGGCGCAAATATCCAACCATTCAGCGGTTCCTAAAACGTAGTTCAAGCACACGTTGCAAAATTCAAAACACACAAAATGATTTATACAGTAAGACTCTTTCTGCCCCACCTCCAGTGACCCAGTTTTCCCTCCACCAACTTTTTGAAAATCTGTTCAAAGATATTCAACTCTAATGGCTGTGTGTGTGTGTGTGTGTGTGTGTGTGTGTGTGTCTGCACATGCGCATGTGTGATTCTATGGCATTTTCAAAACACAGACACGAATCTTCTGTAACACTCCTCCCATACAATGGAGAGGTTTTCCCCACCCCCAGGCAAAAGTTCTCAAGTTGCCACCTTGTTTTCTAGAACACTTATACTTGGAATCCTGAGACTGCAGGTGAGAAGTCTGGTCAGCCCGTAACTACCAGTCTAGAGACACCACATTTAAACTCTCTGAGCTATTTCTTAGCTGTACTGGCAAAGGAGTTGAAGTTGGGAATGGAGAAGCAGCATCTTGGTTAGTCCTGTGTGCCTCACGAGAGATGCTTTGTATTTTGGTAGGTTTAGAAAAACTTGGTGAGATGTAGAAAGCCAAGCAATGAAAAATAAAATAATTAGTAACTCCAAGGCAACCAAAGTTAAGCCAGAAAAAAATATATATAACATTCTACGTGTTGAGCTGTATCCACAGCAACCCAACAACCACGGTAATGCATACACATAACATTGATCAGTCTGGCCAAAAAGGTAATGTGACTGGCAGGATGGAAGGGCGGGAACCAGGAACTAAAGGGGTGGATCTGCAATAGAAAGGGTTCGAAGGTGGAAGGAGCTAAAAGTAACCATATTCAAACATAGCCACGAACTGCAGGAGGAGCAGATGGGGTACGCTGGGGTACATCTGTGTGACAGGAGAAATGACACGCTAGAAAACACTGATGAGGATGTAAATGGATGAGGGGGCTGGACCACTCACGGTACCTAGGGTACGGTGAGCTTCTGAGAGGGATGATGCAGCCGAAGAAAGGGGGAGCCTGGCAAGGGAAGACCGACTTATGGATTTTAGGTAAAAAACTGAGAGCTTCCGTTCCATAGCCTATCTCCTTTCTCAGTGAAACACGAGGCTAGTTCATCAGTGAGGAACAAAAACAGGAGAGCGTTAGGTGAGAGTTTTAAGGGGGAAACAAATTATGACAAAGTCACCTCAAAGAGTACGAGTTGGCCTTCGTATCACTTAGTGGTTTTGAACTGGAGCTAGAAGCAGACTCGCTCCCTTGGCTTTCCAGGCTAACACAGGGGCACTGGAACAGTCAGGGAGGAGTCAATCATCAGCTCTAGTAGTGTTCTGTAGGGGACCACACTTGGGAGATAAGTGGTTCTGAGGATGGGAGATGTTTAAGAAACTGGTCACAGTGGTGAGCCACAAACCCTAAGGGAGACGAGAAGGGTAAGCAGAGGAGGTCGCCGATGGACCTGTTAAAGCTGGTGGGACCAGTGGGAAGGAGATCTTGATGGATTAAAGAACTATGGCACGGGCCAAGAAAAGAACAATGGGGGAAAGAATGAGCATCTGGACTTGCAGAGGCATGAGATTTTCTGATGACAATGAGGATGAGAAGAATCTTGAGATGGAATGGAGGTTGCTAAGGTCATAGTGGACGAGAAGCTCAAGAACAGCAAGGAGAGAGGATGCTAGATAGGACACCCTCGCAACTAATTTCAATGGAATTAACAAAGGAGCTATGCAGAAAAGACAGGGACCAGGAAGCATGGGACCTCAATAAACAAAGACTGTCTGAGTCAGGCAGTAGGCCACCACACAGGAAGTGGCTTTGGTAAGACGTATCACAGGCTCAGTTTTAGAAACAACAGCAGGCACCAACAAACATAACCTGCAGATTTTGAAACCCGCAGACCAAGTAGGCTATGCCAGAAAGAGCCAATGACTACATCCCTGGGACAATGCAGACTCCCATTAAGTAGAGGAAGAAGTTCTGAAACACGCTGAGTATATGTGTGAAAACTATGGTTCAGGGAGTGGGGGTTCTAGACGATGCCATGGAAATATCTGGGAGGAAATGGAAGGGAAGGGTGTGAGAATGGATCAAACCATGTGTTGGACAAGGTAGGAAAGGGAGAGGCAGTGATGATGTCACTGGAAAGGCCCTCTTGTCTCCTGGAAATAAAAAACAGACCAGGTCACTGTCCCATTCAGAATTCTCTGCTGGCTTTCCAGCACACTGAATTCTTTACATGGACCAACTAGGGCCCACCTCAGTGGCCCTACAAGTAGGGGACCCAGATCAGCACCACTGCATCCCCTGGAGCCTGTGATAAATATGAATTCTTGCCCCCCCCACAGCTACTGACTCATGATCTCTAGGGTAAAACCCAGCCATCTGTGTAGGTCATACCTTCCAGCAAGTGATTCCAAAGAGCAGTGAACTTGAGAGCTATTGACACATGGATTCTGGTCCTTCCCTGTCTCTCTGTCCTCTGAGTCTCCTAATTCACTAAGAGCCACACTGGTCTTCTTTCTCCCTGTTCCCAGGTTCAAACTCTCCTCCAGTCCTTTGCTCTAACAACTACCTGCTTATAATTTACCTGCCCCCATCATCTGTGACCCGAGGCCTCACCACGCAGGCCTCTGTCCAGACAGATCCTCCCTTGCCACCCCATCATCTCCAACTTCCAGTCACCTTCTAACCCATTACCCAACAGTTTCTTAAGCACCTCGCAGTGCCTAACATCTGTTTTCTTTACGTGTTTGTTCATCTGTCCTATTAGAATGTAACTACACAGTGATGGGAAGAAGGGACATAACTATTATTTGCTACTATGTCCCCAATACCTAGAAGAGATACTGGCACATCACGAATATCAATAATTGCTTACTACTAAATGGATTAACCAATAAAAGGTGGTGAGGTAAACTTTGATGTGTATTAGGCTTTGTGTGCACACAGATTCCTTAACAGAGCTTCTCGACAGCAGGTACTGCTCACTGGGTCTAGGCTGTGGCCTCAGATCTGTATTTCTAACAAGTCCTCAGTGGTTTGGGGCTTCTGGCCCACAAAACTCACTCCAAATGACAAAACATTTATAGCGAGTCCTTGGATCTTTTTGTTGTGCTCTCAAAGACCTTGACTTTGGATGGTGTTCAGACAGCATCCCACGTATCCAGTTACAGCTGGGATGCCTGTATTTGGAGTACTTCCTGGCCAGGAATAACAGTTTTCCTAAACCAGTTCTCCTTAGAGAAGAGATCGTTGGACTACTTCCCAAGATTACAAAGCAATGAAAAGAGCATACTGAGGAAGCTACTGCTTTAAAGAGGGCAGAGCTCTGCTGGGAGCAGCTCAGCAGGAGCCAGACTCCAGGATGGACTAGGAGAAGTGAGCATAGGTCCATGGATTCCGTCGGAAATCTGCTCACTACGGGGTGAGGAGGTGTGATGTCGCTCCCATTCTGATCACTGAGTAGGAGTACCAAACCGAGTGTCCAGGGTGTTCCTTGACCCTCCTCCGTTTTCATATGGATGTGCCCCCACGAAACTCACCTATTTAATCTCCAAATTCATGTTAATAATACTTGGAGTAGGGCCTGTGGGCCATGATTAGGACTAATTGAGGTCATGAGGGTGGGGCCGCGTGATGATATCAGTCACTTTATAAGAGGGACATAGCCCTAAGTTAATGTGCTTGCCTTGCCTTGTATTAACTCATTTTCTATTGTTGTGATAAAACACCAGGACCAAGGCACGTCACAGAATGGAGGGTTTATTTGGACTGATAGGTCTTAGAGGGTGGGTACCCTCTGTTATGGGATGGAAGCAGGGCAGCAAGTAGCAGACCAAAACAGGGTGCTGAGCGCTACCAGCAAGAAGTAGCAAACTAGATATGGCACCTCAAAGCCCACACCCCGGGACATACTTCCTTCAGCAAGGTCACACCTCCTAAATCTACCCAAACCCCACTACCAACTGGTGATCAAATATTCAGGCATCTGAGCCTGTGGCAGACATTCTCCTTCAAACCACTACAGACTAACTATGAAATGCCCTCGCCATCATGTGGCGCACAAAGACCTTACCTTGGTAAATGACTGAGCAAATTCCAGTACCCAGCTCTTGGAGTTCCAGCCTCCAAACACACGAGACAAAAGTCTTCTATTTATAAATGACACGAACTCAAGTTTTTTTTTTTATTGCAACCACAGAAGACAGACTAAGATCTTTCTCACCCACATGCTATAGATTGGAAATGAGCTAGGGTGATAGCAAAACAAAGAAATAAGAGGCTACGATATCTAAAATACCTGGCGCTGGCTGTGGTGCCCTCACCTGTAACTCCAGAACTCAATATGCTGAGTTTCTCCATCTGAGTTATACAGCGAGACTCCCACCTAAAAACAACCTATCAACCACAAAAATATTCACAGTGATATCCAGAGGCATCAGAGATGCAGTTCTCAGAATATGTTATCAAGATGCTGTGGGAGCTCCTTCTGCTCCTTCAGCCAATAGCCACTGAGATACCAGACCACTGGGGTGTGGTCTCTCTCTCTCTTTAAAAAGCAGCGGCAGCCCTCTGCTCTCTCTCTTGCGCCAGCGACTAGACTCCTTTCCTGGCTGTCAGGTAGGACGGTGTTCTGTAAGTTTTTCTCCTCAAATAAATAACCCTTTGAATCTAAACTGGTGTGGGATTGCATCGCGCATTATCAAGAAGTGATGATACACATGTCCCAAAGAGTATTTTCATCAAAAGAAACTTAAGAGAGCTCGGCTTACATTAATACAAGTTAGGCTCCAGAATGTGAGACCTCTTAGAGGCATTAATTTGTAAACCCAGAACTTCTCAAATTTATTGGCCACCAAATTTTCTAAGGATCTTGTCGAATTAATATTCCTATGTGCAGATACTGGGCAAGTTCAGAGGGTAAACTGAAGCATTTCCCAAGAGAAGAAGGCTAAGCAGAGATTGAACAAGGACTACAGAGAGAGGCAATTGGTCTCCCATCCCCGATTCGGCCTTCTGTCTGCTTTCCCAACTTCTGTATTTCTCACCTGGAGCAGCCTTCCCAAACAGGGAATCTCTGATCTCTCTTTGCTGCACCGCCCTGAGCCTCCTCCTCTCAGAGGTCTGTGGAAAGACTAGATAATCACCCATTACTGCGAATTAATTTGATTCCCTCTGATGAATGTTACTATTTTATAGAGGAATTCTCAGTGGGACCAGCCAACTAAGCTCTCAGCTGGGGAGAAAATATTTTGATTGAGAAACCTGTCTTCGCTCACTAAAGGATGTCTTCTGACTGTGTCTGGCGCCGAGGGATAGTTGGGGAGGTCCAGTATGCTGCCATTGCTCCCCAAAGCCTTCAACCAACACCTTCAAACTCCACACTTGGGAGATACCTGCCACAGTCCCAAGTGATTCTCTACAAGAATATAGATTTTAGTGTTTGGGGTAAAGCTCAGTTTTTTCTCCTCCATTTTATGAAATATTTCTGAGTCAAGACTCTTTCTTCTTTTTCCATCTCTGAATCGTACTCACACTGACCTGGTAGCCATGCCTTTGGTCTCAAGTGCAGGGTCAATAGCAGGACCAAAAGGGAACATGTGTAGCCCCATGGAGTTCTCACTTGATGGGTAAAATAGGACCTGGGCAAAAAGAGCTTCTAGATTTTCTATTGGGACTTTTTTCCTTCTATTTTCTTTTAATGTCATAATAAACTTCTCAAGGAAATGAACCCACCTGTCGGCCCTGTGATGTGCCACTATAAGGCAGCTTCTTAGATGTTTGGTGACTTCAGTTGCCCCTACACAAGGGTTACCTTTGTCTTACCTTGCTGCTATTGCGACTTCTTGCTTTTCCTTGGAGCCTCTCCCTTCTACATGGCAACTGCCTACAGCTGTAGATATCCTTATTTTCCCATGTAAGACAGGCATCATGCAATCTCCTAAATTTCTTATTACATTTTACTTATTTGTGGTATGGGGATGCATGTGCTGTAGTGTGTGTGTGTGTGTGTGTGTGTGTGTGTGTGTGTGTGTGTGTGTGTGTGTTCAGGGCAAAGGACAGCTTACAGGAGTTGATTCTTTCAATCATGTCGGTTCTGTGTATCCAACTTAGCTCATCCCAACTCAGATTGAGAGGTCTGGTGGTAGTAACTGTACTTACTGAGCCACCTTGCTGGACCCATGAAGACTTTTGAGTCAAGTTTTGTTGTTTGTTTGTTTGTTTATCTTTAGTGCCAGATAATTTAACCCTTTGACCACTTCTGCCTTGCAGTAGCTATTCAGATTTTCCAGTGTTTAGTGTGGCATAACCCCTGCTCTAAAGGGAAGAAGCAATGTAGAAATTCTATACCTTATAGGACAGGACAGGCAGGCAGAACAGGACCATCTATGGAGCTGGTGGAGTCAGCAGCTTCAGCTGATGGCAAGTTGGTACTGCAGTCACCAGTCTTGGGCTCTGGCCTGCTGGTGTTCAGAGAGGAAGGAAAGAAAACCCATCTGTGTTGTGACTTTCACCTGGAGCTGCCCATTTGGCTACAGCTGGGACATGTTTGCTCTTAGAGTGATCAGCGGGAAAGGGAAGGAGGCTGTTGTTCTTGCTTAGACAAACCAGGACTGGACTCTTGGAGTGGGTGGATTCTGTATTCTCCGAGACATGGGAGCAGCAAGGGTGAATAGACATCCAGGTCAGAGAGCCTCCTGGTAGGAATTTGGGTCCATGGACCTGGGCAATTAGAAGCCAGTTGCACAGTGAGACAAACGTGATAGATAGATAGATAGATAGATAGATAGATAGATAGATAGATAGATAGATAGATAGATAGATTAACAAGTCATTCAGCCATACCTACTGGTTCCAGGGATTAGGACAACTTTGATGGGCCACCATTTGGGTTACTACCTAACCCAAGACAGACAGAAGTAGAGGAAGGCAAAGAGAACACATGGAATGTTTGGGTGGAGACTGCACCCCAAAGTTATCCTGTTCCCCCCATTACCTCAGTCCAGGCTCCACCCCTGAGAAAGCCTGCCAAACAATGTCCCCTCCCCAGAGATGCTTAAGACCACTCCCACAGAGTATTTAAACTAACCCCCGTCCCCAAAAAGCAAACACGTGGTTTTTCAATCTCCCTTTCCTGGCTCCTCTCTCGGTGGGTGGGAAGCTATCCAGGAGCGTTTATATCACTTAAACCTGGACTTTTTCTAATTAGGTTTGATTTGGTCTGATTTGGATTATTGTGTGCACAAAGAGGCTTATTGGAGTGCAGAAACTTTCAACATCTATCTATCTATCTATCTATCTATCTATCTATCTATCTATCTACCCACGTACTTATTGATCTACCTACCTATCTATTTGTCTGGGGAGTGTTCATGTGCTGTGGTGCACACATGGAGGTCAGAGCTTTCTCTCCACCATGTGGGTTCCAGAAATCAAACTGAGGTTGTCAGGCTTGGCAACAAGAGCCTTCACCTGCTTAGCCATCTCAGCAGCTACTAATTTTTGAAGACTGCATAGTACTCTATTGCTTGCTTGCACCATTCCGTCTGGGTTTTGGTGGATGAAATCACCTGGACTCCACTATCACGTCACCCCTAAAGAAGACAAACAGCCTGTCCCCACAAAGCCTGGTTCAACAGTGTGAAAGTCAGCCAAGTCGAATCAGGTTGGCATCTTCTCTAATGGAAGCCAGGACAGGTACCTGAGCTGGGGCAAGGCTGACCTGACAGCTTTTATCTTCTTTTCTCTATTCTGTGCCCACCTTTCCCTGAAGTGCTTCCCGAGGGGTTCCGGTATAGTCTACCACCTATTGGTTGAAGGACAACTCTGTCTGCAGTGCCCCATAAGCTGCTGCCTAACAATTAGCTTGGGGCTTCCCTGTTTCTCTTCACACTTCATACACCACAACTGTCTCCTCCATTCCCCTCTCCAGACTGTGGAGATGCCCCCCAAACACATTTGCTACATGAAGGTATTCTCAGCTTAATGTTAACCTCTCCCTGGGGTTTGTTGTTGCCAGAAAGTTGGGTTTGTTGTTTGTTTGTTTTGTTTTGTCTTTTAATTCCAGAAGAGTAAGTTTCAGACATTAGTGGGTCCTCAGGCTATATCTATATCCTAGGCTCCTCACCTCATCTACAGACCCAACCATGAACGCAGGGGCAGAGTTCATGCCTGATATGTGGGAGTTTAGGAGGGAAGTAACTTCCCTGTTTCCCCACAAGCAACCCAATATGTTTCCCCATTCCTTGGTGGCACCACAGCCCATAGCAGAGGCCAGCAGTACTTGCTCTGCTCCCAACGATGCTGAGCAAAAGTCTCTGATTTCAGGGCCTTTTCTCCCAAATGTCTTTTAAAAAAAATCCTCAGGACCTGCACAGCTGAGAGGCATTAACCAGGAACCAAAGAACAGCATCCAAGGGCGGTAGGGGCTCAAGCTGGTTCAGAAACCCCATACTTGGCTCTGTGAACTGATAACCAGCCTCTATGCAGAACTCAAGGTGCCCAGCTAAGTGACTGCATGTGCTCTGAGCAGAATTGGGCAGGGGAGGGTGTCCAGCCTCTAAGTACCATCTCTAGGTGGTGGCAGAGGTGACACTGGAGGGACAGAGTGTCTAGAGGGACACTTTTCTGTCACCCTTGGACACTTGTCCCTTTACTAGAGTTTAGTGATTGCCTTGACTTAGACCCTTTTCTGGGCTCCCAAGAGCTCAGGAGGAAGCTGCTCCTATACAGATTCCTAGCGAGATCAGGACTTTGGGAAACTCAGCCAGTCTCCAAACCCCCTCTCCCAGAATATCCACTCTATCATGAGAAAGATTCTGCAGGACAGTAAGGCTTCAGTTAGAATTCTCAAATAAGGACTGGAGAGATGATTCCGTGGGTAGCGGCACTTGCCACACAAATCTGATGGACAAATTCAATTTTCGGAACCCACGCAAGGGAGAAAGGAGAGCACTGACTCCGGAGAGTGGTCTTCTGACTTCCGCACGTGTCCTGTAGCATGTACACCTCCACAGGTGTACTGTGCACCTCCACACGTGTCCTGTGGCATGTGCACCTCCACACGTGTCCTGTGCACCTCCACACATGTCCTGTGTACCTCCACATGCATCCTGTGTCGTGTGCACCTCCGCACGTGTTCTGTAGCACGTGCACCTCCCCATGTGTTCTGTGGCGTGTGCACCTTCACATGTTCACACTTAACAATAATAATAAATGAATAGAGGAGGCAGATTCCCCAGCAAACTGGCTGATCCCTGATTCAACTGAGATTTCTGTGCTGCTCCGCTGGATGCTGGCTTTGCTTCCAGCGTCTTGTGGGGATGGAGACAGACTCAATTCTATAGCAACCGCTTCCTCCGCTTTCCCTAGCTTCCCTCTTCCTGGTTCCAAAGCACCTCTGTCTCAGCAACTCTCTTGTGAGCCTTCTCAGCCTGGCCCTTTGTGGCATGAGGTTAAAATCTGTTCTCTACCACAAACCGGGCCCAGATGAAGAGGGGAATAGCCCCCCTTTCTCCTGCCAGAGTTCCTCTAGGACCCAGAAACTCTGGAAGGACTTTACAGAGAACAGCACCTCCTCTGGGAGGCTCAGGATGAAGATCCAAGGAGGCCAAGAATGTGCTGTTACAGACCAGACTTCCTGTTTCAGGTGCTCCTCTGACCTTTGGTAATTAGAGCTTCGGAAGTGGTTGGCTCCCCCTCTAGAAATTGGAGCTAATGAACCTCAAATTCTGGGGCTATTGAAGGTTTAATTAGTTCATGGTGGCTGAGTGGTTGGATTCCAGTCCTGGCCTGGAATCCCTGAGAGGCAGCCACAGCCAGAGGGAGCTGGCTGGCTGCCCTGCATTCAGCTCTAAGTTCCCGGATTCCCCTAAAGATTCTTCAAACACTTCCTGTACCCTACATCTAGAACATTCTGTTTGGCCATTCTGTCTTAGACCCCTCAGATTGCTCCTCTCCTCGGACCCGGGGTCCCACCCTGAATCAAGCCTGGAGAAGCTCCGGTTTGTCTGTAGTCCTGCCTATTAAGAGTGGTTCGGAAAGTTTCTGTTCTGTGAAGTCCGAGAGGCCGGCACTTCAAACTCTAATGTTGTGTAGAAACAGAGGCCCTGATTCAGAGGTGGGCCTAGTATTCTGCATTTGTGGGTAGCTTCCCATCCAATCCTAATGCCGCTACTACGAAGAGCCTGTTGCCGAGTCTCCAAGCCTGATTTTATGCCTGGTAGCTTCGCATAGGATTTTGAGTTTGTTTGTTTGAAATAGTAACAGCTTTTCCTCCTCCTCCTCAAAGAAAATCAATATTTCATTAATCCAAATGTATAAATTCAATCCTAACATTTATTTATAAATTGGGCTGATAAATAAAAAAAAACATGAAAGTTGCAGATGATTTATGTCAGCTTCCAAATTCATTTCTTTATTTTATCAAGAAACCCTTCAAATTGTAGATTTAAAAAAAAAAATAATTCCCTCCTCAAAATCTTAGAATGTTTCGCATAGTATGGCGCTCTGTTGGGAGAGGCCTTTGTGATCACTGTGCCAGGAAGGCTCTCCAGGAAGCACCTAACTTCACTTGCATCTCACTCCCTGCGTGAGCATATGAATCCTGTAATTTTCAACGCATCTATTGTTTCTTTGCTGTGTTTTCCTGGGGTGGCGCGCTCAGCCTGGATGATTTCTATGTTGGGTGGCTAACTCTTGTGGGTTTGGTCCTGTACAAACACCTGCCAGCTTCCTGGTGCCCTGGAGGCCAGCAGTATACACCCTTTCTACTCTCTGACATGCTTGTGGGATGCTGTGGGAATAAAAATTGCATTGCCAGAGTTCTTTCTTCCGCTCCTCCGGGGAGCGCCTCGACTTCGCGCAGTCCATCCACCTGCCCGCTGGCCCCATTCTCTATCGTGCCCCAGGCCTTGGCCAAGCCCGGTGGTGGGTGCGGCAGAGGCTTGGGGGTCGGCGGCGGCAGCGGCAGTGTTCACTGGGGCAAAACCATCCCACAACTTTCTGAGAGACATTACCATGCTGGTGCTAGGATCTGGGGTTTCCGTGGAGCACCGTTTGAAAGCTAGGGCTCCATAGCCTTAATTTAGGGCTCAGCACACACCTCATGTAGTTCCGTCACCCCCTTTTACTCGACTTCAACTCCCTCAAAGCAGAGGAAATGCCATTATGAATAGTGACATGCTCAGTGTGGTATCCAGCTAATATTTGTTGATTGATGAATAGAGAGACACAATCGTCTGCCTGGGCTATCTCACAGAGATGATTTGAGAGAAATCTGAAATAGGGGATGTGACCACGTCTTGAAAGCATCAACAGATCTAAGAATGAAGTGATAATAAAACTGCCAAAGCACATTTGTTCATCCACATTTCTTATCGCCCTCTCTTCCTGCAACCAGAAACAAGAACAAGGAAGGCTACCTTCTCTTTCGCAGAAAATGTCTTGATTCCCGTCGCATGACATCAATGCTGCCCTTCGCGATCGGTGGAGATCGGTGCGGTTCTTAGCACTTAATCCCTTTGAGTCTCCATTTGCTCACCCATAAACTAGAAATGGTAATATCCATTTCATAAAATTATTTTGAGGATCAAATGAGGTAATATAGGGAAACACTAGCTGTTTGCTCTGCCTTTGGGGTGTCCTAAAGCATTCCCTCTCTGAGAAGAACAGCGGTGAGGATAACAGAAAGCGGCAGCTGAGCTAATCTCTACTCAATTTCACTTTGAAAGCGATTTCACTAACACTCTCCTTCTTTGCACATGCGCACATGCAGTTATGTACACACACACAGAGACACACACACACATACACACACACACACACACTTCTCTGCACTAAGTTCTTGACCTTTCAGTATCCATTTCCTACATGCAAGTTCTCTATCCCTTGAATCCCCATCATACACTCTAGATACTCAAACCAGGAACCAGGAGCTTGTTCCTTCTACTGATAGAAGCCTCCAAGATCTAGTGATCCAAAAACAAGTTCTGAGCTAATGAGATGGCTCGGCAAGGAAAGACACTTGCTGTACAAACCTGATGGCCTCGATTTGATCCCAAACCAACAGTGGAAGGAGAGAACCAGCTCCTAAAAGTTTCCCTTTCACGTAGACATAGACCAGGCAAATGGACATGCACACTGTGGTAGTTTGAATGTAAATGACATTCATGAGCTCGTAGGGCATGGCTCTATTGGGAGATGTGGCTTCATTGCAGTGGATATGGCCTTATTGGATGAAGTGTGTCACTGTGGGGGTGGCTCTGAGGTCTCATGTATGCTCAAGCCATGCTCAGTATCTGAGACCACTTCCTGTTGCCTATGGGTCAAGGTGTAGGACTCTCAGTTCCTTCTCCAGCACCATGTCTGCTACACACCACCATGACGCACCATGATGATAACAGACTAAACCTCTGAAAATGAAGCTACCCCAATTAAATGCTTTTCCTTTGTAAGCATTGCTGTGGTCATGGTGTCTCTTCACAGTAATAGAAACTCTAAGACACAGGCAGACAGACAAAGATAGATAGATAGATAGATAGATAGATAGATAGATAGATAGATTAGATGGGTGGATGGATGAATAGATAGATAGATAGATAGATAGATAGATAGATAGATAGATAGATAGATAGATAGATTAGATGGGTGGATGGATGAATAGATAGATAGATAGATAGATAGATAGATAGATAGATAGATAATAGATGATAGATAGATAGATAGATAGATAGATAGATAGATAGATAGATAGATAGATTAGATTTTGGGGAAAGATTGAAAAATAATTTCCTATGGATTCTTTCGACTTTTAGCTCAGGACTTCACCCATCTTACCTCCACTTCTGCAGGAATCCCTGATATTTTTCTTTCTGCATGATCATGGTTGCTCTGAACCATTCTTTCTATGCTCCTAAGTGGCATTTGCTGATCTCATATAGTGTAGAAAGATCAAATCCAAATGTCAAGCGCTAATGTGTTCAGTCAGCCCTCACTCTTAAACTCAGGGGATGCTCAATGACTCGTGAATTCAGCACTAACCATACTGTCCTTACATATGACTTTTGGGAATATTCTTTTCCGTTGCATGTCCATCCCTGCCTTCATGTCTGTCTGGTTACCCCTCTTCACCCCTTGGTGACTGTCTCACTGACACATGCCAGTAATCAATGGCAAAGATTTTTATCAAATGACATGCAGCTCCCTCCTTGCTTTTTCATAATCCAAAGATCTATGCTATACCAGACAAATTGTCTCCATATTTACACTGGGAAATGTTATCAACAGAACATTCTGCATCCTATAAAAATGGCAGCTACAACACACAAATGTACGGTGACTGACTGGTTTGGGTGTCCGGGCAATCTCACCCAAAAGCTGACACTGCATTAATTTCCTAGGTTGGCTTTTGAAATTCTAGAACATCCTCCACAGGAGTGTCTTTTCTCAAAAAGTCCTCTAGATTTCGTCTTTATTGCAAAGAAGCCCCAGAAAAGCGTCTTGGGAGTAATAGACTCATTTCTTGTCTATTTGGCACCCAGGGTATTAAAGGAATGTGAGAGACTCCAGCTTCCTTGGAGTTCAGCTCCCACTTATCCTTCAGAACCATTTATTTGCTTCTCATTATCTCTTCCCATGTCCTTCCCCCTGCTACCTTTACTTTTATATCTGCTGGGCAAAATGAAGATTCCCATTCAGGAAAGGCCAAAGAAAACAAGGTGATCTTCTAGTTACCTGTGTCGAGCCCTTGAACACACACACACACACACACACACACACACACACACACACACACACACACACCAGGTCTGCAAGTTTCCCCTGGGCTGTCTTGGTCAACCTTCTTAGGAAGCCAAGAAGATGGGGACTTGTGTTTCTTTTGTAGATACAAACCCTCCAGCCGGAGAGGTGAAGTCCCTTACCTAAGGCCTTGTAGCAAGAAAGAAGCAAAACCAGAACTGACTGCAGCTCTGACTCTAGAAGGCATGCTGCCATATTCCACGGGTGAGTGGGATGGTCCCAAGTGGTTCCAGGGGCTGTGTTCCAGCCTTCCACTCAGAGGACGCAGGGTGAGATTTCCTGACACCCCTCCTTCAGAAGGAAAAAAAAACATTTTGGAAAATAGAGAAGAATAAAGAAAAGAAAAAACCCCGATTTCTTCATATGCCTTTTCTGTATGTGACTTTATGATTGCAGGCACCATGGCTCGCCTACAGCCTTGGCACTGTGCCTCCACCATCGTTGTGTACTGAGAAGCTAGGGCACAGAGTGTATACAGGGGAGATGTTGTTCTGTAGAAACAAACTAATCGCAAAGCCGTGAGAGCCAACTCACTCCACCAAGAGCCAACTCGTCTTCCCTCCTTGGTGGTCACTTAGCGGCAGCCGCAGGTCCAAAGAGATCCCTGGACCTGCTGGGAGTGGGAGGTGGGAGGCGAACAAGACACAGATACAGCAACGCGCTCACAAAAATTACCTGTACCCGTGGCGGAGCCCGGAAGGCTTTCAGGACCGCGTGTGGGCTGGGTTGCCTGACCACAGGCCGCCCTGATTGATTAAATGGTTTCTATATGAAAATGAACTGAGAGCTTTCTGGGCTGTGGTAAAGAAAACTATCCTCAGCAGGGCCATTACTGTTCAGGCTTGGGAGAGAGCCAGTACCAGCAGTGCGGGTAAGTACAAATGCTTTGACCGGGTGCCACACCACATACCCCAACAGCGGCGCGATATCAGTACTCACTAGGAAACAGGCACTTCTGTGGAACCGACTTGATGCAAGAAGTCTCTTGACCTTCTGGAAGCACCCCCACGTCTGTCCCCAGAGCAAGGCAAGAGAGGATGCCAAGGAAATAGAGAGACAGAGCCGGAGGCAATGTGTCTGTCCTCAGGAAGGAAAAAGAGACTGGAGCAGGGCTCGGCTGTGCCCACACGTGTCTCTGAAAGGGCACACTCCAATCAGGATATAAAACCACCCAGGAGAGGAGAGGCACACAGGGAAGAGAGAAAAAGACTGCCCAGCTATTAGGGGCCTTGTCTGGACAGCCAACAGGACAACTACAGCAGTGCATCCTGTGGTAACCTAGTCCTTCACCTGAAGGCTCTCAAGCGATGTAGGCAGCATCTGTCCTAAAAAACTCTTCTGCCCTTGTGCCAGGGAAATGCTGAAGAAAATGGCATCTGTGCCATTCCTCTCTTGAGACTCACGCTCCTCGCTTTCTATCTGGCTGAAGAGATATGGAGGAGAGGGGATTATGATTCCAACCAAGTAGCTGTCACCCGCAGTCCCTTCCTCAGACCTGAATGAGCACCCGAATGACTGGGATGGGGACCCAATGCTGACAGTCCCATGTCTTTGAACCTGTCTTAATCAGCAGACTTTCTCCACGTCTCTTGTGCCCTCTATCCCATCTTTACTCCTGACATTAGAACACTGAGCCTTCTGCATATAGGACTGTGAGAAGTCTGGAAAAGCACACACAAGTGGATTCTTGTTTTGAGGGTTTAAGGAGCACAGGGGCTGTCATCTGATTCACTATGTCTCTGTAGCTTGTTCCTCACACATTCCCACTGTCTTTAGTGGCTAATAGTGTGTGAATGGCAGTTACTGAGGAAGCCAAACCTAATTGAACTGCCGAAGAGTCGTTTTTTGATGAAGACGGGTTTTTGAGACCATCTTTTGATGAAGCTGCCTTCCCTGTAGGCTGATGAAAGTCTACTTTAAAAGAAAAATGTTGGAATGGGCTCACTCAGGAAAGTGCTTGCTGGGAAAGCATGGGATCGGGGTTCGGACTATAAGCACCCAAGCAAATGCCAGGTGGGGCGGTGAGTCCCCTAAACTCGCAGGTACTCAGAAGGCAGGGGTAGAGGCAGAGGCGGGGGATCCCCCATGGCACCCCATTGACCAACAACTTGACCAAATGTAACCCAGTCCCACCAGGCCTTGCCTGGCTACAGAAGAAGGCCAGTTCAGACTCTGTATCCTCCATTATCAGGAGTCCTCACCAGGCTCACCCTCATAGATTCCAGGGATTTCCACTGCACTAGGTTTCCACACGGCTTTCCGAATACCCCCAACTCTCTCTCTGCATTACTCCTCACCACCTGATTCCTCCTGTTTGTTCTATTTCCCCTTTCCAGAGAGATCCATGAATCCCCGTCTAGATCCCTCTTTACCTAACCACTCTGGATCTGTGAATTGTAGCTTTACTCTCCTTGACGTAACTGCTATTACCCACTTATAAGTGAATACATATCATATTTGTCTTTCTGGGTATGGGTTACCTCACTCAGGATGAATTTTCTAGCTGCTTACATTTGCTTGCAAATTTCATGTCTTTTTTTTTTAAAGAGCTAAGTAAGACTCCATTGTGTAAATGTCCCATATTTTCTTTATTCATGTTGAGGGACATCTAGGTTTGTTACGGAATATTAGCTGAACATGTGTTACATTTGTTTATCCTGTGGAACATTTGTTTAATGGTGTAAAGTTGTATTGCATTCTTCTATGTTGCATTTATTTAACTCTGTAGAGCTGTGCTGCTTTGCCTGTCTAAACTTCTGATTGGTCTAATAAAGAGCTAAACGGCCAATTGCTAGGCAGGAGAAAGGAGAGGCAGGGCTGGCAGTCAGAAAGAATAAATAGGAGGAGGCATCTGGAAAAAAAAGAGCTCTAAGAGCAAAAAGAAAAGGGATGGAGGGTATCAGGGGCCAGTCACCCAGCTACACAGCAAGCCATGGAGAAAGAAGTAAAGAAAGGTATATAGAAGAGACAAAAAGGTCCAGAGGCAAAAGTTAGATGGAATAATTTAAGAAAAGCTGACTAGAAGCAAGCCAAGCTAAGGCTGGGCATTCATAAGGAAGGATAAGTCTCCACAGGTATTTATTAGGGAGCTGAGTGGCAGGCCCCTCAAAGAAAAAGGAGTAAGGAAAAACAACAACATAGGTTGTTTCCATTTTCTGGCCTTTATGAATAAAGCTGCAATGAACATAGATGAGCAAGTGTCCCTGTAGTAGGATGGAGCGTCTTTTGTGTAAATCCAAGAGTGGTTTAGCTGGGTCTTGAGGTCAATTGGTTTGCAGTTTTCTGAGGAGGTCACCGTATTTCCATAGTGGCTGCACAAGTTTGCACTCCCACCAGCAGCGAAGGAGTGTTCCCCTTGCTCCACATCCTCACCAGCATGAGCTCTCACCAATGTTACTGATCATGGCCATTCTTTCATGTGTAAGATGGAATCTCAAAGAAGTTTTGACTTGCATTTCCCTGATAGCTAAGGATGTTGAACATTTCTTTAAGTGTTTCTCAGCCATTTGAGATTCCTCTACTGAGAGATTCTCTGTTTAGATCTGTACCTCATTTTTACAAATGGATTATTTAGTGTTTTGATACCTAGTCTCTTAAGTTCTTTATATATTTTGGATATTAGTCCACTATCAGATTTAGAGTTGGTAAAAAAAAAAAACTTTTCCCATTCTTTAGGCCAACGCTTTGTCCAATTGAGGGTGCCCTTTGCCTTACAGAAGATTTTCAGCTTCACGACGTCCAATTTATCAGTCATTAAATCTTAGTGCCTGTGCTGTCAGTGTTCTGTTCAGAAAATTGTCTCCTGTGCCATCACGTTCAAGGTTATTCCCCAATTTCTCTTCCCTAATAAGCATTTTTAAAACATCTACTTTCTTCTGGTGGAACTTCAGGGCAGTTAAGAGGGATAAAAGATTTGTTCCTTCAGTTCACCGGCAGGACAAGACAGTAGCTGGCAAGATTATAGCACACTACAAGAACAGTCATCGTGGGGAGGATGGAGAGGCTACAGTGAACCATAGAACTTCTCCTCCAGAGATGTGTGTGTGCAGGTGTGTGTGTGTGTGTGTGTGTGTGTGTGTGTGTGTGTGTGTGTGTGACAGAAACCAGGTATGGGACAGAGAGCAGTGTGAGAGCACCCGGTGGGGACCATGAACGTCAGCCAGACTTGGCTGCATCTGAGCGGCAGTGGCAGGACACAGGAAGTCTGTATTAGGAGACAATGGGCCCTCAGAGCATCTACTCTCCTTTTCCCAACATTCCTTACAGTGGGACTGCATTGGAATATGTCACTGAGAGGGAAGAGAACTTGCCTCAGAACAACCTGTACAGGCAAAAAACTGGTGTAATTTTTCATATCTCACTGACTATCCACCTTTGGGCAGGAATGTTGTTCCCTGTTTGGTAGACTGAAAAAGAAATCAGAGCAGCTGAGAGGTGTTTTTAACCACACAGCAAAACCCACCACACCCTTTGCTTTATATCCTTTCCTGGCGTCTCAAACCCAGTGTGAGTTCCGGCTTTGATCTCTTAGAATTCACTTGTAACGGTATTTCTGAAGGATTCCCACATGTATGGGGAGATAACTTTTTGTAAGCATTTAGGTAATTTGCAAAACATTTCCCTGAAGTTATTCTGTTTGACATCAGGGCATCGGGAGAAAACAATGACCATGAATGGTTTAGTTGTGAGCAAAGCACTAGAGGTAAAAAGACAGGAAAAACAAAATCAAAAGAACCACCGCAACCACCACCCAGTTTGCAGCTTTATGCCCTGGCCTTAGAAACGGCTCTGGCTATGTTCTCTACTTCTAGGAAGCCAGAAAGGAAACCCAGTGTGGTTGCAAATGTGAGCCAAGGCTTCAAGCAGCTTCCTGGGTGCTATGTTGATGCTTCCACTACTGTTGGCCTCATTGGGTCACCTCTTACCCAGATGTGGCATTTCAGCTCATCCTGTTGACCTCTTTCCTCTCAGATGAGACTATCACTCATCTCTGGATGGTGACTGTCTTCCTCTCTAAGGGACAGAGAACTCAAAGCAGGGCGCCCCGCTGTCTGAACTATTTGAGAGACCTACATAAGCGGCATCCTCGGCTTTCCTACAGCAGCAGGTAGTGACTTAAACCCACACGACTTCCCAGGAAAGTCGGAAGAAAAAAAATTAGAAGCAGAGTGACAGCTGAGGAGAAGGTATAGGGAGCTGGAAATGGGGAAGAATGACAGAAAACAATAATACCAGTGTGGTGAGCGTCTCTTCTCCTGAGAGGTGATGAGCTCTTAAAAGCAAGTAGCTGTTTCCTCTCTCCACAGCAAACGATAGCACCAAATGAGACCGCGGTCAGGATGTCAAAAAGGCAGGAGACGGGAAGGAACCGCAGCTGCTGAGGAAGCAAGATGTAACTCAATGCAGCTTAGACACCATAGAAAGAAATCGTGTCAGGTGGGACTGTTTCCCCAGAATCAAAGTCCTAAACTGAACACCTCAGAATATGACAAGTGACAGGGTCTTAGGGAAGTCATCAACTGAAATGAGGTCTTAGACTGCTGGGATCCAGCATGACTAGTGTTCTCACAAGGAAGAAATGGAGAAGGGTGTGTGTGTGTGTGTGTGAGAGAGAGAGAGAGAGAGAGAGACTGAGAAAGAGAGAGAGAGAGAGGGAGGGAGGGAAGAAGGGAGGGAGGGAGGGAGAGGGGGAAAGGAGAGAGGGAGAGAGTTCACAAGGCTCAAGCTGCCATTCTACAAGCCAGGGAACGTTAGAGACTACTGGTCTACCACCCGAAACTGGGGGGAGCAGTACACATCAGCTTCCTCCTCGCTGGGAGCAAACTTGCCAGCATCTTGTCTTGCACCTGTGGGTACAGAATAATGAATGAGCATACTCTGTTGCTTAAGCCACCCATGACATAGTACTTTGTCGCAGCAGGCCTGACTATTTCTTCCCCGCTGCTCTTCAGTTATAATCCTCAAACACATTTTCCCAGGTGATTGCACTTGCTTTCAGAGCAGAAACTGGCGAGATGAAGAATGTGAAGAAGATCCGTCAACTATGGACAGTGGGGTCAACCCTTCCGAAGCCAAATCCCAGGGAAGTCTTTGTCTCAGAAAAATTAAGGCGATGTGGTTGGCACCTCATATAATTTCCTTGATCACAACGAATCTCTACTAGTTAAATATTGCTAGGGCCAAGAGTTTATTGATAATGACTAATTCAAAGTTCCAGCAAAGAACAGCCAGGCCTACTGTAGGTAGGGGTTCTTTTCAAAAAATGGGGAAACCAATGAACTTGGTGACACATACCTGTAACCCCAATGTTAGTGGATCAAATTCAAGAGGCTGACATCAAGTCCAAGGCCAGCCTAGATAATAAGATCTAGATAATAAGACTCTCTGAAAATGAAGGGCTCTTTAAGAATCTGTCTTTTCCTGTCTAGATCTAAATAAAACACTGTCTGAGGGAGCCAGAGAAATGGCTCAGCAATTGAGGATATTGTTGCTCTTCCAGGGGATCTGAGTTAGAATATCAGCTCACAACCGCCTGTAAGTCCAGCTCCAAAGGATCTGACTGTTGTTTGCCCTTGTGGGCACTGAACTCCTGTGCACAAATCCACACACAAATTCATATAATATTTTTTAAAAAATAAAATCTCTATTTAAAAGACGTATCAGGGACACATCTTAGGGTCCAGCTCTCCTTCTCGTCAGAAAAAGACTAATTAGCTTTGAATTTGCATTCATTCTTGTAGAAGGAGACTGCTCATTCATTTCTCAGCAGCCCAGACCCAAATAATCACACAGAAACTATATTAATTACAACACTGTTTTGCCAATGGCATATTTCTAGCTAACTCTTTTCTTAAATTAACCCACTTCCATTCATCTGTGTATTGCCATGAAGCTGTGACTTACTGGTAAAGGTTCTGGGTGCCTTTCTCCTCTGGCAGCTACATGACCTCTATTTGACTTCACCTATTCTCTATCTATTGCTTCCAGCCTGGTTATATTCTGCCCTGCTATACACCAAAGAAGCTTCTTTTTTAACCAATAATAATAAAACATATTCACAGCATACAGAAGGACATCTCACATCACATTCTCGCCTCTGTTTCATGGCTTCCTGTTAATCATAAGATAGCCACAGGATGTAGGAAAGAAGTTATATTGTCCCACCCCTTCGGTCAAGCTGTATATAAAGATCCATTTTCTTAAACCAACTTCTGTCTCCTAATTTCTTTTAAAAGACAAGGAAACTGTTTGTAAATCTAAGCACCAGGTAAGAAGCCCACAATTTGTTCTTAGCAGCAAGTCCCTTTCGGGAACAGTAGATGCCTCCTTCCCTCTGAGCTAGTTCATTGACGAAAGTCTTGAGAACTCTAATTGTATTTCCAGTGGCTGGCGTTGTGGCAGGTGGTACCCTCCTGGGGCACTCAGCACAGAGCTTTACACACAGGTACACAGACTCAGGCTGACGCTGGAGGGAGAGCTAATATCTACCAAAGAAGCTGACCGTGCAGGGTTGTCTTTCGTAGGAACTCTAGTTTTGGGAAGCAGTGTCATCTCCACCATATAGACATCTATGTAATAGGAGAGTGTATCTGAGTGGGATTATGCTGTGGTGACAATGTAATGCATCCTACATAGTCAATACCACAACAGTAGATTTGTTACAGATGTAAGAACATTGCGAGTTGTAAAAAGAAGAAACCATTTCATGAAATGTGACACGTAGCACAACTTAGATGTACAGGCACATGCCTAGTATCCCTCTACCAAAGTCATCTCAACTGATGCCAGGAATGCCACTATAGCCGCTTACATCAAAAACGGTAGAATTTTTGAAAGGGGAACCGCCCAACTCTATGTATAGAAGAGTGAGGTGCACAGTAGAAATTCAACCCCTGACTACTTAAATCCTGGGAGCTCTTCCTTCCCCTATCATGGTGATACTCTGCTTGATCCCTTTGCTTGATCCCTTCGCTGATGACATTCCCTTCCTGATTGTCTTCCTTAGGGTTTCTGTTGGTGCTATAAAACACCATGGCCAGAAGCAACTTGGGAAGGAGAGGGTTTATTTCAGCTTACAGTGTTTCGTCACAGCCCATCATCTAAGAACGTCGGGCAGAAACTCAAGCAAAAGCCCTGGAGGAATGTTGCTTACTGGCTTGTTCCTTGTGGCTGCTTCCTTACAGCACTCCGGACTACCTGCCCAGGGATGTCACCACCCGCAGTGACATGGGTCTTCACATCAATCATTAAGTAAATGCCCTACAGATTTGCCTACAGGCCAGTTTTATGGGGGCATTTTCTCAGTGGAGGTTTTTCTCTTCCCAAATGGCTCTAGCTTGGGTCATATTGACACAAAACTAGTATGCACACTAATCCTCTTTCTGATTACTGCTTCTTGGTTACATCTGGTTGGGCTCATTAGATGAATCAGGGGGTGGGACTGAGGAGACCAGCTCAGGGCTTTCTGGGCAGTCTGCTGCAAAGTATTTATGCTGGTCCCGTGCAGGGAGGGGATGGGCAGTTGATGATTCCTGAGGAGGAACAGTGGAGCCACGGGGTTCTGCGCCTTCCCCGCCTCACAAAAGGAACACAGCATCTTTCTTTTTTGGCTCGAGCTTTTGTTCCCCCATTTAATAACCATGGATAAGAGCTTAGGGGTGCAGCTGGACTTGTTTTTCAGCAGTTGACTTGTTGTTCTTAGGACAAGTTGATTCCCAGCCACCGACCTATCAACTCACAGCTGCCCGTAACTCCAATTCCAGGGAATCTGATGCCCCTTTATAACCTCTGCACAAGCATAAATATGAACAAAATACTCATACACATAAAATAGGTAATTATAAAAAAAATCTTTTCAAGAGCTTGAGGTAGGCAAGCAGGGAGGCTGTAGTTTCTCAGATGTTGTCATAGAGATCTTCAACCTTTGTCTATAGATGCCTCCCTTCAATGTGATGGAAGCACAAAGGCCGTATTCTCAGCAGCATAAGGAAAGATATGCTCTCTGTAGTACACAAGTCAAAATAAATGGACCCTGTGGTTTATGTATAAATTATTTTAATATTGTAAGTTTATTCTTGCAAAGCAGTACCTCTTCATTTTGGGCCATAGACAGAACACCTAGGGAACTTTTCAAAAACTTCACTCCAAACAAATTGCTTAAAAACCTCTAGGAATGGGAGCAGATATCTGGTTATGTATGTGTATGTAGATAGAGAAGAGATAGATAGACATATATATAAGAGAAAAAACAGATAGTGTCGTGAGTCACCTTTTGGGGTGACTTCTGCTGAGTCTAGCCACGACGGGTTCATATGTTTCAAGGTAGGCATATGTGGATTAGAAATGTTAGGTAGGAGGAACAGAGATATGAAAGAAACACAGAGACACAGAACAGTACTGGGAGGGCAACTCCGTGGATGCTGAATACTGAATTTGCCCACGTTTGTTTTCCATACAACAGGGGAGAAGAAGGCAAAAGACTGCTTTATCATGACACAAAGGACAACCTTTTTTTCTAAATAAAGCATTTGATGTCTCAAGCAGGAAAAGGCAGTGGACACACCCTAGACCAAGTATCTTAGGTCTACTCCCTACATCAAACCTCCTATTTTAAATGAAAGAGCACAGGAGTATGCTTGAATTCTCTGACCTTTGGTCAGGGTGGAGTGGATTCATCACTATGGGCCCTCTGAATGCCCAAAACATTAAGTAACCACACCCTAGGTCAGGGTGTGTAGCCACACCTGCTGTCAACAACTTTGAAAGAACAAAACTAAGCTCAAACTCTCTGACCTCCAGTTAAGGTGGAACAGGCTCATATTTGTGGGCCCTCACAAGATAGATAGATAGGTAGATAGATAGATAGATAGATAGATAGATAGATAGATAGATAGATAGACAGACAGACAGACAGACAGATATATAGATAGACAGATAGATAGACAGATGATAGAGATAGATAGATGATAGATAGATAGATAGATAGATAGATAGATAGATAGATAGATAGATAGATAGATAGATGATAGATATTCCACATGTCTCTCTTGTGAAGAGAGTGAAGAACCACACTATATTGGAATGTCTACTTTAGACATTTAGAGTCCAAATCAGTACCAGGCATACTGCAGGCTGATCTCTAATATATTTTAGCCTAGGTCCCTGATCTGTCTTTATCTCTGCCCATACTATCAGTTTGTGACAGGACACAATAGGAATAACTAGTCCTTTCTTTCCTTCTTCTTTGCTATAAAGTACCTGGAAAAACCTACAATGCTTTAGAGCTCTAGATGTACATGTTGAAGGACTTTTAAACTCCAGCTAGGTTATCTCGCTTGTCTAGATTTACCAAAGTCCATTATTATACATCATCACATGAGATAATGTTCTAATAATATCTTATCATCCCTGACTGCAAGTGTTAAGAAGATAGTTGGAAAAAATGAATGTGCTGATGAAATATAAAACAGACATGGCATGGGGGCAGTAGTGGGGCAGGGAAGGTTTTCAAAATGAAAACCTGGGAATAAGAAACAATTAAGCAGTTAGGTAATGGTGATGCACTCCCTTAATCCCAGCACTTGGGAAGCAGAGGCAAAGGGATCTCTGAGTTGAGGCCACTCTGGTCTACAGAGCTAGTTACAGGACAGCCAGGGCTACACAAAGAAACCCTGTCTCAGAAAATGAAAGAAAAAAACAAAAAAGCAAACAAATAAGCTAAAAATAACCTTCTCTTCTATCTAAATATTAGATTCCTCATGTACCAGTCACCATAGTGACCCACAGCTTTTTATGCCCATTCGTGTTCTGATTGGCTCATTTCATTTGGTCTTCTTCAGAAACCAATTTCTGTTTAGCTGTTGGAACATTTATAAATGTTGATTTTTTTATGATTGTTATGATGGACAAAGTGTGATATCAAAGACCCCTTGGCAAGACTCCAGTTTCTACAGAGCTGAGGGGAAGAGGTTTTCTGCCCCTGGGGGCGGTGATTTCATTCATTCAATAAATACCGACTAAAGGAAGGACAGAGGAGGGGCACTGAGAACAGTAACAAGCCCTTAGACAAGGCTTCCCAAGGAAAATGCTTCCTCAAAGAAACATAAATATGAATGTTTTCTTTCTTGTATGCATGAATTCTTTTCTTTATATGAATTCGGCACTTTCAGTGTTACTCACAGGCTTGTGATTTCCCACATAGGACAGACATGATTCTGAGCCAGCAAGCTTAGGGACATGAGATAGTACTGAGAGTTGGGGAGAAGAAGAAAGAAATTTATTTTTTAGTTTAATTTTTATTGCACTGATGTTGCAGAATATTTGTGTACACTATAATGGTGTGTACCTGCCTAAGACACCTTCTGGTTGGTTTAAAAAAGAGCAGAATGGCCGATAGGAGAGGATAGGCAGAATTTCTGGGGAAAGAGAGGAAAAGGAGAGGGAACCTAAGCTCACAGAAACTCCAGAGAGATATGGAATAAGTCAGATGTACAGGATGGGAGAAAGGTAAAAGCCACGTGGTAGAATGTAGATGAATAAAAATAGGTTAATTTAAGTTCTAAGAGCTAGTTGGGAGCAAGTATAAGCAAAATGCCAAGCTTTCATGATTAAGAAGTCTGCGTGTCATTATTTGTGGACTGATGGTATAATGATCTGTTCTGTCTCTTTAAGAGACAAGACACACCCACTCCTCCCACCTTCCCCCAACCCCTGTCTGCTGAGACAGGCTGATCTTCAGCTTCCAGCCTGAGTTCCTTCCATTTTCCATCTCCCTCTTGGAAGAGGCAGCTTCTGCCTTTCCTCACTTCTCCCTTTCCCCCCTTCTGTCTCTCTCTTCTCTCCTCTCTCTCCTCTCTCTCTCTCTCTCTCTCTCTCTCTCTCTCGTGTGTGTGTGTGTGTGTGTGTGTGTGTGTGTGTGTGTGTGTGTATCTGAAGTAGATTTATTAGATGTAGAGAGCTGCTTTGTTCTGTGCCTTGAAAATGGCGCTGACTTCCGCTCTTCACCCCTGACGGGTGGACATTCTCTGACCCTAAACATCTTTATTTATGGCCAAATATACGACCTGGCTTGCTTCTGCGTACTTAGCCCTATCCGTACGTGGCTTGCTAGGGTTGGCTACCCAGGGGGTATTCAAGCAGCGAGCGGGCTTTTCCCATCCCATTGTTCACTACTCAAAAGATGTTCAAGGTCCTGAATAAAGCCTAGGAAAGAGAGCCACGTGTGGCGTTTTTCTTGCTGGTCGCGTTGAACGCCGTAATTAGACACCCAGAGAGCTTATAGGCAGTGGTCTGTGTAGTCCAGCAATGGCTGTCTTCCATTGGCAAGTTGAGAATCCAGTAGTTGTTCGGCCCACAAGGCTGGATACCTCAGCTGGTCTTCAGTCCACGTGGGAATCCCACAGAAGTGGGTTCCAATGGCAGTGAAGGAAAGCCTCAGAAGCAGGAGATAAGATCTTGCCAGCAAGAGTGAGGCCAGGCAGGCAAAAGTATAAGTTTCTTTGTCCCGTGTCCTTTATGTAGGCTGCCACCAGCTGTGACCCAGATTTAGGGTGGATTTGTGATGAAGAAACCGCAAACAAAAGCAACTGAGGGAGGAAAGGGTTTGTTTGGCTTACATGCCCCAGTTCACAATCCCTGTTACTGAGGGAAGTCAGGATAGAAACTCAAGGTAGCAACCTGGAGGCAGGAACTGAACCAGAGACCATGAAAGAATATTGCTTTCTCCTGCTCTCTTACACAGCGCAAGGACCACCTGCCCCGGGAGTGGCACCACCCACAGTGGACTGGGCTCTGCCACGTAAATCAATAACCAAGAACATGCCCCCACAAACTTGTCTCCAGAATGTCTGATGAAGCCATTTTGCCAATGGACATTCCTTCTTTCTGGATGACCCTGGCTTATGGCAAGATGAATAAACCAACAAACCAGCACACGGGAGCTTGGGTTTTTAATCAGTTTCTTAGTCCGGACATCCAGTCTCCTTGCTAGTTGTCTGGAGATGTGTCTATGGAAGAAGGTTTCCAGGTAAGGGCTGACCATGGTCGGTTTCCATGGATTAGAGTAGAGCTCCTCAAACTTCAACATGTGCATGAGTCACATGGGACCAAGAGACACACTGATTCCAACGTATAAGGCTGAAGGGAGGAGACAATATTTTGTCACTATCCATCCACACACTTTAGAAAGATTTTAGAGGTCCTTTACCTGGAGGTAATAAATGGAAGAACATATAATTTCTGCAATCTTTTCTGCTTATAGGTTTTCCTATGCTGTTTAAAACAAATCCTCTTATTATACAAACAATTCTTAGGGGAGGGGAGAAAGCCCCTTATATATGTGTGGTAATTTGAATAAGAATGGATTCCACAGGTTCATATACTTGGATGTTTGGTTTCCAGATGGCAGACTGGTTAGGAAGGGTTAGGAGGTGTGGCTTTATTGGAGGAGGTATGTCACTGGGGGTGGCTTTGAGGTTTCAGAAGCCTATGCCAGGCCCAGTTGCTTTCTTTCTGCCCCTGCCTGTGGATCAGAATGTAAGCGCCTAGCTACTGCCCAGGTCCCAAGCCTGCCTTCCACCATGCTTATGATCACAGACTAGCCCTCTGAAGCTTAAGGAAGCTCCCAATTAATCCAAGGCTTTCCTTCATAAGCTGGCATTATAGTGTCTCTTTACAGCAAAAGAACAGTAACTAAGATACCAACATAAGGTTCATTTAGCCTCAAAATGCAGTCGTTTCAACACAATTGGCCTTACTTTAAAACCATTATTGGGGCTGTACTGTAGCTCAGTGGTAGCACCTTTGTTTATCTATAACAAAGGCTCCAACTCCCAGCACCTGGGTGGAGGCCATGGAAGTAAGGGATTTGAGTGTGGTAACACCCTCCTTTAATCTCAGCCCTCAGAAGGCAGAGGTAAGCAGATCTCTGTGAGTTGGAGGCCAACCTGGTCTACTTAGTAAGTTCCAGGACAGCCAGGGCTACACTCATTGTGAGACTGTTTGGGAAAAAAAGAAGGAATAATCTATTTATCATTTTATATACTTCCATTTGTTCATGTCAATCGTGACCCTGAGTTTTCTTCTTTATTCTTTGAGGATTTCAGTCATGACTACGTGTGTGTGTGTGTGTTGTTCCAATCCCTTACAACGCTTCCTCCACTCCAGCTCCTTCCCTATGTCCATACTCTCCCCTCCCAATTTCACGGCTCTTTTATAAACACTGTGAGTCTATGTACCCCTCCCAGCATGCATGTGGGTATGGGGTCAGCGTAGCACAAACTAGGGACTGAGAAAATGCTTCCATCAGATAGACTTGTGGGACGTCTCAGGGGAGCTATATCTTGTTTTATTGTTGATGTGGGAGAGCCCAGCCTACTGTGGGAGGTGCAGCTCCTGAGCAGGTGGTCCTAGGCTGTAGAAGAAAGCACACTGAGTAAGCTCTGGGGAGCAAGGCAGGAAGTGGCTCTTGGGGAAGCACACTAGGACACAGGCTACGTCTGATGACGGGCTCTCCCTCCCTCAGTATTTATCAATTGCCAATAGCTCATCAACTAGGGGTGGGACCTCATGAGCCCCACCTCCAGATCCGGGAATTTTGACTCGCTTGATCTTATGCAAGCCTTTTGGGTGCAGTCATTGCCGCTGTGAGTTCATCTGTGCAACATCCCTGACACATCTGGAAATCGTTATTTTACAGCATTATTGCTCCACTCCTCTGGCTCTCTCTCTCTCTCTCTCTCTCTCTCTCTCTCTCTCTCTCTCTCTCTGTGTGTGTGTGTGTGTGTGTGTGTGTGTGAGAGAGAGAGAGAGAGAGAGAGAGAGAGAGAGAGATACAGGTGTCCCACTTAGGGCTGAGCTGCTGTGGGATAATGCTCTTGTACACTGTAAAGATTCGTCACTCATGTTAATTTAATGAAACACTGATTGGCCAGTAGCCAGCCTGGAAGTATAGACAGGGTGGCCAGACTAGGAGAATTCTGGGAAGAGGAAAGGCTCAGTCTGCAGTCACCAGCCAGACGCAGAGGAAGCAAGACGAGAATGCCTCCTTGATGGAAGGTACCAAGCCACGTGGCTAACATAGACAAGAATTATGGATTAATTTAAGTTGTAAGAGCTAGTTAATAATAAGTCTGAGCTAATGGGCCAAATAGTTTATAATTGTTATAAGCCTCTGTGTGTTTCTTTGGGACTGAATGGCTGTGGGACTTGGTGAAACAGAAGTTCTGTTTACCCTGAGTACTTCACAGTATCTTGTTTTCTTTACTTTGATTAGTTATGAATCTCTGTATTAATTGCCATCTACTACAAAGAGAAGCTTCTCTGATGAAAGTTAAGAGCAGCATTAATCTGTGAGTATAATGGTAAGTATTTAGGGTGCAGTTTAATACTCTGCATTTAATTGAGTAAGAGCAGCAACTGTCTAGGATCTGTGAGCTCCCAGCTGTGGGTTCTTGGCCCAGTTAACAGTACCAGCCATGAGTTCCATTCATGCCACTATTACACCAACGGATGTATCTTGCTAGCCTGGTTGTTAATGTAGCTCAGTGTTCACATCTGGGTGAGACTGTTAATTCTATTCTCCCCCAGTAGCATGCACAGAATGCTCTAAAAGCTAGCCAGTGGGTCAAACCTTCCATGTCAGCACCAGCTTGATTTCCCTATGCTCTGTCAATCAGGTATATGGTAACTTCAGTAATAAAGTCTTCCCATCAAGTTCTGGGGGAAAGCTAAAAACTACAGTGATAGCTTGTATTGTTTTAGGGGTATATGGGACTCCGCTGACCAACAATTGTGCTTCTTGTTTGATGGTATATAACATCTGGCATTATGCATATATTTAGGGTAAATCCAGTTAAGTTATTTCCAAACACATATGTGTTTATGAAGCTTATACAGTAATAGGTAGTGTCAATTATCCATCCTCATTCCCCTTCCTCTACCCTGTTTCACCCCCTCCCCGCATTCCATGCAAACCTGTCTGCACCATCATTCCCTTTGCCACCGCATAGCCCCTGTGTTCTATTATACTCACTCTAGCTTGACGTCTCCTTCTTCTCCATCCTCACCTATGGCCCCCTTCTAGTCTCCTGACCTCTGGGAACCCCAGTCTAAATGCACACAGCTAACGAGTCAGAGCCAGGATCCAAGTGTGGGAGTGAGCTGCAGCATGTGTCTTTCTGGGTGTCCCTGTTTTGTTTGCCTGCTATGTGTTTTTACCTTGTGTTGTGTGCATGGTGTTGCTATGCTCTAGAATCATAACAACACAAGGCAAGAACTAAGGCACTGTCTAGGGATGAGCTGGTTTCCTATCTAAGCTTGTTTAGGCTGCGCTGGGGGTGAGATGATCTTAGGTAGAGCACGAACACGCATTTCATAAATTTTTAGTTTTACTTTTTATTTCATCCAAATCACTGTCTCACTATGCAGCTCAGGCTGGCCTTCTATTTTCAGTGATCCTCCTGCTTCTGTTTCCTAAGGTCTAGAATTACAAGTGTGCATCTCTATACTTAGCCCTACTGGTATTTTAATATGTAAGATGCATTATATGGTAGGAAAATATATAATTAGAAATATGCATATTATTTTATGTATATTATTTTAATTTTTTTCAGCAGTACCTGGGCTTGAATCCCAGGACCCTGCTAGCCTGGGTCAATCGTCAGTGCTTGTGAGCCTGAGTTTTTTGTATTATGCACCATAGTCCAGGCCCCATCTCAGACTCTGGTGGCAGATGACTTTGTTTATATGTGAAAGTACTCACCATGCGAATGCACCTCTTATTTTAAAAATAACTTATTTATTTTTATTTTATGGACATTGGTGTTTTACCTGCATGTATGTCTGTGTGAGGGTGTCATCTTGGAGTTACAGACAGTTGTGAGCTGCCATGTGGGTGCTGGGACCCTGGGTCCTCTGGGAGACTAGTCAGTGTTCTTAACTGCTAAGCCATCTCTCCAACCCCACTAGTGCACCCCTTTAAAAGAAAGCAGTCCTCGGTCTTTGTGGCTATCACTGTTCTTCTTCATAAAGGCCATGATCCACAGGCTCATTAATTAATCCTACCCAAGCCATCTCACATGTCTTTGTATGATGAAGAACAATCGCCCTATTTGAACCATCTTGGAGTTTCTGAGCTCAGTCCATAGCATTTACTGGAAGTGGCCAAGAAAGGATGGGATCACAGAAGCAGAAATCCGAGATGATGTTATTAGCCACCACCTGCATGAGACCACAGGTGCCATGAACCAGAGGTAAGAGAATTAGTGCTCAGCGAAGATGAGGAGCTTCTGAAAGTAGTGGTGACGGCTGCAGAATTTTGTGAATATGCCAAAGCCCACTGAGCTGTCCCCTCAAGAGAGTGGGTTCCACTGTATGTGAATTACATGTCTGCTTTCACATTTTGTAAAGGAAGTAAATGACAAGAAAGACCCAATAACTCTTTCGAGACTTCTCTTATCAGTCATGGTTGGGTTTTTGCTTCCTAACTTGTGTTTCCAGCTTCATCAGTAATGAGGTGTTTGACCTTATTGGTTTCCTTGGCAACAGAGTTTCTGATGAGAACCAAGCTTCCCTTTCTGGTTACTTGATGGAGGAGGGTTATCTGTCTATTGTGTTATTTTTATTGGTCAATAAAGAGACTGCCTTGGGCCCTTGATAGGACAGAAAATTAGGTAGGCGGAGTAAACAGAACAAAATGTTGGGAAGAGGGCTATGAGCCAGACGCCATGGAGCCAGCCACCAGGTCAGACATACTGAATCTTTTCCGGTAAGCCACTACCTCGTGGTGCTACCACGAGATTATTAGAAATGGGTTAATATCAAGATATGAGAGTTAGTCAGTAACTAACTCTCTAGAGATAATGGGCCAGGCAGTGTTTAAATGAATACAATTTGTGTGTTGTTATTTCTGGGACTAAGCTAGCTGTGCGGGAGCTGGGCAGGATGAAAAGCAGGCCTGCCCACAGCCCATCACTACAGTTACTAATAGAAATCGATGCAGAATCCACATTTGTAAATCAGTCAGTTGTGGTTTCTGAGAGAACTTGTATTGATCATCTAAAATATCTTGATATTAATTCCAACAAAGTCCAAACTATTGGCCTCTGTATATCATGATTTCTCCAAACAGTGAAGTCCAATAAAGAAAAAAAAATGCATTGGTTCCTCCTGCTAGATTTCCAATGTATGTCCCCACTCCTCCAATCCTGTGCCAGGCATGCAAGATGCAAGGATGCAGATGGAGTGGACACACTCGGCCACCAAAGAAGCTCAAGAGCCATGCACTGCAAAGCATGCTTTGTCATCTGGGGGATGTGCTAGCATGGCATTTTATTCACTGTACGCATACACTGAATCCACACTTGGAAAACTACGACTCTGGAACTTGGGAATACAAAAGACTTTTATCCCTTATTTAGAGGAATCTGGCCCATCCTTGGAACTTTTTTGAATCCAGAGACAGCTGGGACTGAGCTTATGTCAGAACAGAAGGCAGGGGCAGCTGCCAGAGCTGCCCCATTCTTTGATCTGCCATTTTCTCGGGGTAGAAGGAGATTAAGTAGAATTCCCATGAAGCATCCTAGGAACCTCGGGCTTGTAAATGTAAAAACGTTTATGTGAATAGTCCTCTGCAAAAACCTAAACCGTCTGCATGCTTGTGTTTCCTGGCTATTGGCTGATAAGACGCACACAGATAAACAGACCAAACAAATGAAGTGAGTGAGATGCTTTTGTATTTCAACACTCACTGCAGCATTCGCACACATTTGAAACACAGAAACATGGACTAAAAGCAAATAGGGTTGGAGAGATGGCTCCATGGGAAAAATCCCTTGCTGATGCGTTCAGTTCCTGGACACACATGGTGGAAAGACAGAACAACTCTTGCAAATTTCCTCTAACTGCTGCATGCATGCTGTCTCGCTCGCTTGTGTGCAAGCATACACACACACACACACACACACACTAAAGTAACATAAGTGTTACTTTAAAAACTGCTTACTCCATTTAAATACAATTCTTTCTTTTCAACCACCAGATCTGCAAAGATTTAGAAATTTTTAGACGTCCATGTTGGTGAGTGTTTGGCAAACTTCCACACCTGCAAGGAATGGGGAAATGGTGTGACCTTTTCAGAAAGCAACCAGGCAGTCACTGTTGAGAGGGGCAGGGAATTCACCGATGGACTCTCTGTAGGATCAGAACAGCCTGCTCTGCACATGGGCTAGTCGCTCACGCGACTGAGGGCTGGACAAACACTGCAGGGATACACTTCGCTGGCTTATTATTAAGGAAAGAGTCAAGACACCAGAAGGAAATACCGTCTGAATTTGCTCTAATCTTTCCAGGTGCTAGAAACCCCATACTTTTGACCCAGAGCTCACAAAGTTTGGAAAGAAAATGGTAAAACCTGGAAACAAGTTGTTCATATCATTTAGAAAGTCTCCATAACAGAGCTTTTCTTACACTGTTCCTGTTTTGTCTATAGTGTATATCGCCGGCCTCCTACTAACACCATGGCCTCTGGTTCAATAGCAACATCCACATACAAAGCAAGCCACTGGCCTTTCCTCATTATGCTTTATTAATTAAACTAATATCTTACTCATTTAATTATGCTAATTTTAAGGATGTCCCCTTGAGCTCTCAGAGATTCTGAAATTATTTTAAACAGTTGAGATGGCCCAGTGGATAAGAGTGCTTGCAGGGCAAGCTTGTGGACCTGAGTTCAAATCCCAGCACCTACATAAACAGCCTGGCCTGACTGCACATGTCTACAACTCCAACACTGTGGGTTGCAGAGACAGGAGGACTCTGGAGTTTGCTGGCCACCAGCCTAGTTAAAGAGTTCAGAAGACCCCAATGGGAATGAGACAAAGAGTACCCAGAAGGAAGGGAAGCAGGATCAGGGTGATACAGACAAAGTCTGAAGAAGAGAACGCCAGCCTGGCTCCACAGGAGACCTCTAGCATGAAAGGTGTGTCTCAGAAGCGTGGCTTTTCATCCAACGCTAGAAAATGTACCTGCATACTTGTGTTTTGACCAGGGGCTAACAACAGTGCACTCAACCCACTATGGTCAGGAAAAGCTGCTCCAGGGGCCCTGAGTCAACTCCACAGGTGTTCCAAGGTAGGAGACACAGAGGCCAAGGGAGCAGCACGTAGAATAAAATGGGTTTCATGGGATGTGGGGAACTTCCATAGAGCCCACAGCATCCCCAAACACCTCTTTTCCCTAGGCATTCAACAAATCAGTGTGTGTGTGTGTGTATCATCAGATAAACACATATATATGTGTATGTCTGCATCATAAAAATGAGTTCTCTAGAATGGGGAGAGGGTTCAGTATTTGTCAAAGACCTTGTCATACAAGAACAAGGGCCTCAATTCAAAACCCCAGAACGCACGCAAAAAGCCAGGCATGGGGGCCTGCTCTTGTCATCCCACAGCTGGGGAGGTAGAGACAGGCAATACCTAGAGATCACTGGCCGGCCAGCCTTGCCTACTTGATAACCAAGCCAGGTCACTGAGAGACTTGATGTCAAAAAAGAAGCAGAGATGGCATCTTAGATAATATGACGCCAAAGATTAACCTCTGGCTTCCATACACAAATGCACACATGTGCACATGTACCATCCCCACAAACACATATGCACACATGCAAACACACAGCTCCTCTAGAACACGGCTTACTAAACTTTTCTCGTCAATATTTTAATATTTTAATCTTTGTCAGCCATAAAGTAACTGTCTTGCCTACTGAACTCAAGCCTACTGAAGTGGGTACAGGCAATGTGGAAACACACGGGAATGACAAGATTCCAACAGTTCCACATAGACACAAAAGTTTGAGATCACATGATTTTTCACCGTGAAATACTCCTTTGGATCTTTCCCCCAGCATCTAGAGACGGAAGCCATTCTGCAGACAGTACACTCCACGGGTCTTGGATTTGCTGAGGACAGCAATTGGTTAGCATCAGCACTGGGCTGAGGACCTTTTGTACTCAGGGCTATGAACATAATGTAGGAATCTGATCTTGCATTGAACCTGCAACACACACACACACACATCCATGATGAACTGGGGCTCCACAGACAGTCTACCCTTACTACGACACATACACCCTGTTACGTTTCATTTTATCACCCTTGACTTTATTTGTCAACGCTACTGAGATCGACTGAGTCGTTTTCCCAGTTTCTCGATAGCATATCATCTCTGGTCTAAAAACGTGCTCAAGATCGATCCGTTAAAGTCTGTGTTCTGGAAAAAGTGGCATCATGGTCACACTGGCGATTTCATACTCATCAGTGATAACGTCATTTGGAATTTGCTAGTAAATAATACAATGACAGAAAAGAAGAAAAAAAGAAAACAACAAACAAAATCCAGATGCTATCACAGGCCTGGCAAGGACAGCCTGACTGCATTGCCTGCCTCAGCAGGAGCTTTCAGGTGGCTACCTATCTGTCTAGATTTGAAATGTGCCAATTTTGTTTGAACTGAGCAGAATTCACAGCAAGCAAAGAATTTAAAGCAGTTGCAAGTCCTGGCCTGCAACCCAGAGTGCGGCATTTCTAAGAGCTTGGACTGTTGCTTGCAGTCACAATGCTCCCAGCTGAGGTAGCTGAGAAGTGTGGCAGTTGCGAACGGTCACCTCCTGATACCACTAACTAAGGATTAAAATGGAGCGGACCATGCATGACTTCTTTCTAAAAGTTCCCTGTGATTGGAGAGCAAAGGGGACCTGGTGCCTTTCCTAACTGCGTTGCTTCACAGTCTAGGTGTCTGACTGGCCTCTGGAGAAGAGGCTGTACATGACAGCCACCTGACGGCTGTTGTTATTTCTCTTCTCTCACTCTTGGGTCTTGTTTCCTTATTATTTGAGATACCGTCACTGTACATATTTGTGGGGCAAATGTGATATTTCAATATATGTGTATGGTGTACCTAGATCCGTATCCTAGCTAAATTTTCAAAGGTGTTCAAGGAGGCAGCTTGAAATCCCGTTAAGACTTCCTGCTAACCTCCTCGTGGTGGCACAGTGTGTAATCCCAGCAGTCTGTGGCCAGCATGGGTTATAAGGTGAGATGCTGTCTGTACAAAAATAAGGTCCATGCTTAGTCAACATCCTCCTTCTCCACCAAAAACAAGGTGATAGAGAGGATTTTGCTCTTTTCTCTTCTGTTTTTCACTTCAGATTAGAAAACAACTATTATTGCTTTGTTTTTAGTTAAAGAGAGGTGAAATTACCGAAGCTTAAACATGCAATCAAATCAAAATGTATACAAATCTAATTACAGCTTAAAAGGAGACCAATTTATTTCCAGTTTTAACTGTGCACCAGCAGCACCGCATCTATTACCATATTAGAAAAGAAATCACCACCTATTCCACTAATTTGGGAAGGCACAGATGCCTAGCTGTATTATCAACCAACTCAAGATCGTCTGCGTTAACAAATACATTTACCGATGCAGTACGCTGCTTGCCTGTTTAAAGCATACGGAATAAAAATCCTTACAAGCCCATTACTCAACCTTTTGAGTTTTGCCATATATAGCGAAGTGTCAGCTATCAAAGGCAATAGTGTCAAGTCCAGCCATTTCACAGAGGACACTGAAAAGCCCTCTCTCCTCATGTCACGGCCCCTTTAACGCATCCCATGAGCATAGCCGCTATAATCTAGCAGTAGGAGAAGAAAACAACCATCGTGTGTGCAGTGTCTGAGCCAGTTGCTGGGGCCATTGACAAAAGAGGAGTCTGTCCTCAAGGGAGACAGATAACTGTCCTCCTCAAGTTCAGCGAGGTGTGCACAGAAGGTCATTGGTGGCCGTGTAGTTGACGATTCCCGCGATGCTCGCCACCATTCCTTCCCATGGGCAGTCATCCCCTGGGTAGCAGGGCTGTGCTCCACCAGAGCAAGGCTCTAGATTCAAGAGTCCAACTTTTTCTCTTTAGGTACAAAATGATATAAACTTTTGGCACATAACAGGAGAGAACATTTTTATAAATTAATATGTGATAGACATAGCTTAAACAAAACTAAAAAATATCCAATCAGCTCTAGGAAACTGTTTTCACTTCTTAAATGTTCTCTTTAATATACCTCCTAAGTACTATAAATATAATACCTATAAAATATAAGTATATATGTGTAGATGTGCATATATACTTAGCATCATTTAAAAAACCATATTGTAGGCATTTTCCCATGTAAGCTTGTCTTATTTCAAGGTAGCTGATTTTTTTTCTGTGTGTGGCTGTACAACTGTGGCCAGTGGTTTAAGTCTCGACAACAGTGCTATAGCTAAAAACCTTTACACAGGTATGTATAAAAACGAAAACACAGGCTTAACTTTTGGAAGTGAAGCTATTTGTTTGATTTTACTTTACTGTTGGTATGCATGCACATATGTGTGAGGGTATGTAGAGGACAAGTGTGTGTGTCATTACTCAGGACCAGCCCATTGACCTTGTCGTTTGCCCTCTCTGGGACCAGAAGTGAGAGGCTACTTGGGCACGGCTCCTGAGCGCTGCCTACCACTGTTTACACCATACTAGGATTATATCCATCTCAACATCATCTCTGGCTTTTAATGTGGGTACTGGGGACTGAATTCAGGTTCTCATGGATATTTGTCAAACATGATTTGCTGACAAAGCCATCTCTCAAGCACCATCCATTTATTTATCTACTTTTAGAAATTTATTTAATTTGATACTATTTATTTATTGATGTGGGAGAATTGTCTGTATTCTGTCAATCATATTTTAATAAAACGCTGATTGGCCAGGCAGGCAGTATAGGCGGGAAAGCCAGACAGGAAGTAGAGGTGGAGCAAAGAGACTGGGAGTATTCTGGAAGCAGGAAGCTCCCTCACCACTCCTGTGCAGACCACCAAAGAGGCAGCATGTAACTGGTCCAGCTGAGAAAGGTACTAAGCTATATGGCTAACATAGATCAGAATAATGGGTTAAGATAAGTCATAAGAACTAATAAGTAGCCTGACCTAATGGGCCAATCAGTTTATAACCTAATGTAGACTCTGTGTAATTTTCCTTGGGAGTTGCCAGCTGTGGGGTACTGGGCGGGACAAAAACCTCAACAAGTCGGCCCTCATGTTACAATTTATTTTATTTTAAACTTGTTATGTAACTCAGACTAACCTTAATCTCAGTATTCTCCTGCCCCAGTCTTGGTGTGCTGTAGTTAAAGGCAGATATTGCAACCTAACTGAGGAGAGGTTGTTTTTTTTTAAAGTTATAAAACATGCTATAACATGTTCCTCTGAACAAAAATAGGTAAGTTTCCTTGTAGCTATGAAATACTATGAGTTATAAAATTTTAAATATTTGCTAATGGAAAAATGGAAAAATGAATTCTGCTCATTGTTGTTTGAATCACAGCATTCAAAGCCCGAAATTGAAATTCAATTATTACCTTACTTTTAGCTCATTTTTCTATCTGTGGTCACAGCACGTGAAAGATTAAGGCATTAGAATCTGAGTTCAGAGTAGCTGGGTTATCTATCTAGTGAGCTCTAGGCCTAACTGGCATGAACAATAAAATTCTGTCTTAAAAACAAATTTTTTTAAAAAAGACTTTTTTTTAAAAAAAAAAGTGCAACTTGATGGTTTTAGCATGTTCAGAACTTTACATCATCCGTCCATTATCTAATTCTAGAAATTTATATCACCCCAAAAAGAAATTTCATGTGCATTAGCGGCCACCATCCCCACCTTATTACCACACTCTAGTCCCTGACAACCACAAATACGGACACGGACATTTTCAGTAACTAGAAGCAAATGACTTGTGGCTTTTATGAAGTGGCTCCTTCTGCTTAGCATCCTTATCCATACTGAAACATCTCTCAATACTTTGTTGCTTTTGCAGCTGAATGAGATCAAACCAGCAACATTGTTGCAGAGTTATTGCCTCTATGGCTGTTAGGAGAGCAAGTCAGTTTTAAGAATATGGTCCCTAGTAGGCCCCCCAGGCTCCAGAGATGGACCAATCCCCAAGTGTACATGGACAGCACAAACTGAATTTAGGTTATTTAAAAAAGAAAAAGAAGAAGAAGAGGAGGAGGAGGAGGAGGAGGAGGAAGAAGAAGAGGAAGAAGAAGAAGAAGAAGAAGACATGAAATTAGGAGGGGGTATGGGGTATTTTGGAGGGCTGGGAGACAATAGGAAAGGAAGGAGAATATGATCAAAATACATTATGTATATGGTGTGTGAAATTCTCAAAGAACAAATTTAAAATATATATTTTAAATGATCCATTGTCTAAATAAAACACATTTTATTTATCCATTCGTCAATTGATGGACATTTGGGTTGTTTTTACCTTTTGCCTATTACAAACATTTGTCTATTATAAAATATAGGCATATATGTGTAAATGTACATATACATTTTATACATATTCCTTGTAGTTTTTGTTTGTTTGTTTGTAGCAGGATCTCTGCCCTCTAAGTTGGTTCCCAACATAGCTAGGGATGACCTTGAACTTCTGATCCTCTTGCTTCTGCCTCCTGAATGCTGGGGAGAGGATCCATGGATATGGTCACGCCAGGCAAGCATAGGTCCCACGTGACCTACCGTCCCTGTACTCAATTCTCCTGACGGATGAAATTGCTGGGTCATGCAGTAATTTCACGTTTGACATTTTGAGATGCGACCAGCTTCTTTACACAGAGACTGCCACATTTGCTTTGCCATTCATGATTGGGAATGGTAATCCTCCATGCCCCCGTGATAGTTGTTTTTCTCTATTGTTGCCCGTGTGACGTGGTACCCCTCTGCAGCTTTTATTTGCATTTCCTGACAGCGAGTGAATTTTAGCAGCTTTCCAAGTTGTTCTTAGCCACTTTCTCCCCTGAAGAATATACACCAAAATGTTTTGTCCACTTGAACACTGCCTTGTCTCGTGCTGGTGAATTCTAAACATTTCTGTATGTCTTGGACACCAAGGCCTCAGCAGATGTGTGATTTGAAAACTTTTTCCCTCTTCACTTCCTTTGATGCCTGAAAGCTTTTGCTCTATGGCAGAGTGCAGTACTGACGGCAGAAGATACGAAATAATCCCACACTAGTTCAGAATTACGTAAAATAACGGGTTATTTATTTAGAGGAGACTCACAGATCATTGTCCTAGATCACAATCCTCTGCATAAGTGGAGAACAGGGACAATCTAGCAGCCAGAAGTGAGAGCCAGAAGCAAGAGAGCGAGCACAGGCTTTACAGTTGCATTTATAAGAGACCACGCCCAAGTGGGCGGGTATCTCAAAACCTATTGGCTGAAGGAGCAAAAGAAGCTCCCACAGCACAGTACCCCTGACTTTTCTGTGTTTGCTCTGCTTTTGGTGTCGAATCTTTGCCTATCTGAAGTCACAAATACACTGTTTTCTTGTAAGAGTTTTATAGTCTTAATGCTCACATTGAAATCTTTTCTTTATTTTTATCTTTTTTATATATACAGTATGAAGTCAGAGTCAAAATTCTCTTTCTCATGTCAGTATCTGGTTGCCCCACGTTGGCTTCGTTAACCCTATAAAGTGTACACATCTTTCCTGTTTCTTTCTATTTGGCTCCTTTAGGGTGTTCATATGAATCTGTAGCACTCCTCACTAGTAAGAAAGTTAGTCATATGGGCTGCATTTGTTTTCTTTGTAAATTTCCCTCCAGCTAGAGTCATTACGGGAGGAAACTATGTCTGAGAAACCGTTTTCAGCAGATTGGCCTCTGAGTAGGTCTGAGGGGCATTTTCTTGGCTAACTACCAGTTCAGGAGGACCCAGCCTACTGAGGGCAGTACCACTGCTGGGCAGGTAATAGGTGGTACTAGGTTATGTAGGAGGGGATCGCTAGGGAGGCGAGCCAGAGTGTGGTGGTCTGAGTGAGAGTGGGCCCCATGGGCTCGTATGTTTGAATATTTGATCCCCAGTTGGCAAAGCTATTTGGGAAGGATTATAAGGTGTGGCCTTGTTGAAGGAGGAGTGTCACTAGGGATGAACTTTGAGGTTTCAAAAGCCAATGCAGGCCCAGTCTCTCTCTATCTCTCTCTGTCTCTCTCCCTCTTCCTTCCTCCTTCTACATTCCTCCCCCCTTCCCTTCTCCCTTCGGCTATAGATCCTATGTAAGCTCTTAGCTACTTCTCCAGAGCCATGTCTGCCTGCCTGCTGCCATTTTCCCTGTCATCATGGTCATGGACTCATTTTCTGAAACTGTAAACAAGCCCCCAAATTAAATTGTTTCTTTCATATTTTTCCTTGGTCATGGTATTTTGCCACAGCACTAAAAAGTAGCTAAGACACAGCAGAAGTAAGCCATTAGGCAATGTTCCTCCATGGCCTCCCCAAGTTGCTTTTGGTCATGGCATTTATTTCAGTGCTAGAAAGTGAACTAGCACACTCTCTTGATGATTCAATTTGCTTGCGGTCAAGTTGACTTCTTTGCATTTCTTGCTTAGTTGTTTGTCTTTCCATGATGCCAGTGTTTTTATCTTAAGCCGGCAGATTCCAGTATTTCTCATGGCTTCCCCGGCAGGCTTTTCTTTATGGAGCGTCTTCTCCATAAAGTGTGACAATATCCAGACGTGACAAAGAACACACCGTCATTAGACATCCGCAGCTTCCAACAGAGGCCGTGGATGAATCCACTGGAGATCGCACTCAGAGACAATATCGGGGAGGGCAAAGCATTGGATCTTTGGGATGATCCCGTCAAGGATTTGAGGGAAAATCAGAAAAGATAAAGAAAATCTAGGAGCAATAGCTGGACACGGAGGAGAGAGAGAGAGAGAGAGAGAGCGAGAGAGAGAGAGAGAGAGAGAGAAAAGCAAAGAGATTCGTGGGGAGCAGAACAGGTTACGGAGTAAGCCAGAAGCTCCAAGTGACTAAGGGAAGTCAGGCCGCACAAAGTCCAGAGAGGAAGTGGGGTCAGCTGGACTTAGACGTGGGCGGTAGGAAGACAGGCAACAGAAGACCAGAGGGCCCACGGTGGTTTATTTTTCCTTCCAAAAAGAGAAAAAAAATAGTTAATTTTAAAATGGTTTAAGATTAAGAACTGAGAGTGATATTTCTAATCAAAGTAAGGATTAATTAACTTTCTCATGCTACTGGGATTTTAGATTTTAAATTCTGGAAAAAGCCACACATTTAGAATAGTTAATGTATGCAAAGGGTTCACAGCAGTACTTGGGTTTGTTTTGGTCTCAGGGGATGCAAACACTGAGATAAAACTAGGAATGGAAAAGATTTTTGGGAGTATGCTCATAAAAAAGTAAAAGGAGGCTAGGAACATGATTAGGTGACGGTCTTAGGGTTTCTGTGAAGAGACACCATGACCACAACAACTCTTGTAAAGGAAAACATTCAACTGGGGCTGGCTTTGGTTTGGTCTGTTATTATCACCATGAGAAGCATGGTGGCATTCACTTGGCCGACTGGATGAGTTTGGATGTTCCGTTGTCCCTCAGAGATCCCAGGATGTAACACGGGCTGGCCAGCACCTCCGTTGCGGCCTTGTGAGAATCAGAGCAGAGCAGTGGAACCCAGGATGTCTGACTTCTGACCTCCTGAGCTGAACAATAGTAAATGGCTACTATTGTAAGAAGGTAAATTGATGATTATTTGTCATCCCAGCCACAGAAAGCTAGGACATCCTCCCGAGCTGTTCATTCTTTCTTTAAGTGGTACTTGTAAGAAAATGTTTCCTGCCTATACTAAGGTCTATCACTCTGTCCCTTGTACTACAGGACCAGATACCCCTTGCTTGCAGCCAGGAAAACAGTCAACCCTAGCTACTGAAGCTTGCCTTCCTTTGCAGCAAGAAATCCCTGTACATCCTTCCTCTTTGATGTTTTTTGCCAAATATACTCCATCTTGCTTAAGTCCCTAGATTTATAGTCTACCTACATAGGCATTTGCTTTAACAACAAAATAAGTTTTGAAAAGCCATTCTGATCTGGGGCTTTTTGCTCTTCCATTAGAAAGAAGAAAAAATACCATCTTTATCACCAAAGAGAAATATTTTCTGGACCATTGATTATTAGTAAAAAAGCATTCTTTTAAATGACCTGGAATTGAGGAACTAGAAAATTGTTAGGAAGGTTTCAAAAGTATGGATCTCTGTGAACATCATAGGCTGAGATAATTGGGATTAAAATTTAACACTTAGGTAGTTAGCAGAAATTACCCTGAGAAATGGCTCAGCAAAACCCAGTATCATCTGGGAATTAGGATGGTGTCTTTTATCTGTCTGGCTGGGCTTTTGATCAGAATAAAGTCTTCAATTGTTCTTAGAACACGGGCTCTGACAAGACTCCAGGGAGTTGGGGGGATGGAGTATTACTGCCTGATCCTCAACTCAGAGAGCCTGAGACCTGCTGAATTCGTGATTAACTGCAACGAAAATGGAGAAAAAGGAACCTAAGATCAAAGGAAAACGGGTAACAGAAAGAGCATCTGAACAGCCATTACAAACACAAGCTACTCCATGAAAATGTCGCTCTAAAGGACACACGGATATAAGGGAACAGAGCTATTGGGAAATGATCGGGAAGAACTAAATTGGAGAGAGTGGATGTTTATCCCTTTTATATTACAATCAAATGGTCCCGATTCCTTATATACACAGGTGTTTTCTTTTAATTAAATGTTGCTCACTTTTGGAAGAATGGTTGTCTCGTGATCTCTTTGAATAAGATAAATAGTATTTACTCAAAAAAAAAAATACTCTGTTAATTGAAATGACTGGAAGTGCCTGCTGACCGGCTGAGCAAGGAGTGACGATGTTGTTCTAATTGCCATTCGGATCCCTTGGGAAAGCTAAATTGAGTCAAAAGAAACCATATGCCCCCGGTTCCTTATCCTTTCTTCTTACATGACCTGCCGCTCTGGGATGACTTCTGCATTAGAAGCAGGTGTTGGTAAAAGTGAAGAATTGGGGCTTTAGAGATAGCTCAGCTGTAAAAGTACTTGCCTTGCAAGTGTGGGGACATGGGTTTAATTACCAGCACCCATATAAAAAGTGGGGTGTGGCGGCATTCCCTTGTAACCCAGTTGCAAGGGAGACAGAGACAGGCAGATCCTTAAAGTTCCCTGGCTAGCCAGCCTAACCAGCAAATCCCAGGTCCCAGTGAGAGACCCTGTCTCAGGACCCAAGGCAAATGACTTCTGAGGTTGACCTCCGGCATGAGCGCTCACATTCATGTAGGCGCACAAAAGAACAGTCTATACACCCCTGCTCTACACCTTCTGACTCAGAATCTGGGAGAAAAGACACTTAGGCTTCAAAATACAGGGATGTGAGATTACATGTAGATTTTTAAGTGCACCGTCCTATTGCATTTGATGAATGCTTACATTCCATGTAAATATCACCCTAAGCAAGACTTCTAATGCCCAGAAAGCTTCCTTTGGTGCTTTGGGGTCAGTCAGACACCCACCCTCAGGAGCAACCACTGCCCCGATTTCTACATTGTATACATGCTCTCAGATGCTAGGATTTACCCCCATAAGCAGAGGGCTTCTGGTTATTGGTAAGTATCATTCACAGAAGGAAAATGCTGCATAATCTTCACGCACTCACCCGCTAACAAACACATGGGTTGCGTGTTTCTTTTTCGTAAGACCACCTAACGAGTGACTATAAATGTAACAGATTTATCGGCTTGCATTTATTATCATTTCTATAGGTTTCCGTCTCCAGCTTTCAGCTCATGTCTTTGTATGGACACTTGCTTTCACTTTTTTAAATTATAAAAATTGCTTTATTAGAAAGGCCTTCTGTTAGAGAAACCATTCTGAAGTCGCAGAGCTTCCATCTGGATTGCACAGTTTCATTATCAGTTACATTTTAATGCACTTACCCGCCACCATGAAAGAAAATAAAAAGGGAAAATGAAAACTCCAGACCAGAACTAAGCTAGGAAACCAGCTAGCTCTATAGCCCCTTTATGATGCATGTGTCCTTTATCTGCAACCCATTCTCCCATCACGTGATGCGGCCCTTTCTGTTCTTCTTCCTACGTGCTAGAGTGTACCCACGTGTGCATTTGTCACATATACTCATGTGTTCTGGTTATTTTTTGTACACTTGACACAAACCTAGACATATCTGGGAAGAGGGACTCTCGTTTGCAGAATTGCCTCCATCGGATTGGTCTAGAAGCATGTCTGTGGGGCATTTATTTTCTTGAATGATTTATGCGGAACGGCCCAGCCCACTGGAGGTGGTGCCCCCCCCCCCAATCTGGGAAAGATAGTCCTGAATGGTGTAAGAAAGCAGGCTGGGCAAGTCATGAGAAGCAAACATACACGGCTTGTGCCACAGAAACAAGACTTTGATAAATAGTGTTCCTCTACGGCCTCTGCTTCAGTTCCTGTCTCCGTGTTGCTGCCTTGAGTTCTGTCCTGACTTCCCTCAGTGGTGGACCATAGCTTGGAAGTGTACGCTGAACCAAGCCCTTTCCTCCCCCAGCGGCTTTCGGTCAGAGTGTTTTACCACAGCAACGGAAAGCGAACTGGGACAAAATGAACCTTATGCACTAGGACCCACAGACTAAGGAAAGCATGCAGCTTTTTTTTTTTTTTAAATTCTGAGATTGCATGACCTCACTTAAGGCGATGCAATTTGATTAATAATATTTCACTTTGGTTAAGTGAATATCTAGAAGTCGAAGTACTCACTTTCAGGGCTATTTCATGTTGAACTCCATAAGGAAATGCCAGATAGCTTTTCAAATAGTGATCCCGCGTTAAAGCCGGTGAACTGGTTCGGTAGATAATGGCACTTGCTACCAAGCGCGATGACCTGAGTCCAGTCTCCAGAACGCACATGGTGCAGGAGAGCACCAATTCCTATAAGTTGTCCTCTGACTGGTACGTGCTCTTGAGCTCTCTTTAAATAAATAACTGAAAAAACATGATACCATTTTTCTTCGCTCCTGGCAGCACGAAGCTCAGCATGTTTATCCTATACGGTTGAATAGAGAGGCAGGGTCATTGCATACAACTGAACAGGGAGGTGAGGTTATTACATAGAGATAAACAAGGAAGCAGGGTTACTATATCCACCTGGAGAAGGAGGCAGGGTTAGTTAATTCCAGCAGGAGCAGTCTCTGTAGGCGAGCAAACTTCTCAGTCTGGGGAGAAAGCTATGGTGCACATTTTCTGTGCATACTACCAGCATCCACACATAGCTCAGAGGAAGGCTTTGCCATCCCTCGAGCCCCACCCTGGGGAGATGGGAACACACAGAGCACTGGGAACATTTTGCAGGGCCTGCTTACCTCATGGGGAGGTGCCACACTCCTCCAGGCTTCTGTCTGAAGCCAGCATTTTTACAAAATCATGTTCATGAGACTAAATTGACTTGAGTTTGTCGTTGAAGTGCAGTGTAACCCTTCAGACTAGGACAGTCATCTGGCACGGAGGAGACCACACCAAGATGCTAGGTATCTTGCCAACGCTGCAGTTGAAAGAAATGGTTGGCTGGAGGTACAAAAAGGACAGGCAGCGTCTCCGCCTGACCACTGGGGCCTGGTAGTTGATGGAATATAGAACAGTGGAGAACCACAAGCCCTTTGCTTGTCTCTTTGAGATCCATAAAACTTTTCTTTTACTAAAAATAAAAGCAACGTGTCAACAACCCGTAGCCAGGGGATCTTGAAGAGGCTGAGGAGATAAACCTGTTTAAGCACCATGCTATTCTGTTTCCAAGTAATGTGCTCAAGAATCTTTTCTTCGGTTCCCAGACAGTATTTCAAATAAGCCTTTCACCTTTTAGTACACTGAAGGTGGTTCCAACAGTCTGAGAAACACGGAAAGATGGTGCTAACTATACTTCTCCCAGGTGAACAACTGGACTCGGTTTAAATTGAGAAGTCTTTCATCTAATCTGAAAAGATCAAATAAAAACAGATTTAGCACAGTGTTGGAAAATAAGCTTGGAATTAGCTTGTCTATGCTGCCCAACTTTTCAGACTCTGTACATTGTTTAGAAGCGTGGAGGGCTTCTGGAGTCAGGATTTCACTGATGTGGGAGAATTGTCTGTATTCTGTCAATCATATTTTAATAAAACACTGATTGGTCAGGCAGGCAGTATAGACGGGAAAGCCAGACAGGAAGAGGGGTGGAGCAAGGAGAACAGGAGAATTCTGGGAAGTAGGGAGGTTCCTCTGCCACTCCTGCGCAGACCACCGAAGAGGCAGCATGTAACTTGCCCAGCTGAAAAAGGTACGGAGCCATTATGGCTAACATAGATGAGAATAATGGGTTAATATAAGTTATAAGAGTTAACAAGAAGCCTGACCTAATGGGCCAATCAGTTTATAACCTTATGGAGTCCTGTGTGTAATTTCTCTTTGGGATTTGCCGGCTGTTGGGGTACCGGGCAGGTACCCAACAAGCCGGCTCCCATCATGCTACATTTCACCACGTCTGTCCAAGCTCTTCTGTGGACTCTTGGGTCTTGAGATTCATAATTCACCTACTTGAGGCCAAGTTCATCTGCTTGCTTCTTCAGGACAGCAGCTGCGAGGTTTCTCACCATGCTTGGTTGTTCATGAACTCTCTACATGCCAGGCTTGGGGGCACACACCTTTTATCCCAGGCAGAGGCAGGCAGATCTTTGTAAGTTCAAAGGTCTGCCTAGTCTACATAGTGAGTTCCAGGACAGCTACATAGAGACCCTGTCTCAGAGAGAGAGAGACAGAGAGAGAGAGAGAGAGAGAGAGAGAGAGAGAGAGAGAGAGAGAAAGAGAGAGGGACTTTCCTGATATTTCCATTGGAGCCTGATTCTGCTAAGAATGGGCCTCTGAGGTTTGGGAAACATTTTTGACACCAATGGACACTATGAGCCCTCTTCTGAGATAGTTGGAATTTTATACTCAGTCCAAACTGAAATACTTACATAACCATGAAGATCAGGAACCCATATTAAAAGAAAATAAGCAAAAAAACCAAAAAATACCACTTACTTGTTTTGCCCATAAAGGTCTTAAAAACAAAGACTTTGTGTTTTATTAACTTCAAATACACGGCTGGTTCTGGAAACTTGGGTCTTGCACTCAAGTGCTTTGGAAACTGGGAGAGAAAATGAAGAGTCACCGGAACAGAAAAGGGAGAGAAAGTCCTTTAATAATGCTTGTGCCATGAAACTCAGCAATGGACCTAGGAAGCCAGAGTCCCCGTTCCCTTCAGCTGACAGTGAATGCTGTAAAGGTGGAGCCAGCTGTCAGTGCTGTGCTTCCTGTCTGTGTGGCTGCAGGAATCGGTTGTCCAGGCATGCATCCCAGCGCTGACTGTCCTTTGCAGATGAGGGCACAAGAGAGGATGTGGCCATGAGCACTGGGATCTTCTCCACTGGTGTCCAGGAGGCATCCAAGTTTTATTTTTTAGTTTCAATTTTGCGTTTATTGTACATTTATTAATTCATTTTGAACAGGTGGGTAGACAAGAATATGCCACAGAACAACCTTTAAGGCTCTGTTCTTTCCTTTCCCCATGCTAGACCCCAGACTAGAACTATGGTTGTGAGGTTTTATGAAAAGTACCTTGACCGACTGGGCTGACATGCCTGCCCTATATTCTGCTTCTCCTATAAGGAGCTTGTCACGTTTCACATCTGGTTTTAACAACAGAGCATCAAAATGATCTATTGCTGCTTGTAACTTCCTTCTAAAATTGAGCACAGTATTAGACCACCTTTGAAAATACTTTTAAGTACAAAATGTTCTCCACCTCCAGGCTCCCAAAATACGTAGGGAATGAGTTAGTAACCCTCAACTTTCCCTCTTGAGTGTTACTCAGCCCCAGCTCCCTCCCACCACCATCTAACCATCCCACCAGTCCTTGCCACATCTACTCACCATCCTGATGCCTTTATAGTCCCCATTCTCACAGACAAAGAGGTAAGCAAGGCATTCAGTGTGCACAGATACCCCCTTCACCTGGCACGGGCTCTCATCTACTTACGGACGCCTCCCGGGGGCTTCACGAATAAGAAAAGCTGGCACGGGAGAGAGAAGACGTGAATTACTGATCACTTGGGCACAACCTCTCAACGAGATGAGACTGAGCAATATCTCAACCCTTGGGAAGCCGTTCCCAGATGCATCATTTACATCTTAGTGAATATGTTCTGCCTGGCTTCATACTGGGTAGACAGCTGCTCGCAAGAGCCTCTTTCGTGAGACATAAGGCAGGCACACATGCACGCTTTCATCTATCCAATAAACATGGTGACTTTACTAGGCTCTAAGTACTATGCAAAGTGCAGTAGATGCTTCCGTACCAGAGGGAAACACGGGGATCTTAGAAGCTGGCAGGACCAAGGCTGCTCCCAGGCATGGTGGCTCTATCTGTGCTTCAGATGGAAGACCTAGGGCAATTAGCTGCTGAGTGCTTGTGGGGCAGTGGAGAGACGTGGGTGTCATTCTAATATAAGAAAACAATGAAGCCCCCAGAGGTGGTGGTATGCTGGAATCTGCTTTTGTAGACATCAGGAGCTGGTGGTCCGACTCTCTTCCCAAGGCCACGTCCATGGGTATCATGTTAATAACTTGAAACCAGTCACGGGGAAGCTAACACACAGAACCTCATCAATGGCTTCATTTTTTTTCATACCTGAAAAGCAAATTGATAAATATTTACCCACACAAAGGTTAATGAGTACGGTAAGCTGAGCGAAACCGCCAGAAGGTTAGAGTATTACACTGTTCTCCCTGACCATAACAAAAAACTCAGACTGGGAAATATTTTAAAGTAGCTTATTTTGCCCCCAGCTCCCGAGGCTCAGAATTCTGAGTACACCGAGTCAACATGTCCTAGGGGAGAGCCTTCTTGCTGGGTCACAACGTGCAGAGCATGATATGGCAAGGCAGACTAAGTGCTCCGATTTGGGCTCTTCTCCTGTTTATAAATATAACGACATTGTGGAGGCTCCACTCTCACAACCTGTTCCAATCACCTACCTCTAAATATCATAAACACCACCCACATAGGTGTTAGGAGACTTTTCTAACGGATGATTTCTAGGGGACTTACATCCCAATTATAGCATTCACCTTGCCTGCTGTTGGTGACACCGGATAGCAGTGGTGGGGACTTGTTACCTTCTTGTTAGTATGGCAAATACCCGAGGAAATCAACTTTAAAAGAAAAAATATTTACTTGGGCTCACAGTGTGAGCTTCCGTTTGCTGAGGGGCTTCGGGCAGTGCCTAGATCACAGGTTCTATCCTCATTAGTGGGCGACTCCATTGAGGACTCATGAGTTTGTAATTTGACGGCCCTATGCGGAGCTGATAGAAAGCAGGAGGTGGGGCATCTTAGAGGAGATCGCTCACTGGGGACAGACCCTGGAAAGGTCTGTTTTTCCCAATACCCTTTTCTCCTGCTTCTCGGTGGCTCTGCTTTTTCATACGCTGCTCGCCATGATACTCTGCCTTTTCTCAGGCCCGAAGCACCAGTCAACGAGGGGATGGAAATCCAGAAACCATGAGCCAAAGTGAATCTTCCTCCTTTAGTGAAGTACTGGAGGCTTGTAACTGCCCGAGGCTGAAAACACAATCTCTAGATTTTACAAAGAGTTTCACTGGCTTGTGTACATGGAAAACTCGGGGATTTTACTATGTGACTTGCGTGTTTAGAGGACATCACCCATATTAAGAGTGCTCTTTTGCCAAAAAAATCAACACATAGCTTCTTACGCCCAAATATGTGAGATCCTCATTGCACCCCTCGGATGTGTCCCCTAACTTCTCTGTGTTCCATCCATTAAATAGGAGTAGAAAGAATGACTTCCCTGGACTATTGTGAAGATTATCTAAAAATAACCTTTCCCTCTTCTTTACAGTAACCCATAACACCTTGTCAATCATTTTTCAAAAGTATATGAGAATGTTAATAATGGTGAAGAAAAAAGACTACATATTCTAATTTAAAGTCCTGAATTTTTCTCCGCTGTGAGCATTGCCCCTTCAGAAGCCCCTTGCTGCACTCAGAAAGGGGTTTTGAGCTGGAGCTTGCACTGGATTTAATACCTTTTCTTTGGTCAGGTCTTTCTGATGTAATTGGAGGCAACAAACTAGTTGATGACCCATCTATCATCACTGTCCTTATCAGACGGGGCTAGTTCCAACCTTCCAAGCGCCGGTCTTTTTGGAGTCTCATGCTTGTCCTTGTATTGACTGGGTAGGGGATCTCCAATGGAAGATCTCTGAAGTTCAGCTGCAGCCATGTTTATCAAGCAGTTATCCTTCAAGTGATCAGAATCGCTCACAGTGACTGTTCACAAAGGGGAATCCTGGACTCTTTCCCAGAAGTCCTCAGTGAGAATATCTACAAGGAATGTGTGCTTCAAACAAGAACCAGGCTGTTCTTCTCACTGGACCTTGGAGACTCCATGTTAGTGTTTCCTTTTATGCAATCCCTAATGCCGGTTACTTGTTAATTCATTCAACAAGTTGTTCCTGCAGGACAGGCACCATGTAATGTGCTGAGAATTAGCACAGGAACTAGGATCAGCCAAGTCTAAGTCCCTGTCTTTAGGGGTGTACAGTTGGTAGAGGCAGTAGGTTATAGAAGAAATTGTATCATTTTAGATATAAGATCTAAGGAAATAAAGCACTGGGGAATTAGTAGGGGACAAGTGGCTCGGTGAGCCCTTTCCGTCACATGCTCAAAAGGCTCAATGAGAGGGTAGAGTTCCAAATGAGATGTTGTCCTATTGTGTGTGTCTGCCTAAGTATTCACATTCAGGATAAAAAAAAAAAACCACATGAATACACAAACACATGCACACAGAAAAAAATTCTGAAAATTTGGTTTGAGGGGACTTGAGCTATATCCTCACACATTTTAGTAAACATACTAACCACGCTGCCCACCCTTAGAAGTTACTCCTAAGCAGGAGGCACTCCAGTACTGCCATGGCCAGAGCCACATGATCCACTTCCTCGATGATACCAGCCTGCAGCCACAACAATCAACCGTCGGGATGTCAAGCAACAGAGTCCTCCCTGCCCTTGGATGAGGTGTTCTAAGCCCCCAGTGAATGCCTGGTCCAGTGAACCCTATAACTAAGCGCTTGCAGTTTGAAATATGACATGAAAACCAGCAAATTCCCCTTCATGATTTCATAGACTCATTCTTACTATATCAGGTCTCAGTAACAGCAGCACATTTTTTTTTTTTGTCTTATTAAGCCAAGGGTCTCCCCTTTTACTTAAGGAAGACACGGTGGCTTCTCTTGGCCAGACCTGCATAGCTTCTGCCGCTACGCCTATGCTCCAGGAACATCACTGAAGACAAGGTGTACCCCAACACAAGCACTGAGAGCTGTACCATCCTTCAGCTAAGGTAACCGGTACATGACAGACAGGCAGGTCGGATACACGGGTGTGCATGCTAAAGAAATGTGATGATTCATGTCCTGGGGGAGATGGAAAAACAAAGATGATTCATGTCCTCGGTGTGGTGGAACAGGGTGACAAGAGCTTCATCTTGCTCCCAAAACGGCTGACAATTTTTACTTCTTTATGGACTTTCCCACCTAATAACGTTCAGGCTGATGTTAACCGTGAGTAATCGAAACCACAGAAATTGAAACCACAGGACGGAGGGGCTCCAAGAGAAGATGAACTGGGCTGTAAAATTCTCCCTAGAAGCCAGAACGAGGAAGCAATAAAATGAGGGCAAGAGGTGTGGCTCTGGAGCTGTAGCAGAGCATCAAGAGGAATCACAAGGTGCCATTGGGTCCACACACGAGCAGAAAGGCTGAAGGAAACAGAAACTATGAGATGACGAGGCAAAAAAAACTACAGGAAAGCAGAAATAACGAGACCAGGAAGAACAGACGAGTGTCACTTGAAAGAGGGAACTGGACAATTCCTCCTTTCTCTTTCACCTAACTGCGACAGTCCTTATTCTCTTGGAGACTAGGATACGTGGGTCTTCTTGGCCTCCCCGTTTCTTTTCTAGCCACAGGGGCAACAGAATCACTACGTTCAACTCTTGCTGAGGTAACTTGAATGTATCGCCGTCCGTAAAATTATTCAGCCTTATTTTGAATGATGTAATTATAGCAGGATTCCTCCTTGAGGCCAATCCCTTCCCTCTTTGTGCCTGCTTCCTAGATGTGAACGCAGTGAGGGGGTGTGCACATATACCTTTACACAGGGCTTGTAGAATTACACACTTCAAACAAGGGCCCTGAACCTAGCGGGGCCCTGTCATATTCTTTCTAATTTTTTCCTTTGGCAGCTGAACTTGGAAACAGGCTGGGTCTGTAACAGTTTAAAAACCCAGAGTTCATTGATCCCAAACAGTATGAATACTATGCATGAGAGCCCCTTTCTTTCTGAAATTACTCAAACATTTATTAGGTAGCAGTTTGCTCCTTAAAAATAGTTTCTAAAAGTGCTTAAATCTTTCCAGCACACACACACACACACACACACACACAGAGAGAGAGAGAGAGAGAGAGAGAGAGAGAGAGAGAGAGAGAGAGAGAGAATATGTAAAAGAAAATGCATTTGGTGTCAAGCCCCATTCCCATTCCCTTTGAGTAACATGAAAAAGAATTATTTTTGAGCAGTTGAGATATTTAGCTCTGAAAATTACCCAGTAAGGAGCTACTTGGATAATGTTCAGCATTTTTTTTTTACAAACTCCCCTTTGAAATAAGCCAGACAGAGGTTCCTTTCAGTTCCATGGGAGTTTTCAGCAATAGGAGAAAGGAAGACTTGATATGCTCCGAACAGCGTCGGAAGCCATGCATAGACTTCCTAGCACTCTCGGCCCTTCCCCGGTGCTGAGGCCCTGAATGTGTCTTCTCACTATTGCCATTGTCCCTCTTAGGCATCAGCCTGGCAGCTGAGCCCTCCGAAGCCCAGAGCCTTTGGTGTATGGGAAGATGTCAACGTCAGAGAAGTTGAAAGACTCCATAGAGAAGAGAAGAGCCAGGAACTGGAGCCATGAGGAGAGGAGGAGCATAGGGCTGTCTGTGCACCCTTCTGAGGGCCAGGCTCCATGTCCCAGGCCCAGGCTTCATACATGAAGTCAGGAAAAGCTTGTCATGGGGACAGACAGAGGACCACGTCCCTGTGTGTGACAGGTTCTGTTTCCACAGCAACCGTTGCCAGCTTCACCACTCCTTTCTGTCTTCATCGGGTTTTCAGCCGTGAGCGAATTCCCAAAATACCATTTCTGGTAAGAAACGAACGACCCGGGATGAGAGAACCTCAAGAATAACCCTAAAAGGGCCCCTGTGGTTGTACCAGAGTACATGGGTGAGGTCTATCCATGCTTGACTTCGCTACACTAGCTAAACAAACCCCCTTTCCTCATCTTCTTACCCCCAGAATACGTTCTGCTCTTGTGTTGCTCTCTGGACTTTTGAGATTTGGAAGCAGAATAGTCTCTATAAGGAGGTGTTGAGTACAACAAGTTACAACCAGCGGACCTGAGAAAGGAAGGTTGTACTTGCGATATATTTCCTTCCATATAGTAAACGGAAAGCTTTCAGGCTTCAAATAAAAGGAAGATATAACCGTGGTTTAAATTACTTTTACCGGGGAAAGGCAAGTTCTGACTTTAGGTGGCGCAATGATGTCACAGAAATACATTCGCTAGTTTTCTGCTCAGAGTCCCATAGGAAGTTGGCTTTTCCCCCATCAGTCCATTGCCTGAAGGTTCTCTCTTCATAACACAGTAGATAAGCACAAAAGGATGCAATCTCTCTAATGATCTGTTTCTGTATCTGGAATGAAAGCCACAGCTGAATCACATGTGCACCATTTAAAAAGTCACTATTGGAGAGAACTCACATCTCCATGTTTGAAGAATCTGTCACGATCAACCTTGGGACTGTGAATTAGCATTGGTCCAACCTTCACTTAAAGCAAGACTATTGGTCGTTCTTCAGTGTGGAGGGAGGCTTGGTACAGTAGTCAGCCTGAAGTAGAGACTGTAACCAAAAGCTTGCTGATACCTGGAATTATGTCTCTCAGTTTTTTGCATTGCATTAATATTCTTCCTCTTCTTCTTCCTCTTCCTCTTCCTCTTCTTCTTCTTCTTCTTCTTCTTCTTCTTCTTCTTCATCATCATCTTCTCTTCCTCCTCCTCCTCCTTCTTGTTTGTTTATTTGAGGCAGGGTTTCTCTGTGTAACAGTACTAGAACTCACTTTGTAGACCAGGCTGGCCTCAAATTCACAGAGATCCACCTGCCTCTGCCTCCCAAGTGCTGGGATTTCAAGTGTACACCATCACCACCCGATAACATTTTTAATTAAAAGAGATTTTGTCCCAGCCAGGCAGTGGTGGCACACACCTTTAATCCCAGCACTTGGGAAGCAGAGGCAGGTGGATATCTGTGAATCTGAGGCCAACCTGGTCTACACAGCAAGTTCCAGGACAGCCACTGCTGTTACACAGAGAAACTCTATCTCGAAAAACCAGAGAGAGAGAGAGAGAGAGAGAGAGAGAGAGAGAGAGAGAGAGAGATCTTATCCGATTGAACAAAGTAATACTTTCAAAACATTTATGCCCAAAGTATTTAGTCCACCATATTTTTTAGGAAATCAAGGAAGAAACTGAGCAGGGTATGACATATCTATAATCCCAGCAGCCCTGGGGAGGCTGAACAAGAAGAAGCAAGAAGGCTAAGTTCAAGGCCTACATAGCAAAACCCTATCTCAACTCAGATACAGAATGGGGAGGAGGAAAGAAAACTGAATTCCAAGGAAAAAAACCATTACATTTATTAGGAGCATTGATGGACTACTTACAAATTTTTGACTACCAACTGAGAGAAACCCTGTTTGTGATTGCTGACATTTATGGAGTGAGTATCCTTACCATTGTCCTTCCAAACTGCCGATGGTTTGGCAATGGACTAGCAGAACTGAAAATGGAGCTGTCAACTTTTGTAAGCATGTGTCAATGAATTCCAACAAGATATTGACCTTGGTATTCCCAGGGAGCTGCATCGCACACTTCTATCTGTGTGGCCCCACCTCTTCTCTGGAGTGCACACCTTAGAAGCTAGGCATTCCTATTGTGTTTCGAAGACAGAAGTCTAGTGCCACACAGTGCAGACCTGCTCCCCATCCCACCTAGCTATAGGCCACAACCCAGTTTTTTGTTTGTTTGTTTTTATATTTTGTTATTAACTTTATTCTGAGCACAATAGCAGACCCATGACTCCTTCAATCATTTGAAAGGGCCTCAAATACTGGAATTTTACCCAGGTAGCAAATTCGAACAGTGTGTGTACTGGAAACTCTTAATGGTCTTGGGATAACAAAGACCACAACAGGCAAGGATCACCAGAAGCCTTTATTCTTGTTTGGAAGAAAAGAAAAAAAGAAAAATGTAAATGATCTCATCAGAAGCCTCCAGGACAGAACGCCTCCCACTCCTGTTGTGAGTGCACCGCACTTGGAAAAAATTTTCGGTTCTTCTCATTTTTTGTAACATCAAAGAAATTTTCTAAAAGCACTGAGATTGGTCCCCCAGCTCTGCCCCCATACCAAGGAACAGCCTGAGATGCAAACGTGAAGATTTTACAGCTTTTTTATTTCCTTATTTTGGAAACATTCCCCGGCATTTCTGCAAGCTGGGGGGCTCATTTCTCCTTGGCCTGCTCCAGTTGGTTCAAGAGAAGCACAAAATATGAATGTTGCAAGTGCATAAATGTAAGAAAAAGAATAGTTCAAAAAGGCAAAACTTCTGAAAGTGTGAAGTACACTGTTCCTCTGTAAAGAACAACTTGGTCGAAGTTGAGATTTCTTCAATAAGTTTTGCCTCATGAGAAAACAAAATGCTGGCTTCCTCTCCTCTTTTCCACATTTGGTTCACGTTTCTAAATGGATTCCTCTTCAGTCTGCTGATACATCAGGTTGAGAATACTCTCATGGCTCTGATTCATCAATGGGATCCTAAGAATCTGAGTCATTGACCACAAGGCAGGGACCTAGGGCAAATGTTGACCCATTTCTCAGATTTAAGAACCATATCTATTCTGATGCTTCACCACCAAGGTCTTGAGGGAAGACATGTTGGTTTACTGTTGTTTCTTGGTCACTGATCTGGAGATAGGGTGAGGCTTTGGTGCAAATCTAGTTCCCAGGGTGAACTGAGTCCTACCCAGAGGGTCCACCTTCGTGGTTTAAGGCCCGAGAAGATACGACAACAGCTGAGCTACATTGATGTCATGAATTTGGTCTGCCCTCTTCTACTTTCCAATTCTACCTTGATGGCACTGTCTCCAAGGTCCCCTCCCCTAGGGCCATTTGTGCAGGAGCAGATCCCTATGACCCTCCCATTCACGTCAGCTTGACTGTGAATAACTCCTGGGCTCCACTCAGAGAACGACTCTGTGGCTCTGACAATATTTAAAAGGATGAATGTGCTCTTCGTTTTAAAAAACTAAAGCCCCTTCTGCCAAATATAAACTTGACTTTCTCCCAACCTCGTCCTATCCCAGATGTCACCACATACAAGCAGCCGTAAAATACACTGTAACCATCCTGGAGTGACAGACAAGATGGGACAAACCTGGCCAGAAGTGAGAGCTCAACTCATCTCGTGGGGAGCAAGTGAATTTGTAGCAGCGAGCAAATCCGGATTACACAGCGGGACCCGTCCTATTTCCCCTCAAAAGCATGAGCCAGCTGGAGTGACCCACACTTTAATCCCAGGACTTGGGAGGGCGTGGCTTTCCATGAGTTCTAGGCCAGCCTGGTACCTAGTGAGTTCTAGGCCAGCTGAGCTTACACTGTGAGACTCTGTCTCAAAAACAGACAACTGACTCATTTTGTGTATGCTGAGAAGTAAGAATCTGATTGGTGAAAGCCAGCAGAACAAAGCAACCACTGAGATTGCCCCTAAAGCATTGTCCTCACAGGCCAAGCAAGGTAGAGCTGAGAATCATCACCACGACCAGAGTTTCCAAAGATGTTATCACAAGATCACGTATCTTGTTCATAAATAATTTCTGCTCGCCCACATTTTCTTTCCTCCCATGGTTCTTGAGCCTTCCTTCAGTTTCAGGTTTACACTGTTTCAACGTGCTTTAAAGGTGTTTACCTGAAGCTAGAGGGTAATGCCACAAATTTTCAGGAGGCGACTGGGAAATTGATTAGCAAGTAGGTGGATACAGCTGATCTCGGGGTGATCTTCAGCCTCCTAGATGTACATACAAGCCTTCCAAGGTACTAGTAAGTCAAAATGGTTTTCATTATAACACAAGATGCTACTAACGAGGCTCAAAAGCTCGTTGAGTTTCCTTAATAGTAATTAAGGACAGTAATAGTAATTAAGAAGACAACTGTGTACAGTTGATTCTCCTTCCACTTTTATGTGCATTCTAGGAATCAAGCTCAGGTTATCAAATTGGGTGGCAGAAATATTACCCAATGATCCATCTCACTATCACATTTCTCAAGAGTTCTAAAGAGTATCTTTCAGGTTCCAAGCTGAGAAAATTTGAAAACTCTAAACTAAACGAGGTTACGTTGGAAATCTAATTAGAAAGCAATAAAGTCAGGCTAGAGAAAGAGCAGAGCAGGGCCAAGCACATGAGACTCTTGCAGAGGTCTGAACTTAGTTCCCGGGACCTACGGCAGGTGCCTCACTACCACGGCTACCACTCTAGCTCCAGGAGGATGTGATGCCTCTGACCTCCAAAGGCACCTACACTCATGAGCGCATCACCCCCATACACAGGAATGGACAGATGGCTCAGAGGTTAAGAGCACTGACGGCTTTTCCAGAGGACCCGGGTTCAAGTCCCAGCACCCACACAGCATCTCACAAGCATCTGTGGCTCAGGTTCTAGGGGATCTGACACCCTCACATAGGCATACATGGAGGCAAAGCATCAATGCACATAAAAATATAAGTAAATAAATAAATTTTAATAAGGAAGAAAACCATTCAACGGATGTGCTAGAATTCATCAGTCAATGAATTCTTTTCTGTAGGTTGTACACAGCTCAGGACTTCTGCCACTGGGCAACCATTTAGATTCCTGCAACTTCTGTGTAGCATGTGTGTGTCTACACACAGACACACACATGCATACATACATACACACACAGACATACACACATACACACATACACACACACATACACACATACATATTACCACCTTATAATCAGAACACATTTGAACTAGAGTTCATTATCTAATCATGGCATCCTGCTTGCTGTAATTTGACCTCAATAGATGCTTATCTCTCTTTGAAAAGAGAAGAAGGTTCGTTTTCTCAGCAGCAAGCAAACACTAAAGAACACAAGCCACAATTTAGGTAGCGTGTGGAAACTTGAGAGGTTTTTCGATAAGAAGGGTGCCCGGAAGGAGACCATTTGGTACTTCGTTTAAAAGAGATTGACTGAGCCTTGCTTTGGGTGAGTTACCAAGCTAACTGCTGGGAATGTATTGCTGAGTAAAACAGACCCAATCCCAAATCTTACGGAGCAGGATAAAACACTAGACAGGTAAATATACACAGGTACACAGATATGCAGGAATTAGCGTAACAAAGTAAAAAGGATGCTGAGAGGAAGACAAGAGACTGTCCTCAGACTGGTGAGCAGGAAGGCCCTCTGAGGAGGAGCCGCAAAAGGTGCAGAGTAACCCACCATGTCCAGAAACTTCCCACGTAGAGTCCAGGATTCCCCATTGTGAACAGTCACTGTGAGCGATTCTGATCACTTGAAGGATAACTGCTTGATAAACATGGCTGCAGCTGAACTGTGAGGGTCATAGCCTACGTATCTGGTGGCCGTGCCTGAGAGCGCAGGCACACAGTCTTACTGCCTGGGCTTTGTTCCAGCTCCACTCCCAGCTGGCTACGCAGACTTACTATTTCACATAAGAAAGAGATATTCCTTGCGGGTTCAACAGAGAGAAGCGCTGAAATTGATTTGAGCTGAAACATCTTTAGTGACACCAGCCCTTGGTAACAGGGCAAACTGAGTTAGGAGAGCCAGCACGCACAGAATAAAGGTGATTTCTTACCTGCTTTTATAGACTTTAAAGGAGAGGTGCCCCTCTCAAGAAATAAGGTGGCCTGACATGGGGGCTCAGCACTTAGTAGGGTATTAGGTAGGCTATGAAAACCTGACTCAGGTTTCCTTGAGTCTGGAGTGGGAGAGGTCTCAGAGAGACCCAGCTAATCCTCTTTATATGTTCTAACATGCACTCACTGCACCTCTATCGTTTATAAAATAAGAATGGGAACATTCATTCACAGATACATATTCCTGTGGATTCTAGAAGATATTTTATGCCAAGTCCTGAGATCATAAGGAAAAAAATTAATAAATGTGAGTGAAACTATGCTGGCTGCAGGTGGATTTGGCAAGGCTCAAGAACCCTAACGGTAGTTTCCTGAACTTGGTTTAGCATCAAGCCCTGTCATGTTCTGATTACCATACAGGTATCATACATTGAGAGCCAGGACAGTGCCACGAATTCCACACAATCTAACCATGGGGGTACACACCTGTAATCTCAGCACCCAGGAGGCTGAGGCACACGCCTTTAATTCCAGCACTCCAGAGGAACAGAGAGAGGCCAGCCTGGTCTACCGAGAGCGTTCCAGAAGAACCAAGGCTAAACAGGGTTTCTCTACTCTGTCTCAAAAAAAAAAGAAAAGAAAAGATAAAAAAGAAAAGAAAACAACAACAAATAAAGAAAGGAAGGGAGGGTGGGAGGGAGAGAGGTAGGGAAGAAGGAAGGGAGAAAGGAAGGAAGGAAGGGAGGGAGGAAGGAAGAAAGAAAGGAAGGAAGGAAGGGAGGGAGGCAGCTAGGGCTAGAGTTTGCAGAAGAGACCCGTGGAAGGCACTGATAGCTAAGGCTGAGGTTACTAAACATTGAAGTGGGCAGATAGGAGCATAGGTGACCAGTTTACATCAGGACTTGAGAGATGGGGCAGGCAGAAGTAGGGGCTTGGTCTCAAAGAGCAAGGGTCTCCGCACCAGTGGGGCTCGGACTTGACTTTCTTAAAGGCACTCTGTTTAGAAGAACAGCCCCAGATCTTCCGTTCCGTGTCTGTCTTCGTGCACGGCTACTACACAGGACTGCTCTTCTCCTCCGAATCTTCCAGGGTGTCCTAATGACGAGGTTCTCAAGAGCTTCCTGGAATCAAGAGCGAGGGCAGAGGAGTTCACATACAGCCTGGCAACTCTCGGTCCGCATCTCCTCTGCATTTTCCTCCTGGAAAATAATCCCTGGCCAGATGGTCATCGCTCTTTGCTTTCTCCCGCAGCCCACATGAAGGCTGGGGTAATTTACGGTGTCTGTCTGGGCAGCTTCATTTATATTTAGAAACAAAATTGGGAGGCAGTTTAAATCTTCTCTTAAACGCTTCAGGAAATTCCAAAGGGGAAAGACGTAGTATTGCACCACACATGGGCAAACATCTTATCCTTTTGACCCAGTTAGGGTCCGAAGGTCCTTCTCGTCCTCCAATCAGCTGCATTTTTTCTCTCTGCTTCCCCTGCAATTTCCTCATACTCTTACACATACTTCAGGTCTTGATGGCTCTCCTCACATCTCTCTTTCCACCGCAGAAAAAGGGTAAAGGGGAAGCGGCGGTGTTGTGAGACCTCTGACACTCTTGCCTGCAGGAGGGAGGCAGATGTGGCCTTTAGTTGAATTCCTCTCATGCATTTGTCATTGGAGTGAGCTCTGTGGTGTGACAGGCTGCCACAAGGACAATGAAAGTGACCAAATCCCTTGACGTAGCCACGCACAATTTCTTCATGATGTACCAACTTTCAAAGTGTATACCATCTCCTAATAGCTTCGTTGGGAAATCCACGATTCGTTTACAAATCGCTGGCAGTTAGGTCTGCAGTAAGGTGTCTCTGGCATGGGGTGTATTTTCTGCCTTTTCCCCTGCTACTTGGGCCCCTGGGAGCTCCAGAGGGCCACTTTGCTGCTTCAAGACTTGATCGCTATCAATAAAAGGGAGCAATATGAGGCAGCAGAGAATGGAGATGTTGACTATTGATTTATTTCTCTGCTCCGTCACCCCCAGTCACCTCATCCCTGTTCTGAAAGCCACGGACCACTGCGCACAGCCGCCCTCCCCATTCTGTCATTACCCCTTAGGCATATCGATGAGAGAGAGAGAACCAGTTCCTTTTACAGGACTTTAGTTACAGCACTGGTCTTGTGGTTTCCTAACACACTTTGTAAACCATCTCTTATGGTGTTTTCATTTTTCCTGCCCAGACCCTGACTCTTAACACCCTTCAAATAGTAAACAAGACAAAGCATAAACAGTTTAGAGCAAGTTTAGGATCTTTTATTTGGAAAGGTGTCATTGATAACAGGGAGATAAGAGAAAATGGCTTTTTTCCTATTTTGTTTACATCTCCAGAAAGGAGAATAATCTATTGGGTATTTATTGAAGGGAAGGAAAACTGCTTTTTTTTCAATTTTATTCATACATACAGAATGTTTGAGAAACTGGGGGTAAATTCTTCACCTGCCCTGCTAACTTGTCCTAGGGTCCCTGGCCACTGCTGCTTGTCATGGTCCAGATCAAAAAGTCCTTTCTGTAGACTAGGACTTTATGGGAGCTGTAGGTTCTTCAGGGTGCCAGCCTCCATCAAACACTTACAGCAAATACAAACAAACATCTTGGTATGCCTGTCCCTTCATTTCCCCCAAGGACTTATCAGACTCTTCTGCCTTGTTGATTTTTATGGATGCTCTTCCCTGTCTCTCGGGGGTTTTCAGAAAGAATACGAAAAGCCCCCGTTCCTTGCAAACTACACTGTTGTTTAAAGACCTCTGGTCATGGGGCCACACTTAGGACTTCTTGGAGTTTTCTAGAACTTTGCTATTGAGGCAGAAATTATACAATTCTTTCATGAAGCCGGGCATATGAGCCAGGAACTGTGCTAAGGGCAAAAGCACAGCGCGGCAGGTCTTGGCTGTCTTGGCTCTGCTAGCCTAGGAACATGTGGTGATGGTTGATTCTAGGTGTCAGCATGCCTGACCCGAGGAATGCTGAGAGAGCTGAAAGGCATTCATTACTGCTGGATGTGTCTGAGAAGGCATGACTGCGGGAGAGTGGTATGTGACCTGGCGGGATGAGGGGGAGATCTGCCCTAGACTTGGACAGGAACCATCACATTAGCTGGAAGCTCAGAAAGAACAAAAGGAAAAGAGAGAGAGTCCCTTCCTCCTGGGCCTGAACACTCCTCATCCTCTGGCCATTGGACTTCAAAATCGCAGCTTGCCTGGTCCTGAGACTCAGGATTTGGATCAGTAGTCCCAGGATTCTCCAGCCTTTGGTGGTGACTGAGAAAGATGCCATCAGCTTCCCTGGCTCTAGTCTTGAAGCCCTTTCCCTGAGAGCACCCATTACCCGCTTGTCAGTGAGCCTGCCCAGGGACTTCTCAGCCTCCATGAGCATTTCAGCCAATTGTTCTGATGAAATAAATCCTCTTTGTGATTCTTACTGTTTTTTTTTTCGGTACAGAACTCGAAAATACATGCTGGTAACTACATAATTGCAAATCTTAGTATCTATTATGAAGGAATAGCATGCACTATTAAAAGTACTGAGAATATGGGTCTGGAGAGGTGGCACAGTGGTTGAGAGCACTGGCTGCTCTTGCTGAGGACCCAGGTTCAACTCCTAGTGCCCACACAGCAAACTAAGCAACTGTTACTTCAGTTCCAGAGAACGTGAAGTCCTGTTATAGCTCCAAGTTATTCACAAGGTGCACAGATACCCATGAAAGTGAAACACCCACACTCATAAAATAATAAAGTAACAGGACAGGGCATTTGATCTAAGGAGCTCAGAGAGGCTTCAGATATATGATAACATATTATCTAAAATCTAAATGATAACCAGAATTAATTAACTCAGCTATTCTCAACCAATAGTGATTTTGCTCTGGAAATACTGGTCAATTGTTTTGAGCCATTTTTCATTATTACAATGTGTGGACACTGCTGGCATCTAGTGGGTAGAAGCAACGGATGCTGTGGAATATTCTGATGCCATGAGAATCCCCCTCCCTCCTAACAAATAGATGTATCGTTCTAAACATCTGTGGAGCCGGAATTGAAACCTCTCAACTAGATAAATGATTATAGTTGAAGAAGAGCATGTCTGGAGATGTACCCTCACACTCAGCCCGGTACAGAGACAATGCCAAAAACTGGACTGGATTTAAGTTTGAATAGGTTGGGATATTGCTTCAATTTTTCTCTTTTGTTGCTACTTCCACTGGGTAAAATTCTGTTTACAAGTCAGGGGTAGGAGCAAGTACAGAAAAAACCATTCCTCTTCAAAATGTGTGTGCAACTGCCACCTTGATGCCAGCAGACGAGTGAAAAATGGTTGGCGGGTGTGAAAGGCTTCATTTCCCTCCGCACTAGTGTTGCTTGAAAATAGAGGACAGCTTTTGACTCCTGACCTAAGGCATCTGTGGCTGGTTTGAACTGAAATGAACATGGTGGTTCTAAGAACTAAATGGAATAGGCAATCGGAGAAAGACTGAAAAAAGAACCAAGGTTTGAGGAGAATTTTCTGAAGTTCAACTCTACGGGTACATTGTTAATCCATTTAACAAGTGTTTATTAGGTTCAACTGTTCTAAACGTAATAGCTAGGAAGAAAAAAAAAAAAAAAACAGGACACCGGATGTGATGTGGAGATCGATGAACAAAGACAACGGACATGGAAAATACTCCAATGATTTCTGTGTGGGTGAGATGTTGAGAGAGAAACCGAGTCACCGAGGCCAGGGGATGAGCAGCATCACACCAGCTGTCTTTGCGGGAAAGGGGCCGATATTTTGATTTGATGGTGGACTGTAGGGGCACTGAGCAGGAAATCCAGGGAAGAGCAATGCAGAGAAGGAATCTGCAAAAGAGCGTGTTCTGCTGGCAGGGCAGTGGTGGGCACACGCATGTAGGAAGTTGTCACCAGGACTTGGGGTAGGCGCGAAGCAGAGAAGTGACGAAGAAGGGAGAGGTTATGGAGAGCTGTGTGGCCCCCAGGAAATACAGGAAACGTATGCCCAGATGAACACACAAAATAGTCATTCTGATATGTAGTGGTGGGAGCGGCGGGCTGCGGCCCGGCTTCCAGCCAGCTTTACCCAAAATAATTACACGGAAACTGTATTCATTTTAAACACTATCTGGCCCATTAGTTTCAATCTCTTATTGGCTATTTCTCACATCTTGCTTTAACCCATATTTAGTAATCTGTGTAGCACCACGAGGTGGTGGCTTACTGGGAAAGATCCTAACTTGCAGCTGTCTCGGAGAGGAGAGTCATGGCGACTGCTTTATTGCCTTCTTCCCAGCATTCTGTTCTGTCTACTCCACCCACCTAAGGGTTGGCCTATCAAAAAGGCCAAGGCAATCTCTTTATTAACCAATGAAAGTAACACATAGGGCTGGAGAGATGGCTCAGTGGTTAAGAGCACTGGCTGCTCTTCCAGAGGTCCTGAGTTCAATTCCCAGCAACCACATGATGGCTCACAACCATCTGTAATGAGATCTGGCGCTCTCCTCTGGCGTGCGGGCATACATGGAGGCAGAATGTTGTATACATAATAAATAAATCTTAAAAAAAGAGAAAGTAACACATAGACAGAAGACTCTCCTCCATCACTGATGCTCTGTGAAGATTGGGAGGGCAAGACTGGACAGGTGTAGACACTATGCAGGGGACTGGGGGAGTTAGATCATGGGAGTCAGATTGGGCAGAGCTTCTGCTCATAGGGAAACAATACCACAAGATAAATAATTGACTGGGCAAAAGGCAGGAGGATGCCATACTCCCAAGAAGTCTAAACGCCATTATGTTGGCAATTAAGTTTCAACACAGGCACTTTGAGAGGCATTTAGCCCATACAACTTGAAGAGCGTTCACAGGCTTCGCTGCGTCTCATGCTCACAATAACCCCATGGTTCTGGCAGATGCTTCCTCCACCATCTGCTGTAAGGAAAGCTGGGAATGAAAGAAGCTAACTATGTTGGCGACATACTAGGCCATTAGTAGGTCAAACCTAGCCTGGGAACATCACTGGTTTATCCGTACGTGTTTGCGCTCCCTCCGCTCCGCTCCTTGGGTTCCTGAGTCTGGAATGCCTCCCATCCTTCCTGGATGTGCTTGCTTGCACACCCTCTTTTCTCAGCCAGCAATAAACTTCCCATCCGTATCTACCTGCTTACAGCTTTTACAAAGCTCAGGTCATGTTTCCTCTCTTCGATATATCTCTTCTCTGACAGATCACCAACCCCATCAGCCAAGAGCAATCTCTTCATAATTTCTCTCCCCGTTGTGTTTAGTGTCACATTTTCCATGTGGTACCCATCACTTTACATGCTGCTGTGTAGTCAGCTACGTTCACTTATACCTTATGTTCTCCAGCAGGTGACTGGCACCAGAAGAAAAACCATCTTCTTCTGCAAATCCTCAGAGAACTTGGTGGAAAGCTTTACGGAGTGGAGAGCGGAAGGCGTAGTAGACATTACTGATGCTGGAGTGGAGGAATGGACAAGAGGAGAAAAGTCAGTCCCAGGGACATGACAGTCAGGAGGAGAAACACATCACATGCTTTTCATTCTTCCTGATACCTCCTCTGTATTCCAAGATGGAGAGGTGTAAAAGGAACGGCGGGTTGTGTTCCCACCCGGATCCTGGCTAGCTTACCCCGAAATAATTACACAAAAACTGTATTCTTTTAAACACTGCTTGGCCCATTAGTTTCAGCCTCTTATTGGCTAATTCTCACATCTTGCTTTAACCCATATTTAGTAATCTGTGTAGCACCACGAAGTGGTGGCTTACCAGGAAAGATCTTAACCCGCGGCTGTCTCAGAGAGGAGAGTCATGGCGACTGCCTCACTACCTTCTTCCTCCCAGCATTCTGTTCTGTCTTCCCCGCCTACCTATAGTCTGATCTATCAGGCCAAGCAGTTTTCTTTATTAATTAACCAATGAGAGTAACACATAGACCGATGACCCTCCTCCAGGAGAGAGGAGGAATGTTCTCTTAAGATAATGTGAGCCTGTTCGGCTAGTTGACTTTCTAATTTTCACGGAGGGCTCTTTTGTAGACATATTTATGGGGACTGAAACTTTCCACTTGCAGGGAAGCTTTGAGAGAGCCAGGTAAACAGCTCAAAGCAGCTTCAGGAATTCCCTGAAACTGACCAGGTTCCCTGGGCCTCCCAGTGTCAGAACACAGACCAAGAATTCAATGCAAGGAGAATTTAGAACGCTTGTGAGAAAACCCCAAGAAAACAAGAATTTTGTGACCTCAGTTTCTTCAAACCACAGAATTGCTCTTGCGATATGTTTTCATGCTCCCCCTACACCAGGTGTAGCAGATAGGAGTGAGTTTACTTCAGATTACTCATTATTGCTTGCTGTTATTGAATTTAATGTTCATGCCTCCATAGAAAGAACATGTTTCTGCCACATGTGGCTTGCCCTTGTGATTGTACAACTTGAACACTGAGAATTTATATGAATTTTCTTTCTTTTTCATTTTATTATTTTATTTCGAAACAGGATTTTTCTGTGTCACCCTGGCTGTCCTGAGACTCACTCTGTAGATCAGGTTGGCCTCAAACTCAGAGATCCGCCTGCGAGTAGATATGTTTTGCGTCTCCCAGGAAAAGAAGCTGCTCGTTCTCTTACATAGTCACCCAGGGTTAGAACATCTGAGTCTAGATATCTTGAACACCCATATGATCCTTGGGTGTTGTTTGTATATATTTTTTGATTGACAGCAAGGACTCAGGGCCATGCCAGGGAAAATCCTACACTGACTTTTAGAGATACCTTCCTTTTGCTTACTAGTTCTACCCTCATCAGTTCACAACTGTCTGTAACTCCAGTTCCAAGAGACCAAAACCTTTTGTCTCCAAAGTCACCTTCACTCATGTGCACCCCACCACCATGTATACATAATTAAAAATTAAAAATAAAGCTTTAAAAAATTAAAATATAATAAAAACTCACTTTTTCGTATCATTATGCATGCCTGATCTTGTTTATCTTGAAGCATCATAAAAAATTAAGACAATTTCATTTAGCATAATTCTAGCACCAAAATGAGCACTGTCGATAACACCCTCCCTTTGACGGGAATGGGCACTGAGAGCCAAGAGGTTGCTTGGTGTGCCAAGGACCAAGGTTAGCTAATGCTAGGGGCAGGTGTGGATGCGCTTCCTCTGACTCCTAGGTCAGTGTTCTTCAAACAGTATTAGTTTACTATGTTAGAAAAATACCTTTGAACAAGCCTCTGTGCAGCAGAAATAAACAAAAGCAAGAGGCAGTAGAGTAGTAGGAGATCAGAATACCGACTGTCAGCCCTCTGAGCATTTTTAACGCAGCTTCTTTAAGTTGGAAGGACTAAATCTGGACGTTTGCAGGCTTTAATCCAAGACCCATGCCCATTTCCCCTGGCCTCTGGTGGCCTCCCTCTGCTAACCGTGACCATAGAAAATTAGGGGGCCTGAGTGTATGCCACACTTACAGGGGCATGGAGAACACAGTGAGGCCATGTGCTGTTTGATAGTACAGCTTGAAGGTGATAAAATTGGTAGTTGTCTTTCTTCTTCATTCCGCAGGTCTCCCCAACCAGTCTCCGCATCTCTACTGCCACCGTCTTTCAATAACTTCCTTCCATCCCTGGAGGAAGAAAATAAAAGGAGAAAAAGAGCATATGGAGAGAGAGAGAGAGAGAGGAAAAAGAAGGAGGAGGAGGAAGAGGAGGAGGGGGAGGAGAGGAGAGGAGAGGGAGAAGGAACACAAAGAGAGGACAGAGAGAGAGGAAAGAGATGGGGGAGAGAGAGAGAAAGAGGAGAGAGAGAGGAGAGAGAGAAAGGAGAAGGAGAGGGTGAGGGAAAGGAAAGAGGAGAGAGAAAGGAGAGAGAGAGAAGAGAGAGAGAGAGAGAGAGAGAGAGAGAGAGAGAGAGCGCATGCAAAGAAACATAAGAGAAACAAGAGGAAGATGAAAATTAGAGAAAAGAAAAGGAATAATCATGAGAGAGGAACCAAAGAAGAGACAGTGTAGCTATTCTGAGGCGGAATCACCTGTATTGTGAAAACGTTCATTCTGGGCCACATCCCAGATTAGCCAAATTGGCATCCATGGCAACAGCATGATTTAAGAGTAAGCTTTCTGATAAAATAATTACTCCCCTTTTTGTTAATTTGATTTCAAATTGTATTTTATTCAAATTTTAAAATCCATTTGCTTCTCTTTTTTTCCCATTTGCTTCTTTAAAGCTGAAAAAAAAAATAGTTCATCTCCTCGCCTAAAAGGCTTTTTCTCTTTAATTCGCTTGATAACCATTACTTTCGCGAAGATGTTGGTGTGCTTCCGCACACATCAAAGCAGCCCCGAAACGCAGCACCTTTCATCAGAAGACTCCGCTCTGAGCACAGCTACACGATAATGTCAAAGGTGTTTTCTTCTCTGCCACAGGCCCTGGAGCTGGGCACGCAGGAAACTCATGAACCGCAACAGTGTGTCTTGCTCTTTCCTTCAGTCCATTTGCTGGGGTGGCTCCTAAGCATGGGTCATTTGCTCATTGTTAGACATTTTCTTACGGACACTTGGTAAAGGTAAAGATTGGAAGCCCCTGCCATCTCGTCTACAAGTTCAGAGCAAGGGGGTTGCCCATTTTTCACGCTGGAATTATAGCGCATAAAAAGAAGTTAGAGGGGGCTCGTGAGTTGGCTCAGCCTGTAAAGGCTCATGCTGCTAAGCCCGAAGACCTGGGCTGGAGCTCTGAGATCCACATGATAGAGAAGGAGAACTGATTTCTGAACATAGTCCTGTGACCTCCACATGTATGCCATAGCCTGCCTGCCCCTCCTTCCACAAAATAGTCAAATAAGCACAACTGGAAATATTTTAAAGAAGTGATATTACTCTTACATAACCCTTTCAGATAAAGAGAGGCATGTGTGCAATATAAGGGTCATTTTAGCATCCAGGATAATTTTTTTTTTTGTAATCACTTTTTATCTTTACTATGCCTGTTCCCAAGTTTCCCTATGACAGAAGCTGCTCTGCCGGTGAACAGGACATTGGCACCTGAGTGTGCTGATGAGTTGGGTGTTCTGTTGTATGTCTTCATCAAACTACTTCTGTAGAGATAGTGTCAAGTTTCTGACGCTCACAAGGAGCCTGGTATTCGAGTCAGGGCTAGTGTGGTGGTTGAGGAGGTGTGGCTTTGTTAAGGTAGTTATGGCCTTGCTGGAGGAAGTCTGTCACTATGGAGGCGGGCTTTGAGGTCTCACATATGCTCAAACCATGCCCAGTGTCTGAGACCACTTCCTGTTGCCTGCAGATCAAGATGGAAAACTCTCAGCTCCTGCTGCAACACCATGTCTGCCTGCACACTGCCATGTCTCACCGCGACGATAATGGACTAAACCTCTGAACCGTAAGCCATCCCAATTGAATGTTTTCCTTTATAAGAGTTGCTGTGGTCATGGTGTCTCCTCACAGCAATAGAAACCCTAACTAAGACAGTTAGGGTAGGGGCCATGTTGAAAGGGCCTGTTGGGCAGTGATCATGTGGTCCTATCATATTGGACAATGTCTGCTTGATAAGACATCCGGTTGTATCTGAATCTAGATGAGCCTGCTATGATAGCGACTGTGTTGTGTGTACGTGCATGGCTTTTTTATTTATTATTGTAGATTATGTGGTGGAGCAGATGAGAAACCAGTTGTGATGGCTCAAGGCTCCTGTTGTACCACTGACAGCAAACATGACCTTTGAGGGTATGAAACAAATCTTGGGTTTGGGGAAGAAAATGAAGTTAATGCTTTCAGTTCTAAGTATTTGAATTATACTTCTACTTCACGTAACAACAAGTTATTTGCAATTAAAGTGGGTCTAAAAGTGATGAAATCTATACAAACTTAACAGAGATATTAAAATTAACAGATGGCATCAAACTTGACTCAAGTTAATTTAAGTAAAACATTGGAGCTATTCATAAACTCATAAAACTAATAAAGAACTAGTGTCTCGTCAAAGAAAATAGTGACAAACAGAATGTTTATTGGCCTTTTGTTTTATTTTGCAAAGTTCCAGCTAGAGGAATTTTCGTATTTCCTAGGATTCGGAAAGGTTGGTAAAACCAACTAAGCCTACTAGCCTTATATCTCAAATTGTCCTTTGAATTTATCCTTTGAATTTATTTATATCAGTGACAGATAAAAGGGACTAAGGCTGTAGCTCAGTGGAAGAACAGTGACTTGCTTAGCACATATGTGAAATACTTCCTCAGCTCTCAGGACTGGGAAAGTAAAAACAAACAAACAAACAAACTTTTTTGGTAAAAGAGGTCAGAGGGTCAATAAGTAGGATCCCATTGCTTTTGTTTTTTAGTTTGTTCTTGTGCTTTATTTTTTGTTTGTTTGTTTGTTTTGGAGTCTGGGTCTCACGTCCTAAGTTGCCCTGAATTCCTTATCCGCCTGCTTCCGCCTCTCGAGTACTAGGGTTATAGGCCTGTGCCACCACCACACCTGACCTGGGGACTGGTTTAATAAATACACAATATGTGTATTCAACAACCGTCTCTTTCACAGGGGAGACTTGGGAAAGCTCCCTGCATCCTGGGAACTCAGTTTGGAAAGGCATTCAGAGTTAGTCACAAAACCTGTAAGCCAATCGGTCTCTGACCCTCATGACAGGAAAATGAAAAGCCCAAGCTGAGGGCTTAGAGAGATGGTCCAGTCATTAGGAGCTAGGAGTCTGCCACACAATCGCAAGGACTGGAGCTTGGATCTCTGCACCACAGAACAAGTCTGGAATATCAAACTCCCCAACTCCAGAGTCTGGAGATCTAGGGCCCTTTCTGGCCCTCATGAACACATAGACCACACACACACACACACACACACACACACACACACACACACACACACATACACACACACACACAGAGAGAGAGAGAGAGAGAGAGAGAGAGAAAGAGAGAGAGAGAGAAAGAGATCTAGCCTTTTCTTTCAGCATTTGGGAGGCAGAGGCAGGTGGATCTTTGTGATTTAGAGGCCAGCTTGATCTGCAGAGCTACGCAGTGAGACTCTGTTGCAAAAACCAACAAAACATCCTTTAAAAATGCAAACACAAACAACAGCAACAACAAACAACCTAGAATCTAACTGGAGTTACAGATGGTTTCGGGAGTCGTTGGGAATCAAACCAATTTCTCTGCAAAAGTACCAAGTGTGACTTTCCAACCTGGAGTAGAAGTTTTGGCAAATCAGACATTTTAGAGCAACGACGCCAAGACCTTTAATCCAGTTCTTTATACTGTGGTGACTCTAACCATACAATTATTTTCATTGCTACTTCATAACTGTAATTTTGCTACTGTTATGAATCATGATGTAAATATCTGTTTTCTGATGGTGGTAGGTGACCCCTGTGAAAGGGTTGTTCAGACTCCCCCAAAGGGTCATGACCTACAGGTTGAGAACTGCTACTTTAGAGAGTCTGGTTCAAGGTTTAGGTAAAAGTGGGCCTCCATAAATATATAATTTTTCGCTAAGAAAGAAATACTTATCTTATTCAAAATTCTAAGTTCATCATTTTTGCTGGGCCATGAATATTTGTGTGTTTTTGTGTATGTGTGTGTGTGTTTACTTGTATTTGTGAGTAGTATATGCACACAGATGTGCATGTTGATGTGGAAGCCATAGATTGACATTAAGTGTCTTCCTCTGTTGTTTTCCACCTCATTTTTAAAAAAATGTTTTTTATTAATTTATGTGTATGGACATTTTGTCTGCATGTATGTCTTTGCACCACTAGTGTGTCTGGTGCCTGAGGCGGCCAGAAGAGGGCCTCAGGTCCTTTGGAGCTGGACTCACAGGTAGTTGTGGGTTGTTATGTGGGTGCTGGGGATTGAACCAGGGCCTTCTGGGAGGGCAGCTGGTGCTCTAACCGAGCTATCTCTCTAGCTTCCTTTACCTCATTTTTTTTGAGGCAGGTCTCTCATTGAACTTGGAGATTCCAAGTGGCTAAAGTGGTTGGCTAGCAGTACCCAGGATTCCTCCTACTTCTGCCTCCTCAGCTCAGGAATTGCAAGCAGGTGCCACAGTGCCTGGCTTTTTACATGGTTTGCTGGGTTCTCATGCTTGCATAGCAAGTACTTTATTGGTTGAGCTATCTTCATAGCCTCCCTGCCCCCTAACATATTCTTCCATCCATCCATCCATCCATCCGTCCATCCGTCCGTCCATCCGTCTGTCCGTCCATCCGTTCGTCCATCCATCTGTCTATCTCTCCATCCATTGAAACTGGTCTTACTATGTAGCCCAGGCTGGCCTCCAACTTGCGCTCCTCCTCCCGCATCCTCCTGAATGCTGGGATTGTGAGTAAGGAACCTCTATATGCAGCTTTGGCCACCATGGTGTCAGTAGGTGGTGCCTACACCTGGCTAGTTGATAGGAGACAAAAAGGCACAGAGAAGAGGGTGTTAAAGCAAGAGTGAGATAGAATGTTTCATTTTGTTAAGTTTTAAATATAAGACATTTACATTTTAAATGAACCTTGTATAGTTACTTTTCTCCTTTTTGCAACAATATAGGTCACAAGAAGCAATTTTAGAAAGGAAGGATTTGTTGTGGCTGGCAGTTGTGCAGGGGTCTTAGTCGGTGTTCTATTGCTGTGAAGAGACACCATGACCATACCAACTCTAATAAGAGGAAGCATTTAACTGGAACGTGCTTACAGTTTCAAAGATTTAGTCCATTATCATCATGGCGGGAAGCATGGTGGTATGTAGGTAGATATGGTGCTGGAGAATTGGTTGAGAGTTCTCCCACTAAGGGGATATTTTGGAAAAAAAAAATTCCAGCCTTACTTTAATGCCTAAAGTAGGCTTTAGGAACCAGAGAGATGGATCAGCAGTTAAGAGCATCTGTTGCTTGTGCAGAGGACCTAGGTTCAATTCCAAACACCCACATGCTGGCTAAGAACTACTTTTAACTCCAGTTCCTGGGAATCCAATGCCTTCTTCTGACACCAAACACCCAGGCGCACATATATACATGCATGAAAAACACCCATATATATAAAATAAAATAAATCTAAAAAAGTTTTAAATGTAGTTTTCTGGGTCCATGAGATGACTCTGTGGGTTCAAGCATCACGTATTATAGTTGACTTTAAAACCATGTGTGTCTAATAACATGAGTTCTATGCCCAGAATCCCTTGTCTCCACAGGTCCACTTCTGTTATTTGAAGATAGTGAATCTAGATCACATTTAGGCACAGGCCCGTGTGTCTGACTTAGAGGGAATGCTCACAGCTGCAAAGGCTGCCAGCCTGGGGAAGTGTGGAAGACAAGGACTTGGTCCCTAAGTGGAAAGTGGATACTGGGTACTGTGAACTCAGTTTCTTCGAGACTACCCTTTGCACAGTCTGATGGGCTACCGAAACTTTTCATGGCAAATACAAGAACATGGTCTCAGTATCCTCATCCCCCAATGCCATCTAACCTGAGAGGGCAATACCTACCTTAGTTATCCAGGGTCAAATTGCCTCTCGGCTCTGCCAGGGGTCACACCCTCAGGTCACGGCAAGATGAAGCCCTGGTCCTCGTTAAGCCCTTTTCAGAGAAGAACGCCAACTCTATTCCCTGTAACGTGGTCATTTGAGGCCCGTGAGTGTAATTGGGCACTTAGGAGAACCACACTTCAGGTGAAAAGAACAGAGCCCAATTTTCAGCTCAATCCAGTTTATCAAGAGACAGTAGAGAGAAAATGCGCTGATGAAGGATTGCCTGGGGGTCATGGTGTCCATTTACCCTGAAACCTGTGTGGGCTGGGGCTCTTAGCCCCAGACATCCCAGGCTCATTTTACTCTCCTACTTTATATGGGAGGTGACTGTAGGAAGCAGCACTAGGGTACTCTGTTGTGTCTATTGTAACGATATTGTTAAGATAATATTACGCCACCTAACTGTTCCGTTTACTCCTGCACATTCTGATCGAGAGCAGTGGTAAATATCCGGAGTAATCATATTAGCTAATGGACACCATGAACTGTGAAACCGACATGCTTATAATTTAGGATGCTAGGAATTTAGAGGTCAAATTGCCGTCCTACTATATACGTTAGCTACCCTTTAAAGCCACATGAACCTCTTTCTGAATCAAGGTGAGTGAGTGAGTGGCTTAGGTAAGCCAGTAAAAATGCAAATAATTAGTGTTTTATTTCAGGGGTTTCTTTCCAGCAAAGTTTCCTCTAATAACAGATGAAAGGTAAGCAAATGGCTCTTTGATTTGCTTTCCTCTCTGCCTCCTGACGATTCACTGTGGAATTCAGGGGGCTCTCCATACCCTGCAAATGCTACCATGTTCTAGGACCACAACAATAAGGTCAACAAGGCACCATGACTCCTATTAAATCAATTCACCGTTTTCTTTAATTCAGGATTCCAGCTGCGAACTTTATTCGCAAACCTGTGCTTGTATGGTAAACATCAGCTCTCTGTTAGTGGGAGAGATTAAAAATCCAAACCAAAACAAGACAGGTAAGAGGAAGGGAGCTGCATTTAAAACAGCTGAGCCCGGGTTTCCTAGCAATGGAGTTCTCTCAGCTAACACTTTCCACCTCGGAGAGCTGAGTGCTCTGAGCCTGTTCATGGTCAAAGAGACCAGGAACGGGGAGAGGAGGGAGAATGTGAATAAATGAATATATCTTCCCAGCTACCTTTCCTGGGTGCGAAAGAAAATGATGAGCCAGTAGGGGAAACTGGGGAAGGCTTCTGAGATGAGCCTGTTGCAGGAGAGCTATCCAGCAGCAAGTGTGCACCCACCTCCAGAAAAGCCCCAGGTTCTTCATTCCCATGTCTTGTAGGAATAGCACAAAAGGAAGCTCTCTGAGATGAGGCTGTAGCCTTAGCTACATGGGAGCAGTACTGAAGGTGGTGATTGTTTTCCTCAAGTAGCAGCGCTGAAAGAGACCCTATTTTACCCTTCATGACTTTGCTTGTATTTCCTGGTCTCCAATTCAGTTTTTTTCAAACAGAGCTATTAAAATAAGTAGTACCATAGTCATCAGCGGAACAGAACCTAGTGCTTCTAAGAAATTCAAAGTCCCGATTTTAAGTAGCTCTCTTGCTCGCATGTGAGAACACAGATCAAGTCAGAAATAATAGCCCCATCACAAGAGTTTAATTACTTCTAACCCCCTCCCCCACTTAAAAGCCTGAGTGTGCTGTGTCAATCTATTCCATATGTGGGACATCGGGTGTGTTTTCCGGTCAGGGGTGGGGAGACAAATGAGACAGGCTGTCAGATTTAAAATCAAGCGTTGTAGATGCTCTGGAGTTGGGTGTTTTCAAATTTGTTTCCTTCAATTAATCCGTCCCATCTCTCCTCGGTTAATGAAATGCAGGGGTTTGGGGCCCGACTCCTTTTTGAGTCCGTCTGGAGGCTTGGTGGAGCAGGGAAGGAAATTGTCAGCTTATACACAAGGTGGCACCCTGTGATTCCAACCAGGTCTGAGAGCGGAGATGCTGCTCCCGGATCTGAGCCACAGAGACGGATTTTTATTTACTGTCTCACGTTCCCAGTGGCAAGTGAAGGGTGGAAGTAGGTATTTGTCACGTGTCCCCTCAGCACTGTCTGTCTCCCAAAGTCTCAAAAGATCGAGAGCGCTCTTCGTCAAGCTCGCTGGGACTGCAGGACCGATTCCAGTTGATGGTGATGAATGCAGACTCCCACGTTTAGAGGACATATGGGGAACAAGGAAGCTTTATTAGTACTAGGTTCATTCCTAGGCACGTGGGGAGGGGGAGGGTGGAGATGCCGTTCACATACCAACCCAATTAACTTTTCGGTTGGGTTTGCGGAGACTTTGGAATCAATTAGAAACAAGGTGACATTTGCAAAACCCTGAGATCGCTGAATAGCAACTGTGTTTACTAGTTTAAAGGTTGTTTTCAAAAAGTGACTTGTCTAGTACTTGGAAGCCCTGATTATGGTATGGGAAATGGAAATTGACATATAATTTTCAATTCTTTACAGTTACTTAATATGTGTATTTTTGTATGGTTATAAAACTGGTTCTAATTCTTGGCGTTTGTATATTGCATTTGCTAAACTAGATGACTGTCATTTGGACTGACCCAGAATATATTTGAAGTCCACTGATTTTTAGGATGGCTGTACATGAACATATGTATTACATATGGAAATTAGAGTAGGCTAGGCTGCGTATACATGTACACATGCATTGCATATGGATATTAGAGTAGGCGAGGCTGTGTAACCATTTGAAACAGATTTTGATAAAGAAGTTTCCTAAGAGGACTTACTTCAAAAGTTGAAAAGATTTCTGTGTCTTTAGCACTAGCAAACAGAAGAATTTAACAAATAGAAATAAATGTTACCACAAATAACATTTGTAGACAAATAAAAACTACTTTCCAGATGTGAAACAGGCATTTGGGTTTGGGCACTGAATTCGAAGCTAAGGAAACACAGACTGTGGCTCAGGTGAAAGAGCACCACGACGTTTGCTTCAACCTGTTTTATTCTTAGCTCTGTGATCATTGCCTATGCCGCAAAAAGAAAAGGGGCCTTTGGGGAAAATTTGTTATGTATTCAAAGCAAAAGAACAACAGTATGCCAACCATGATGCAAATGCTGTTCCCATGGTTGAGTTTTCCACTAGGGAAAAAGAGTTTCTTTAAGATGTTCTTGCTGCTTCTAAAGTTCTGAGGGCCAAAGGTAAGAATCTGAAGAACAGGGCAGGCCAAAGAAGAAACATTAGCATCCATGAACTTGATGTCAGATCAAGACGACACTCCAGCTCCAGCTTGGGGTGGACTAGGGTCCGCAGTACTGCAGGTCTTCACGGAACTGACATGATCCAACTTCTTATCACTCAGCAAACACACCAGAAGCCTGCCTCGTGTGAGGTGTGGAACTAGGTTCGTGGGGATGAAAGGGGAGAAGCCATTCTTGTCGTCGGTTAGAAGTTCTCACTAATGCACTTTGGGTCAGAAACTTTTGAACACTAAAGTAAGCCACTGTGAACGCAGAGTTCTGGACTCAGGATAGACCCGGATTTGAATCCAGCTCTGTGACCCACTAGTCGTATTGGAACTTGACAAGCTACCTTATGAGTAACTTGTTTCCTTATTTGTAAAAGTGACAGTATTTTTCCCTATGAGGAGTATAGAGCTGGAAGAATTAAGGGAACTTCAACAGCTTGAGACTTCACCACACAATCTGAGCCTGAGAAGGGCCAGGCATCCAGATAAAAGGCCTGGGTGACTCATTTTTTGAACTACTATCTTCCCCTGCCTTTCAGACCTGAACTCAGTAATGACATCCCCCGACCCTCCTCCATCTACGAACGTTTTTGTTCTTCCTTACAAAGGATTGGAACTACTCCAGAGGGTAGCACCCAGAGCAGGACACATCCACAAGCATGAAAAAGGTATTGCTTACAAGAAGCGAGTCACAGCGTTTGCACCGTTCCCAACAACAGTGAAAGAAAAACCCAAATCTCCTGAACAATGCTCCCAAGTGCCGATGGGACAACCTGGCTAGGTTATTGAGATGTTGGATGAAGTTCATATTAACCATTCTGCCTACAAAGGGAAGAGTGGAGACAAAGGAGAAAGAGGGAAAGGAGAAGGGTAGAAAACACAGGCAGAGAAGGCAGTAGAAAAAAAAGTGGGTGGCAATGAAGAAACATAGTTGAGACAGGGTTTCTCTGTAGCTTTGGGGCCTGTCCTGGAACTAATTCTTGTAGACCAGGCTGGCCTCGAACTCACGGAGATTCGCTTTCCTCTGCTTCCCGAGTCCTGGGATCAAAGGCGTGTGCCACCACGGCCCAGCGAGAAATCATTTTTTACAGTTGGACTTTAGCAAACCATCTACATACCCTTTTTTGAATTAGGTTTTTTGGTCAATGATTAGAAAATGATAAAACTCTTGCACTTCGTGGAAATTTTCCGAGAAACCTGCAATGCTTAAAGACTAAGAAATTAGGCAACAAAGAGGTTTGTGTCAACAGTAGCTGTATTTATTTGTGTTATTTTGCGGAGATACTAGTCTACCTCTTCTGGCCAAAGCTAGTCTCCTTTCTCTCACCGGTCACAGCAACTGTCTGTTGATGCCACTTGGCAATTAGCGCGGCATTACTCTCCTGTGTCATCTGTGCCGTTTTCTCGAAGTATTCAAGCACTTATCTATATATTTTTGGACTATCATCTTTTTCAGCTGCCCCTTTCTTCAAGTATTTACGACTCTTACTGCTAATTATTCAACAGTTGTAACACAGTAACACGCGAGTTAATTGGATTCAGGAACTTTATTAAACTCTTCGAGTCGTCACAGTAACCAGTATTTTTGGCAAAAAGATTTCAAGAGGAACCTTTAAGAACTGGCGTTTTCTCTTTGCGATCAGAGAACTCCCTCCCATCCACTAAATAACTAGGGAAGTTTGGATGACAGGTGCAAGTCCGCTTGTTGCGCCCAGCAGTCTCAAACCATAAACCCTCAAGGCTACCACCAGCATCCACCCGGTGAAACCGAGGGTGCCTAACTTTGGGATGCTCTTTTGGAAGGGGGGGGGGGCTGCCCGATTTTTTTTTTTTTTTTCCGGGCGCGAGACGCAGCAGGGCTGTGTGCCTCTCGGCGTGGGCAGCCGCAACGGACTTTTCGTATCTCCCCGGGATGCGCAACCCCGGGGCGCGAATCCGGCAGCAGGCGCCCCGGAGACCTGAGCTCTCGAAGCGCAGACTCGAGTGGCGGCCGGTGGCCCCGGGTGGCCCGGCCCCCTTGCCCCCTGGGGCGGGCGGTCCTGAGCGCCGCGCCTTCCCGAGGGAGCCCTGCGCGCCGGACGAGTCGGCGGCCGAGGCAGAGGCGCCTGCTCCGGCGCCCGGGCGAGCGCACCTGGCACCTGCCGCCCCGCCTGCGCGCCGAGCGGCGGGCGGACGGGCAACCCGGCCTCGGCTCTCTGTCGCCTGCTGGCCGGCCGGGCGCGTCGAGCCGAGCCGAGCCGCGCCGCGGAGAGAGTGGGTGGGCAGGCAGGGGAGGGAAAGGGAGAGGAAGGAGGGAGGGAGGGAGGGATAGGGCGACGCGCGTCCCCGCGGCGGGGGCGCGCTCTCGCGCGGGCTGCCGGGATCGCTCGCCGCCGCTGTGGTAATGTCCGCCATGTTGGCCATGGCGCAGGGAGCGGATCGGGCGGGCGAGCGGCGGATCTAGAGTGTGGAAGCGGCCGCGGGCGGCGGGGGGCTGTTCTGGGGCGGGGTGGGCGCCCATGCTGGGGCCGGGGGCAGTGCGGAGGAGGAGGAGGAGCGGGCCGGCCGCGCTGCACTGAGGAAGGAGGTGGAGGAGGCGGCGGGAGTGCTCCCCCCCTCCCCGCCCGCCCCGCCGCCGCCGCCCGGGCTGTTCCTGTAAGGCGGGGAGACAATGAGTAAACTCTCCTTCCGAGCGCGGGCGCTGGACGCCGCCAAACCGCTGCCCATCTACCGCGGCAAGGACATGCCTGATCTCAACGACTGCGTCTCCATCAACCGGGCCGTGCCCCAGATGCCCACCGGGATGGAGAAGGAGGAGGAATCGGTAGGGACTCGAGTGTTTATTACCCCCCCTTCCCTCCTCCCCCCTCCCCTTTGTCAGCCGGGCCTCGCCATTCACAGAGCGCTCTACGCTCGCTGGAGGGCGCCGCTGCCGCTGCGCGCTCGGGACCCTACGCCGGCGGAGTAGCGTAAACCTGTCGGCCGGCGCAGCGCCCGCCCGCGGCCGCCATGTTGTTGCGTCCCAGTGTTGTGATTAGCTCTCGGCGGCGCTTACGCTGCCGTAAGGGGGCTCTGCCGTAAGCAGCGACCGGGAATGGCGCAGGGATCCGCCGGGCCGCACTTGGCGTACGGCCTCTGTTTACCTTGTAGACCTGTCCCCGGCGCGGGCTTAATTGATTGCGGGACGGGGGTCGGGGGTCGGGGGTCGTTTGGCTAGGCGATCTTTTCGTTACATTTTAAAATCCTCGTGTGCATTCGAGTGCTTTTGAAATGGTTTAGGGAAAGTAAAGCCCTTTCCAGACAAACAGCCTTCGTGCTAGCAGGGGGACGGTCCGTGCTGGCAAGGTGATGGTCTGCGCTGGCCGCCGGAGGAGATGCGGCGGGACGAGGCGGTGCAACCCTGCTCCGGGGCAGTGACTCCCGAGCGGGGCTCTGCGTTAGCGAGCCCGCTGCTGCACCGTGCGCGGGCTTTGCCTGCCGGGCTGGCCCTGCTCGGTTGCACGGCGTTAGGACGGAGCCCGAGCGCTAGAAACCAGCCTCCGGGCCCGCGCTTCTCGGCGCCGTGTCCGGGGATGTAGCATGCGAGATGGCCATTTCCAAGTTGAAAGACTCAACGCGTCCACATTGACAGTTGCATTTCTGACCGATGCTAATTTTTTTTTTTGACAAAAATGCTGCTTTCCTCTTCCCAGGGGTTAAATTTTATCTAGACTGATTTTCCTCTGGTTTGACAGTGCTTACGACTGTGGAGTATTGTTACTTGCGTGCGAAGTTCATAGTAACTGCACCCTGAAGAATTTCTTCAATGAACCTTCAGTCCCGCCTTATTGTCAACCTCGGGTGTGTGTGGATTGGTTCCCTTGCTTCTGTGACTGTCAAAAGAAAGCTGGAGGTTTCTGTGATTGGTTTTCTCTTTTGACTATTAATAGTGCAGGAAATGCATTGAAGTCTTTGATTGGCTGCTCGAATTGTGACCTCATTGTGTTGGTGCTTTGAGTTAATCACATTTTTCTTTGGTGTTTGATTACCTGTCTTAACGTTTTCAATAGAAGATAAAATAGGGCCTCTTTTTAAACCTCCAATTTAAAAATAAAGGCAATTTTTTATACCTAAGATTTAGAGCTTAGTCGTGTTTGACAAATTTGCTTAGGTAGTCATTGACTCAATTTTGAGCTACCTTCTGGCAGTGTCTTGCTATGGTAATTTAGAAGTTGCTTGCTTTTGGTAGCATGTTACTGTCTGTGCTGGCCACGTATTTCTCATAACCGTTTCTTTTGGACATGTGTCTTTCTATTGTTTTCTTCTCTTCCTTATGTTTGTTATCTTTTGTCTAAGGTTTGCCAATTGTCGTCCTGAGTCCCCATCCCAGTAGTGCTCCTCATGGTGCTTGGTCTAAAGCTCTGCAATTTATTTTTACTCTAAACCTGAAAGTCAAGTTATCAGTTATTCTTCTATTTCTTCATGAATGTTGTATAGTGGTAGCTATTGTTTTTTCATATTATTGCTTGACGAATATTTAGATCTCAGATACTGGGCTAAGAATTCTAGGTATTTTAATATAAACATTTTTTAAACATCTATTTTCCTGAGCTATAAGTTCAGAAAGATGCAGCAGTTTACAATAAAGATTTAATGAGGTTTCACAAATGTATACATCCAAGAATAAGAAACATTTCCAACTTCAGAAAGTGTTCTTGTCTCTGTAGCTAATCCTGGGACTATAATTCCAGGAAACTGTCAACTTGCTTTACGGTAGATTGGCGCTGCATTTTGAAGTTTTGTGTAAATGGAGGATGCCTATATGTGTATGGCTTTTGCCCAGCATGATGCTATTAATTATCCTCTCTCTTGTTTCATACATCATGTATTCCTTTTTATTGCTGAATAATTACAAATAATATATAATCCATATGTACTTGTTACTAGACATTTGAGTTTTTCCTGGTTTATGATTATTTCTTAGTCCTAGTAATGACAGCCTTGTGAGCTGCTGCAGTTTCCTTTTTATAGATAACCTGAAAGGGATCCCTGACAGTAATGGTCATCAGATCCTTGCCTTTGGTGTCGCAAAACCCCATTGTCAGAATCCCCATTCTTTCATACTTAGGATTCTTATAGATCCCAGAATTATTTATACTATTATATTTATTAGATCACAAATTGTCTATACTATTATATTTATCAGATTTCAGAATTATCTATACTATTATACTTACTAGAATTTTTGTAAATAATATATTTTATAATTCTGAGAACTTTCAGAACTGATACTGACTTGCTGAGACTATTAAGTTATTAAGTTGGATTTTTTCATCACTTAACTCTGTCTGGCTTGACTGCTTTCCTTTATTTTCTTTTGCAGAACTTGGAATAGAACCATGGGCTCTGCACTCTTCCATTGAGCTGCTTCCTCTGCTCTGCTTTGCTCTTTGTTGTTCAGATTCCTTTTTTATTAGTAGTTACTTGAGTTTGCTTCTTCTATTGACACCATTATATCAGACATCTTGTTTCCTTAGTGTGTAAGAAATTTGTGGGAGGGGGGTTGGAGAAATGGCTCAGCGGTTAAGAGCACTGACTGCTCTTCCAGAGGACCCGGGTTCAATTCCCAGCACCCACATGGCAGCTCACAACTGTCTGAAAATCCAGTTCCAGGAGATCTGACACCTTCACACCAATGCACATAAAATAAAAGATAAATAAATCATAAAAAATTAAAAAAAAAAGAAATTTGTGGGAAACAATACTAGTTTATTATTTAGATTTTTTTCTCTTGTTAGACTATAACCTTAATTTTGAGGCCTTTTTTGCTACTCAGTTTTTAAAAATTAATTTATTTGTTTATTGTGCATTGTTGTTTTGCCTGTGTAAGGGTGTTACAGACAGTTGTGAGCTGCCATGTGGATGCTGGGAATTGAACCTGGGTCCTCTGGAGAAACAGTCAGTGTTCTTAACAGCTGAGCCATCTCTCCAGCCCCCCTCAGTTGTTTTTTTGAACACATAGGTGTGGCTGAAGTATTATTTTTTTGTTCTGTGTTAAATAACTATTTTATAATTACAAGCAGGTTTCTGTGAAAGAGATCTCTATATGTGACCAAGCAAAAGTCTACATGAATCATGATTCAATATTCATTCACCGTATATACATCCACATACAAATATGCATGTATAGTGTTTTTAAGACAAGAAGAGTCTTGGTTTATGGCCAGCTTAGCCTCAGACTCACTGTCCTCCTGCATCCTCTTCCCATGAATTTATAGCAGTGTCCTCTGCACCTTTTAGCTTATTTTCAAAGAAAAAGAACATGACTCATTTGAAGTTGTAATTTTTCCTGTTATGTCTTGATTTTTATCATTTGTCTTCTAAGTGATATTCCAGTGAAAGAAATATATATTGAGTCTTAATATCTCTTCAGAATTAACTCAGGCACTGATGTTTTTCATGTTTTATAATAGAGTGTAAAGTACAGTTTTATAAGTTGATATTGTGAAAAACATGTATTTTTTTTCAACAAAAGTGTTATATACCAAGTATTACCTAAATAAGACATTGCGATGTTAGTTATTGAAACATTGGACATCAAAGTTATATATAAGCCAGTGTGCTGAAGTATTCTTTGTTCTTCAGAAAAATTCATGTCTTTATTTCATAGAATTAAAATTAGTCATTTGAAGTAAAAATCATTACAGTATTGGGAAATTTAACAAAAACTAGGGGGTCAGGTTGACATGGTAGAAATCAGGGCATGTCAGAAAAAGTTACATGCCACTACAGTTGTGAGACATGAGTGAAACTTCCTGATGTATAAAGCAGGCTTCATGCAGAAAGAGAATTTGCTTTCTTTTTAAAAAGATATTTGTATGACTAGTGCACACATGCCAGGGTGTTCCTGTGAGTGTTGAGACAGCTTTGTTACATCATTCTCCTCCCACATTCATGTGGGATCTGGGGATCAAACTCAGGGCACCAGGCTTGTGTAGCAAGTGTCTTTACTCAATGTGCCATCTTCCTTGCTCCCCCTACCCCCGCCCAATTTGAGCTTTCAAGCTTAGCTGTACAATATATGTTGGTGCAAATACTTGAGCATGAGGTATTTAAAGAAAGGTCTGTGGCTGTTACACAGACAAAAGGAATGCCCCTCCAGAGCCTGTGCAGCCCTCACTTTCCTCTCACTGATCCAAAATTTAGGAGAGGGCAGTGCTGTTCCTAATTTTATTATTCTTTTAACTTTTTCTTATTTTTGGATATATAGACATCTTTTATTTATTTTCTAACTCATCCTATCTGAATGCTTTCTATCTTCAGTGATGTTTAAAATATCGTAGAAATTCAGTAAATATTTGATAGGTGATTGACGTTAAGTTGAGCAAAACATAGACCTATACCAGGTTCTAGGTAGCCTTGAGTGTTAGGCCCAGGAGCTGATAGAGTAGTCTGGAAGAGAGTTTTCTGATGTGGTTCTGGAGTCAACATTTCTAGTTCTGGTCATTACGTGGCTTTTAATGAGGGAAGTTGCCTACCTTGTCTGAGTCTTAGATTGCTCATCTTATGTAACCCCGCGAGTCTGTTAACACATGTAATTGAATGTGTGCCAGGTCTTTGTTAAGTTCAGTTAAGTTCACTTTGTTAAGTTCATGGTTTAGAGCTCATTATAGCACTAGGATATGTATGTGCAAATGTCTTATTTCCAGAGGGCAGATGTAGCAGTTTAGAAATTAAATGACTCGTCCAACATGACCTATCTAAGTTAAAATACATTAGTGTTAAAGGCTGAGGTCTTATGTCTGACTTAGGTACTCGAACCTCACCTTTGCATTGCTTCATCTCTTAAATTAGTATTTAAAACGGTATTATTGAAGACACTAAATTCCTTTTGTACATACATTCCTTAAAAATGTAAAGGAGTGCTTGATTTGTGGTGTGAGTTTAAATATTTGTTTCCGGTCTCTTAAAATGAGGCCCTATATTACATTTACAATTGATTTTGCTGGTTTCAAGTAGCAGAAAACAAAGCTGACTACTTTAAGGAGTCCTGAGAATTAGTTGTCCACAAGACTCCAAGAAATGGTTGAGTAGTCAAGGCCAGCACGATTGTGCTAGTCCCTTTAGCAACAAGTGACATTGATATCACTGATAACCAATTATCTCTAAGAAGCTCCTTGGTTAAGTGTACCTGTTCCCTGTTCAGGCTATCTAGCTTTGCCTTCTTGGGCAAGCTACTATTTATAAGATTCTATCAGTTTGTTGGAGGATGAATTGTAGTGTGTTTAGAAAAGTTAACAATGGCATGAGGTGAGCATTCACTAAATATCAGGAATTACTGTCTTTTAATTAAAAAATTAACTGCAGTTAGTCTCTCTCTGTGTGTGTGTGTGTGTATGTGTGTGTGTGTGTGTGAGAGAGAGAGAGAGAGAGATCTGGAACATTGTCTGTGAGTTCGAGGTCATCCTGGTCTACGGAGCGAGTTCCAGGACTGGCTCCATAGCTACAGAGAAATTCTGTCTCAAAAACCAAAACCAAGCAAACAAAAAAATCTGGAAGATGTGTGGACGTCAGGGAACAATTTTTGAGATTGCCTATATGGGTTGTGGGAGTTGAACTCAGATCTTTAGGCTTAGCAGCAAGCACCTTTACCCTCTTAGCCATTTCACCAGCCCTCCTGTTTTCATCATTGCTAATTTTCTCTCAGTTTAAATATTCAGATTCTTTGAATATTGAATATGTTAGCTATCTGGCTTGTATGAGATTGCCGTCTCTAAGCCTGGTAGTTACAGAGGTGGTCTACTCCTAGATAGGAGGTCTACCAAACAGCTACTACTGATGATATGGAACACTTAGGGAGCTTAATTTTTTAAAATGTTTCTTTGTTTAGCGACAGGGTTTCTAAGTGTAGTTTTGACTATTCTAGAATTCTCTGTCGACCAGGTTGGCCTTGAACTCACAGAGATTCGTCTGCCTCCACCTGGGATTAAAGGCACATGCCACCTCTTCCAGGCTAATTATTTTAAATCCATGGTTTGACACATAATGAATTCATGTACTTAGTTTTTACAAGCCATAAATTTGAAAGAGGTTTTAATGAAAGTGGACGAGAAGAAATCTCCAAAATTTATTTAAAGAAAGCCAATTCTTCATACTTTGCAGAACTGTAAGGTATGAGTTTCTGGGATTCAAAGAAGTTATTGAGTCTTCTTGACCCTTAGTGTCCTTATTTCTGAAATTGAATTAGACTGAGCTTTAGGTGGTTTTTAGCTGTAAAATTAACTTGCATTGTGAGTTTCCATTTTGTCTAAAAGTCTAGTGTAGAAGGAGCAGCGGGCTGCGTTCTCGCCGGGATCCTGGATAGCTTACCCCCGAAATAATTACACGAAAACTGTGTTCTTTTAAACACTGCCTGGCCCATTACCTCCAGACTCTTATTGACTAACTGTCACATATTGATTCAACCCATTTCTAATAATCTTTATCTCACCACGAAGTTGTGGCTTACCAGGAGAGATTCAGCATGTCTGACCTGGCAGCTTCATGGTGGGCAGCTCTCTGCCTCTGCTTCTTTCTCCCACAATTCTGTTCTGTCTTCCCCGCCTACCTGTGTTCTGACCTATCAGGCCAAGCAGTTTTCTTTATTAATTAACCAATGAAAGCAACAGATAGATAGAAGACCCTCCTTCATCAATTCCCCCTTTTTCTGTTTAAACAAAAAAGAAAGGCTTTGGGGCTGGAGAGATGGCTCACTGGTTAAGAGCACTGACTGTTCTTCCAGAGGTTCTGAGTTCAATTCCCAGCAACCACATGGTGGCTCACAGCCATCTATAATGAGATCTGGTGCCCTCTCCTGGCATGCAAGCATCCATGGAAGGAATGTGGTATACATATTAAACAAATAAATATTTAAAAAAAAAAGAAAGGCTTTCATTTTAACATAGTAAAATTACATAGAACAGAACGGTTATAAAGCAAGAATTACAGTTACAATATTTATATCTATTTTATCTTTTATCATAACTAAGGAAAACTATAACTATCCATCCATTCTTCAACTCCATCAAAGACTTCAGAAGGATCTAATATTCCCTAAGTAAACAAGAAGTAAGCAACTTCTAAAACTCTAGAAATGACAGAGACATCTCACTGCCTGTATAGTCACCCAAAGTTCCTCTATACCATTGGGGCATCCATCTTCGGCCTACAGGCCCATACTATCCAGCAGACTTTTCCATGAAGCAGGAAATTTCAAAGGCAGTTCAGTCACTATCTGCTGTGTCCTGCAGAATGTCTCGCAGACTCTTTCATGAATCAGGAACCCCGAAAGACCATCTCACCTTTAGGCAAGTTCAGCAGTCCTCTCTCTGCAGGTTCTTTATGTCCAGTTTATGCAACAGTCCAGGCAAAAGCAGTTTCTTGCCCAAATGGCTAACCAACTCCATAAGGAGCCTCTTCGATGCCCATCTTCCTCTTGAAGTAGCTGATGCTGCCAGGAGCAGATGTGTCTCATTGTCATGAAAAGCCCTAAGTTAATAAAACATTTAAAATGCCGTATTCTGTAGTCTTTGAAAGATATAAAGAATGCCTATCTAACTGAAATATATCTCTATATATCTAGAAAATCTAACATGACTACAAGCTTGACTATTATCAGTGATTATATATTAACAACCTATATTTCCTAATTATATATTACGTTTTTAGATGAACTACACAATCACAATACCTTAATCAAGATCAGAAATACGTATACATATAACAAAATTGACCTTAAAATCCATACCAAAGCAAATTATTCATATCTATATCAGTCTAGACATAACTAGATGAAGAGAACTAACAAATACAGTACTGGGTATTAGGAATACCCCTTTAGAAGATTGAACTCTGCAGTTCTTGAGGCCATTGTTTTAAATGAGAATTATGTTTATTCACTATCTGATATTTTCTTATAAAAGGATAAAGCAGTCTACTCTGTATTTCAGATATTTCCTTAGCTGTAGTTTTCTTTCACGATCTTTACTGCTATTACTCATTGCTATTAACTGTTTTAGTCAGCTTTCTCGTGTCTCAGGTTTGAGTGTAAAATTGTATGAGGGGAGAGAATGAATATACATTTTCTCAATTAGACTAATTGGCATAAGAAAGTTATTATGTTTTTTACACAAGCTTGGTATCCAGCGGAAACTTCTGTCACAGTTACTTTATATGATGGAGGACTTGTAATATAGACATTGGCATAGTCATAGCTATTTGGTTGAATTTGACTGTATGATTGAACATACATCCCTGTATCTTCATTTTAAGTAGAGTGGAAGTGGAGAAATGGTAAAAAAAAAAATGATAGGACCAGTAGAGGAGGAAGGCTGATAGGAATAAGTCACAAGGGAGGCTAGTACAGATGGCAGAAGATTTCTTACAATTATTTGATTTTGACTTAAAGTTAGTCTTTGATTATTTGCCTTGCCTGTACTATATAAATAGAAGACAACTGTACTATATAAATGGAACAGGACTGTTCTTTGTGAAAGTAAATGGTGATCACTTCCAGGTTTCCCTCAGCAGCATTTTTCTTTAGCCATCCACTTTTAGGCTCCCTTTTCCCATAAACTAATATTGTGTTGAAATCAGAAGGCTGCAGAGTGAAAATCAGTCTGTCGTTTTTATTTGACCTTCCTTGGGCAAAGGGTATAAGATTTTGGTTGAACTACAAGAGTAGTTAATAGTACTACAAATTTGACAAAATTGGCCTTTTGCCTCTTCTCATGGACAAAATTAAGTGATAACTTCCAAAGGGTCGTTTTTGTTAAGATTTATTTTTATTTAATGCGTTTGAGTGTTTTTGTTCGAGTGTATGTAAGTAAACTGGTACATATCTAGTGACCCCAGAGACCAGAAGAGTGTCTGATCCTCTGGACCAGGAGTTACAGGTGGTCATGAGTCACCATGTGGTACTGGACCAAACCTCAGTCATTCGCAAGAATACCAAGTGCTCTTAACCACTGAGCCATCTCATCAGCCTCTCAGAGGATAGTTTTAAATTTTAAGGGTTTATTTTTAGCAAGACTTAAATCTGCTTTTTACGCTGTTTGATAATAATAAAGTAGGAAGGAATGGGAAGAATAAAATATAAAGTATCTCCAAACACATTCTTTCCTGTAGTTTCTCCTAGTTTCTCTTTCACCTGCCAATTGAAAAACTATTTTTATTTTTAAAAGCTTTAGTTTTAAAAGCACTAGCAAATTAATAATGTATATTTTTCTCTTTCCCTCTGTTTTATGATAGTAATTGTTAAACTGACTTAAAAATTAAAAGTTTTGAAATTACTGGCTAAGAGAACTAATTTTTTAGCTACTTCTAAAGCAGTAATTGGGCTCTAAATTAATAGTTGAGCATTTGTATTTATTTTTCAGTTTTTTTTTATTTTAAAGATTGGATAAATATATAGTCATGAGAGGAAGTAGATTTGTGTGATGACAGCCTTTCCAGTGGTTGGTAAACACAAGAAGAGTGACTGAAGAAGACAATCCGGTATACTAGTGAGCTTCAGTGTTAGCATATTTAGAAAATTGGAAACAAGGTTACTGATGAGGGTAGCTATGCTACATATTTTATTCTTGTAATATTTTTCAGCTGGAACATTATTAGCAGTTCGGTCTGTAGTGACTGTTGCAGGCAAAATGAGAAGTTTTTACATCTACCCACTGCTCATTAATTTCTAGTCGCATTCCAGTTTGGATAATTAAGAAACGATTTCTCTCAGTTTTCAAATGGAAGCTGTTACACTTAATGTGAGAACCTTTATCTTAGGATTCTCAGCTTTTTTTGTGTGATGAATTCTTTTGGCAGTCTGATGAAACTTCTTAGAATGATACCTTAAATATAAAAAAACATAGGAAAGTTATGTTGGAAAAATTGAAAAAATATTAACATTAAAGCAGGATGCAGAGTTGGATCTGGTTATGTTAAATTTGAGTAGTGAAGGGTATAAACAGTATTTTGACAGGTAGCATTGTAACATAACATGAAAAGATTTATACTGCTTCTTACTGTCAATCACATTAGTAAAACCAAAAGAAATGTTAAATTTGCATGAGGTTAGGGCAATTAAAAGATTATTATTTTCTCATCTATTCTGAGGACCCTTCAGTTATTTTCTGTGACTTTTTTTTTGGCGATCCCAAGGAAAAGAAATTTATGAAGAATGCCATAAGAAACTTTGTTGCTTTTGTCATATAGGAGATGCATTGATTTCCCGTCCCTTACCATTCAGCACAATGGCTGATTTCCTAGACTGAGAATGAGGTTCACATGCAGTACCTGGTAGGTAGGACATGTGAACTAGCTTAGCAGGACTTGTGAGGGCTTCTGTAATACCCCAAGCTAGTGTAAATGGTTTGTTCAGCAATTCTCAAATGTTTCCATGTGTCAGATTCTTTGGAAGGTTCATTAAAACAGATTTTTGGGGTTGTATTCTCTAGTGTCTCAATCAGTAGGTCTAATATGTAGCTTAAGAATTTTCATTTTTAAGACTTTCCCAAGTGTACTAGTTTTTTTTTCTTCCCGGTGTGACAAAATTATTTACAAAAACAACTTCTGAAGGGTAGGGTTTATATTTGATTCATGATTTAAGGAGAGATACATTGCACTGTGATAACAAAGACAGTGCACAGCAGGAGTGTGGGGTGGTTGGTTGGTCACATTGTGACTGACCAGCCAGGAAGCACAGAAGAATGCTGGAGGTAAGTACGGTTTCCTGTTTTTTTTTTTTCAGTTCACTCACTTAAACCTTTCTGAAAACTCTAGGTGAAGTCATAGGTATTTTTCCATGGTGATGCTAAGTAGTCAAGTTGACAGTGAGGATTTACTAAGAGATTCTGATGCCATTTATCTAGAGACTCTAAAATGTAGGATAGCCCCCCTTTCTTTCTTTTTTTTTTAATTCACGTGCATGTATCTACATATGTCACATATGTAAAGGGTGCCCAAAGAGTCCAGAAGACTGTTGGATCTCCTAGAACTAGAGTTAGAGTCATTTGTGAACCATCCACCATGGGTTCTGGGATTTAGGTCACATTCAAGAGCAGTATATGCTAACTATTGGGCTATCTCTCCAGCCTCTAAATATATAATTTTCTTTCTAATTTCAGGATTTCTTCATCAGTGTTTTATGGTTCTTACTGGAGAGATGTGTTTCTTTCATTAAATATATTCAGTCCTAGGCATTTGTTTTGTGGTTCTCCCCCCCCCCCCTTTTTTGGTAGCTGTTGTAAATGGTACTGGTTTTGTCATTCAACTACTTGAGATACTTATGGTGTATTGCTCTGCTATTGATTTTGTTTTGTTGATTTTGCATTCTGCAATTTTGATGCATTCTAGTGTTTTGGTGTTGTTGGGGCTTCTTGTGTATAAGATTATATCATCTGTAGAGTGAAGTTTAGATACTCTTCTTTTTCTTGATTACTTTGACGTCTAGCATTGTGTTGAGTAAAAGCAGTGAAAGTGGCACATTTGTCTTGTTACAGATCTTAATGTGAAAGCTTTAAACACGTCCTCATTCCTTTAATGATAGGGGTTGGCTTAGTGTAGGCTACCATTAATATTGCTGTGTGTTTCTTGTGATCCTAATTTATTTAGCATCTATCTATGAAGGTTTGAATTTTCTTAAGTGCCTTTTTTGCATCTGTTGAGCTGATCATATGGATTTATAACCTTCAGTTTGTTTATGGTTTATGGTGTCACTTTTATTAACTTGCACGCCATGAACTACAGGTGTGGAGTTTTCCACGTGTGGTATCCTTTTGGATTTCAAGATTAGATTCATGAATCCTTACCCATTTTTCCATCATAACAATATTGCATGTGTGTAAAGATGTCCAGAATATGCCAGAAAAGTATGGGGGTTAAAAACAAAACCCGTAGATCTCAGCCACCTTGAGAAGTCCATGATTGGTTTTTGGGGTGAGTGTACTGCTATCTTTGCCTTTTTCTGTATAGGTATCCCTTGAATAAGAGAGAGGGGAACAGATGCCTATTTTGTTTTGCTTTTTAACTTGTTTCTGTTAGATTAAAACTCTGAGAAAAGAATCTCTTCGATTGAGTCTGTGGCATCTTGTCATTTTGGGTTAGTTTAGTCACTGAAGCCATGACATGGGTGGTGCAGAAACAATCCAGCTTGTATTTGGATCATTGCTCTAACTTGAACTTGAGATGAATAGTGGGTCTCAAAAAACAAAGGGACTAAAAGTAGATATGTTTATTAAGCCCTTGTAGGCTCTGTGGCACTGATGTACTAGGTGGTAGGTAGTTCAGAGTATGCATTTACTGTCAGCCTGTTGTATATTGACAAGTATTGACATGCAGTCAGTAAGTTTAGTTCTTAATTTTAAAAAAATGCTTCTGGGGCTGGAGAGATGACTGCTCTTTCAGAGGACCTGGGTTCAATTCCCAGCACCTACATGGTGCCTCACAACTGTCTGTAACCTCAGTTTCAGGGGTCTTGATACCCTCACAAGGACATACAAGTGGGCAAAATACAATGCTCATTTTTAAAAAAAATTATTCTAGTTATGTAATTAAAGTTAAAGGTATCTCTCTATAGTTATTAATTACCTTAAGCTTTATTATAGAATTTCCATGGTATCTAGAATGTGCTATTTTGTTTGTTTGTACTGGGATCAAATCCAATTCTTTGCTTATGCTACACGTAGCACTCTTCAGCCCAAGTCACATCCCAAGCCCCTAAACTTTCCAATACCCACCCTGCCCAATCCAGATGGATATTCGGTTGTTAAAGAAAAAGTAAAGTCATCTTTTGTCTGAAGTTTCTTGAGATAGGGTTCTTGTGTTGATCTTCTATCATATATCCCAGCTGATATGTGAGCCTGTAGTGTAGGTTACAGGTGTATGCCAGCACACTCCTCTTATGGCTAACATAACTTTCTCTTTGCTGATTTATTGAGCAGAATGTTTACTGCTTTCATTGTTGTTTATAATTTCATCATTCCATTATTTATTTTACCTCTTACAGGACTTTTCACCATTGCCTCTGACCACTCTGCTTTTTCAGAGATTTCCTAAATACCTCACCATTGCATAGTTTTCCATGTGAACTTTATAATTATTTTGCCAGAATCCAGACAATAGTGTTTGAATTTGTCTTAGTTAGGGTTTCCATTGCTATGAAGAGACACCATGACTGCAACAACTCTTTATAAAGGAAAACATTTAATTAGGTAGCATACTGTTTTCAGGGGCTTAAGTCCTTTATCATCATGATGGGAAGCAAGGCAGCATTCAGGCAGACATGGTGCTCTAGTTAAGAATTCTTACATCTTGATCTAAAAGCAACCGTAAGTGGTCTGTCTCATCGGAAGTGACTTGAGCATATATGAGACCTCAAAGCCTGCCTCCATAGTGACACACTTCCTCCAATAAGACGACACCTATTCCAGCAATACCATGCCTGGAGACCATTTTCTTTCAAACCACCACAGTGTTTTTGTTAGGAGTCTACGTACATTGACAAATCAACTTACAGAGAATTGAGTTTTCATCCAAGAACATAGATTGTCTATTTATGAAGTCTGCTTATCTTTGAGGAATGTTCTTAGAAATTTTTTTTATGTTTTCGTTGACTTATTTGAAGGAGTTTTATGTAGTTTTTACTGTAAATAGCGTTTCAGTATTCCTTCCCACTTGTCATTATATTTATGAACGTGATTGATTTCTTGTAAAAAAAAAAAGTTTTGTATGTGTACTGTGAGTGCCTAAACATATGTATGTGTACCCTGTGCGTGCATGATGCCCTTGGAAGCCAGAAGAGGGCTTTCCCTGGAATGACAGTTATATAGACAATTGTGAGCTGCCTGATGTAGGTACTCTGAACCAACCCTAGGTTCTATGCAAGAGTAGCAAGTACTTTTAACCACTGAGCCATCTCTTTAGCTCAAGCTATTGATTTCTATATGTTAATTTCAAATTCTTTAACATTACTAAATTACCTAATTGTACTAGGTTTTGCATTGATACCCTTGGGTTTATTGAGTTAGATATCTGCTAGTAAAGATCATTTACCTCTACTTCTCAAACACTAGGCCTCAGATTGTTTTCCTTTTTTAGTTCTGTTGGTAAATATGTCTAACTTCAGGTTGAAAATTGTGGAGAATAATGAGCATTCTTATTTAATGACATTTATATGAATGTCTGTCTCTAAGCGAGTATGTACAACCCATGGGCCGGGCATGCAGCCAAGGGTAACTTTGATTGTATTCAAAAATAAAAAACTGTAAATTTCTTTAAATTGAATTTTTTTTATTTTGTGATTCTATTGTGTGGTTTTTATTTTTCTTTTAATTAATTAATTTATTTTGTATGTGTGTCTGAGTGTATGTCACATGTGTGTGGTGCCTGTGGAGGCCAGAAGAGGATATTAGATTCTCTAGGGCTAGAGTGACAGGTTGATGAGCCACCTGCTGTGTGTACCGGGAACACAGGAAGTGCTCTTAATAGCTGAGCCATCGTCTCTCTAGTGCCTACTCTGTAGTTCTTGAGGGTGAACTTGAAGGTAACAATGTTGTGTTGTAATATCACCAGATTATATGCCCCAATAGTATTTCTCTGTTAATTAAGATATAGATTATTCTTCATTGATTTATAGATGTGGAAAAGAAAATAGTTATTTTATGTATTAATAACAGAAAATACTACATGTTGTACATGTTATGTGGTACATAAAATGTAACATGTGTATATAAAGTCTTTTTTATGTCTATTGTAAATGAGTGTAAATATCTTTAAATGCTTTTTGTTTCTGTAGATTTGCCACATGAGTTTTCCCTTCACTAATGATGAATATTGTGAGACTGCACTATCCTAGCTTTCTTGGAATGAACTCTATTTGGCAATGAAGTGTTTACCCTTTTCAAAAATTAATTTAGTTTTATTGTCAACAAAGGGTCTTAACAGAGCTTTCACATCTTATTGACCAAATATGGTCACCTCAAAACTTCTGTAATTCATTCTTCTAAATTACTGACAGATGGAATATGAGTGGCTAGTTCAGGTTATATGTCTAGTTGATTTAGTTAACTGTGACTTTGGGCATGTGAGGTGATTGGTTGATGGCCATACTATTTGTGGGAGAGAATGGGAGTTTAAAGAATGGGACAGACGCCTGCAGAGATACCTACTGTAATTTTATATTTGGTAGTACAAAATTCACAGCTAAAGCTATTAATGGCAGTTTGACTATCCGGATTGTTGTTTCTCTTCCTGGTAACTGGTGTCAGACACCTCGATCACCAATGACTGACTATTTTACTTCACAATGCATGTGCTTTGTGGTAACTTAGTTCTACATTTCTAAATGACCTTCAGAGTCAACCACCTTCCACCCTCAACCCCTTAAAAACCTCTTATGTTCTTAGTTGAGGCATACTTTTGAATACTATGTGGTTTTTAAAGAATTAGCATATACCTATATTTTATACGATAACCTATTTAAGCTGGAATTTAATATTTGAATGATAAACTTATTTATACTTGACATCATATATATATATATATATATATATATATATATATGATGTGAAGTTATGTAATTGGATAGTGTTGGCATTTGTGTCCCTGTAAGACCATCGCCACAGTCAGAATAATGAATATAAGTGTTCTCCCTTCTACCTTGAGTTGTAAACAGTCTTCCTATCACTGGAGATTAATGGCATTTTCTAAAGTTTTATGTAAATGTAGCAAAATTTTAACCCTCTTTGTGGGGTTATTCAACATTTTATTGTTTTTAAGATCCATGCGTGTTATGACATTCATCCTCAAGAGACAGGCAGGAGGATTACCACAAATTTGAAGTTACAGGCCTGCCAGTGATACATAGTGAGACACTGTTTCCAAAAAGCCTTCTCACTTCTGAAAGGAAGCTTCGTTCTTTTTTCTTGCTGAATAGTACTCCATTTTATAGTTGTTGTACACTAGTAACCTGTTAGGTGACATTTGACTGTTAAAAAATAAATTTGCTATGAGAATAATGACTTTTGGTAAGTAAATGCCTTCAGCGAAATGTCTTCTGGTAATTATAGTTTTATATAAAAGTTTGAAGTGGCAAACTGTTTTCCATAGTGTTTCTATCATAGTGATACCTTTTTGAGATGTGTATATAGTTGAAAACCTTGTTATGCAAAAATTTGGGATAGAGATTTGGTCTTACCCGGGAGAATGTTTAATATATTAAACATCAGGTCCAATCCTAAAGGTAGACAGTCAAAATATGCGCTTTATAATGTAATTTATTTATTGTTATGATTCCCTAGGTAGTTCAAATGCTTGTTAGAATTTAAGAATCTTTGTTTGGAGAGCAGAACTTCTCACATTTCTGTTTGTTGTTGTTTTTCTGCTACAGAACACATAAAGGCTTTGACACGTTTGGGGGTAATTGTAAGATTGTAAAAAGTTGTAAAAAATTCTTTTAATTTAAAAAGTATGATATAATGGAGAGTGTTGTGGCTAAGGTTAATTGTCAGTTTGACAGGATCTAGAATTACCTGGGAGACTGATTTCTGGGCATGTCCAGAACATTTCCAGAACATCTCTAAACATTTCCACCAATTAGAGAGGAAGTATTGAAACCTAAGCCTGTAGGATCATTCTCATTCAAACCGCCACAGCTGGTGTGTCAGGCAGTCTGCTAGCCATACCCTTTCCATCTCTCTCCCAATCACTGTGCCTTAGTTACTGTTCCGTTGCTGTGAAGGGACGTCATGACTAAGGCAACTTACAACAGACAGCATTTAATTGGAAGTTGTTCTCAGTTTGGAGGATTAGTTCATTTCCGTCATTGTTGGAAACATGGTGGCAGGCATGGCACAGAGTTTACATCTGATCAACACGTTGCAGGAAGAGGCGGTGTGGAGAGAGGCTGGGCCCCTTATGGGCTTTTGAAACCTCAAAGCCCAGCTCCAGTGACAACTTCTCTAGCAAGTTCATACCTTTTCTAAAAGGTCTATCAACTGGGAAGTAAATATTCAAATATTCAAATATATGAGCTTATGGGGGACCAATCTTAATTCAGACCACCACACAGCAATGCAATTCTTAGTTAAAATTCTTTTTTTTTGTTTTGTTTTAAATTTTGGTTTTTCAAGACAAGGCCTCACTATGTAGTTCTGACTGTCCTGGAACTCACTTTGTAGACCAGGCTGGCCTCAAACTCCCTGAGATCTGCCTCAGTTTTTTTTTTTATTCGTGTGTTGTAGTGAGTATGTTTGAGTGTGCTAGCAGCTGTGTGGAAGCTAGAGAAGGGTGTCAGGTATCCTGTGCTACCACTTTCCACCTTATCTCCTCAGGACAGGGTGTCTTACTGAACACCCAACTCCCGTTGTTTTGGTTAGGTTGGCTTAGCCAGCCAGCAGGGATAATCCTCTGTCTCCATCCTCTTCTGCCTTCCCAAGCACTGTGGTCATAGCCACACGTGGCTACAACTGACTTCAAGTTCATGTCTTCATGCTTGTTGAGCACTTGCCCACTAAGCCATCTCCCAGACCACAAGTCTTGGCTGTTTTTAAATGTAGGTCTTGAAATACTGTATGGGATTAAGTGTCTATTCTTAGTGTTAAAAGACTGGAAGATAATTTCAGAAATAAGTATAAAGCAATGCATAAATTAATCATCAAATAAGTCTTTTAAACAAATGTCAATAACTTGCCTGTTGGCTTGAATCTTTTGCTCATTTCTCTGTTGAGTAAATGATTAGACTAAATGACATGGATGTTGTTTGTATTACCTGTTGTTGATGTTGAAGATTATGTTCTTAACTAGAATTAGGAAATACATAGTTCAAAACAAGGTTTCAGAAAGTTGGATACAGTAACAAAGGACAGATATTTGTTACTTTATCAAGAGGAGCAAGTTAATGTTAAAGTAACATAGTATGTTTTTCAAATGTTGATCAAATGTAGGTCAAATTGTTTAGAATGACATTTCCACACAGTGGGATTGCTTCCAGTTTTCCATCTATGTTTACAATGTAACTTATTGCACTAAAGTCCCTTACTCCAGCCTTGCCGTCATACACCTCCCAGCTAATTACAATAAAAAGAGAAGCTGAGGATGATCCAGTTCTGAGTCACTTAAAATGTTATCAGCTGTTTTTCAAGAGCGAAAAATCTCTACCCTGTTCTTCTATCTAAAGGGAACTCATTGCAAATGAACACTTAATTTTCTTGATAAGCATCCTTAAATATACTTTAACAGAAAGAACAAAGTTTAGTAATATAATTATTTCAAAGTAAAACTTATTTCTTTCTTTCCTTCCTTCCTCGTCCTCCTGCTCCTCCTCCTCCTCCTCTTTTTCCTTTTTTCTTTTTTGAGACAGGGTTTCTTTGTGTAGCCCTGACTGCTCTGAAATTCACTTTGTAGATCGGGCTAGTTTTAACTCAGAACTTCACCTGCCTCTGCCTCCCAAGTGCTGGGATTAAAAGTCTGCGTCACCACCGAACACTTTCATGTTTCTTAAGGAGGCAAAATTAATGAAATAAGTAAATGTTACCTTCAAAGATAGTGTATGGTTAAAAAAATAGCCCCCAGATACTTTGAGGAACATTTTTATAAACATTAATTTTAATCATTTTATGGTTATACCTTTTGATGTGGGATTTCCCTCTGTATGTTGTGAATATCATTGGTTAATAAAAGAACTGCTTTGGGCCTATAGCAAAGCTATAGGGGAACAGAACTGGGGGATGGGGACTAAACAGAATGCTGGGAGAAAGGAGGCAGTCAAATAGAAGCCATGGAGATGCCAGAGACAGATGTGCTGAAACTTTGCTGGTAGGCCACGACCTCGTGGTGATGCACAGATTAATGGAGATGAGTTAAATTAATATATAAGAGTTAGCCAATAAGAAGCTAGAGCAAATGGGCCAAGCAGTGATTTAAATAATACAGTTTTTGTGTGATTATTTCAGAACTAAGTGGCCGGGAATCCAACAAGCGGCTCCTCACTACAACCTTTGTCAAGTACAGTAAAAATATGTTACTAGAAAATTAAGTAAATGAGATAGAAAATACAAAAGCACATATTTTAAACCTTTGGTTAACCAAATTGCTTTTAAAGTTTCCAAATGTTTATTTGGAAGTTTTGTGACTACAGAGAACCACATTCTATGAGCTATACTGTGTTAAGCGAGTGGTTCTTAAACTGGTGGTTCTCAGAGTGTAGTCTTCAACCACAACATCATTATCTTGTGGGAACTTGTTAGAAATGTGCATTGTCTAACTTCATCCCAGATGTCCTAAATCAGAGACTGAAGTTCATATTAGAGTTTGTTGGAACAATTCGTCAGATCATCCTAATGGTCACAAATGTTTGAGAGCCATGATTGGATTTTCTCCATTTCAAGATGCTGATCATCTAGGATGTGCTTAGTCAGAACTGGAGGCCACTCTTACTAAGTCTTAATTCTTTGAATGCCGATTTTGTAAATAGAAGACTTAAAGGTTGGGTTGGTTATGACATTTTAATCATACACACACATACACACACACACGCACACGCATGCCTGCATCTGTACAAGTTTTGGAGATTAAACTAGGGCCTTATTTATGCAAGTGCTTTACCACTGTTACAGCCCTGTTAACAGATTCTTAGGAAATAATAGGTATAATTAGAATTCAAGATTATACTTTTGAACTATGTGCCGACTGAAAAAGAAGAGTCAAGCCTTATCCCTCTAGAATCATGAAGAGTCATGACCCCTAGCCCCACCGTCATTTTTTAATCTTCCAAAACCGTATCATATGGATGACACTGCCACATTTGACTTGCTTTTGGGGATGAACTCTTGTCTTCTTAGGTCATATTAGCATGAGCTTTAGTGTGCTGTTATTTTCTAGGAGCTGAAAACTCTTAGGCCTTTTTCTTTCACAGATTGGAAGCTTAGCTGCATAGGGTCTTCCCATGTTCCAGTGCAGAGTAGGCATCTCCTTAATAGCATCACTCTCCTTAATGTTACAGTCTTTCTATACCTGTCTTCCCACTGTAAGCTTCCTATCACACTTTTTCTCTCCAAATTATACAATTGTACAACCATACAATCTGATCTGTATTTCTTTCTGCATCTCTTGTTATATTTCATTGCAAATCTGCGTAAGAGCTATTGGTAGTAACCATACCACTGATTAAACTTATGTTATCTTGAATTTGCCAAAAAAAAAAAAAAAACCTTTAATTTGCCCAGATAAGTTCTTAGGACAAGGGCAGAAGGCAGCCAGATTCTTTGCCAACATACCATATAAATGGCTTCTACCCCAGTTATTAATATTGCTCCCCTCTGAAACCTCTTCAGTAGGACTTATGCTACCAGAATTATTCTCAGCCTTGCTATCTTCCAGACTGCTATTGGAACAGCTGCATAAGCTTTACTTACAGCATTGAACCCCTTCTTAAGTCCATACTTCCAGAGTCTTCCTCCAGGAAATCACATGGCTCAGTTTTTTTTCACAGCAACAACCCACTCTTCTGTATCAGTTACTTTTCTGTTGCTGTGAGAAAGCACCATGACCAAGACAATTTACAGGAAGAAGAGATTTTTTTTGGCCTTTATGATTCCAGAAATAGTGTCCCCAGTGACAGGGGAAGCATATCTTTAATGACAATATGTGGCTGTAATAGGAAGCTTAAAGAGTACATGTTCAAATGCAGAACAGAACCACAGAGTGTAAACTGGAAGTGGGGTGAGGCTGTGACCTCTCAAAGGCCCCCCACTGCATATGCATGTTCTTCAGCAAGGCTCTACCTCCTACAGGTTCTACATCCTCCCCAAACAGCATCACCAATCAGGAACCAAGTGTTCAGATATGTGAGCCTGGAAGAGATTACCACAAGTGATACATATAGCTGAGTCACATGGTGGTTCTAGTTTTTTTTAAATAACCTCTATACTGATTTCCATAATGGTTGTACTAGTTTGCACTCCCACTAGCAGTGAATAAGGTTTCCTCTGTTCTCACATCTTCATCAGCATTTGTTGTGCTCGCCCTGCCTCCCTCCCTCCCTCTTCCTGATTTTATGAGGCAGGTTTTCTCTGCATAGCCCTGGCTCTGAAGACCAAGCTGTATTGGAGCTGACAGAGGTCCACTTGCCTCTGCCTCCCAAGTGCTGAGATTTAAAAGTGTGTGCCACCACCCACTTAGATTTGACACTTTAAAAATTATTTTTATCCCATTGAGTTTTATTTTGATGGGTGGTAGATATTTTTGTACTCTCATGAATGTTCTTAACATTTGTTTCCGGGGAGGGTATAGCTGAATTACTTGTAAATAGTTCAATACCTTTAGGTTTTGCTCTATTAATTTGTTAAGGATTCTGGATCTACTCTGTTGTCCCACCTCCCTTAAGCTCTTTCTTCTCTCTCATGATTCCCTGTCTAGTGTTATGACCTACAAACACACAAAAAAGTGCATACACATATTTAAATTTATTTTCTGCTCATCTTTGAGAGAAAATGTGGTATTTGTCTTTCTGAGTCTCGTTTTCTGTAGCATTAATTTGTTCCAGTTTCATCCATTTTTGGCTGAAGGTGATTTTAATTCACCACTGGGCTGAAAGACAGATTTAAAATGTTCTAAAACTGCAGATTTAATTAGAATAGGAAAATGACTTCTAGAGTTTTGTTTGTCTTTGTTTCTTGTCTATCTTTCTCCATTCTTTGATTTTGAGCAAAACTGCTAAATACATGTAAATAGTTTGAAACTTTGGTGCTAATTGCTTTTTGTAATACCTGCCCTTTGAGATAATGTAGAAAACACTGAAAGACTTGGACAAGGACACTAGGAACCAATTACAATGCCTGATATTTGGACACATTTTCCTCAGACCTTTTCTTCTCTTTTTCTATGTTTCTTTTTAATACTTCATTTACGCATATTACCATCTCTCATTCTATGCACATTACTACTTACTGAGATTATCTTGGGTATATGACTTGGCTTCCTACTTTTTCTACTTAATGCAGAATCATTTTAAAATGTCTTTAGATTAAGCCAGATTTATACTCGAGAGGCAGAAGCAGGTAGATCTGGCCAACTTCAAGCCTATTCTTTTCTATACAGCAAGTTCCAAGATACCTGTAGCTGTCTGTAGCTATATAGTGAGACCTTTTATCAAAAATAGAAGTTTTTCAAAAAGTGTTAAATGGCAGTGTAACAATTTCATGTGGACTGCAAAAATAGAATTACTCTAGTACTATAGATAAGTCATTTCCAGTTACAATAATTACATGATTAATAAATTAACTGATAGTTTATTAAAGTAACATCACAATATTACCATTTGTTTTGTTCATTTCATAGATTTCTTTTCCTAGATCTTGAAGTTTATAGAATACTCTGAACACAATATTTCCTGTACAGTTCTGTGTTTTAGTAATGATTATACCACTGTAAACACTACACTAGTAATGATTATTATGTGCATGATGATTTTATTCCATTTCTAACCTGCATGCTTTTATTTATACTAACTAGACACTCAAGTAAAATGGTGACCAGAAATAGTGAGGTTCACGGTATTTGACTTGTGCTGCCTTGAGTTACATAATGTGATGTTAGAGGTGAATTTTCTATGATTGTTTGTCTTCTATCAAGTTGAGGAAGTTCCTATCTTTGAAATTTTAAATCTAGATGAGTTACTGAAAGGTTTTCAAAAGTACTTAAACATTTTAATTTTTCTAGGTTTTTTTCTCTTCTTAAAATTCCATTGTTTTGTTTTTCATGCCTTTCCTATAAAAGTATGCAACATTCCTTATGTTATGCAGTGAACGGCTCTGAGTATTGTAATAAGTTATATGATTTCCATAGTAATCTTAGGGCTGTTAGCAGTCTCACAGTGTGCTTATCTTTGCTTTGTCCTTCTTGTTTATCAGATATGGGAAGGTTTTTTTTTTTGTGGCCATTTTTTTTCTCAAATAAATACTTTGCTGTTTTTTCTTTCCTGCTTACTTCTTAATTTCCTTTAAAATGTATTATTTTCCCTCTTGATTGTGTCCCATTAGGATTAGATTTTTTTTTATTTTCTTTTTTTTTCTATTTTTTTTTCTTCTTAATAGTTTCATGATACCTGTCTTCTGAGTTCGAAGATTGTTCTGGTTGGTTAAGTCTGTTATTGAGCTTCTTAAGTTCTCAATTCAGGTTTTGTTTTGTTTTGTTTTCCCTTAAAGCTCCAGAGTTCTTTTTGATGTTTACTGTAGTTTTCTTTTTTGTTGCGTTGATGAACTACTCTGGCCAAAAGCAACTTGCTGGGGAAAGTGTTTTCCCTTTGGTTATTGAGGGAAGCCAAGGAAGGTACTTAAGCAGAGACCATGGAAGCTGCTTTTAGGCTTCTGGCTTGTTCAGTAGCTGCTGTCTTCCTTATGAAACACAGGACCAACTTCCCTAGGGTGGTACCTCCCACAATGGCCTACTATCCTCCATCATCTATTAAAAATCAAGAAAATGCTCCACAGATGAGCCTGCTGGCTAGCCTAACTTTAGGTTTGTGTCAGTTGACTACTGACACTAACTATGATGGCATTTTATTATAATTTTTTTGAGATAAGACTTTGTTACATAGTATAGGCAGACTTTGAAGTCTTTCCTTGCCTCCGTGTATTGAGACTGTAAGTGTGTCACTAGGCCTAGTTTTCTTTCTCTTTCTTTCTTTCTTTCTTTCTTTCTTTCTTTCTTTCTTTCTTTCTTTTATAGTAATAGTAATTTTCTTCACTTCCGTGATACTATCATTTGGCACATCCCTTGCCTTCCTAATTTCATTTATTTGCCTGTGGGTGTTCTCTTGTTTGTATTGAATCTATCTCCAAGACAGTGCCTTTAAAATTCTTATTAAATAGTGTGTAAATTTCTGTTTCTTCAGTTTTTCTCTCTTTGACTCGTTTATTTATTTATTTTTTCTTTCTTAGGTTATACTTCCCAGATTTTTTATGCCCCCCCCCCTTTTTCTCCTTCTTTGTGAGTTGAACATTTGAGGAAGCAGCCACCTCTTGTGGACTGATTTTGTGTGTGGGAAGACCTTAACTAATCAGTCCAGCTGGCGATTCTGAGGGTCTCTCAAAACTTTTTAAAGCTGTATGACTTTTTTTAGGTACTCAAAATTGCATGCACCCTCTGATGCCTGTTTTATGTACTACTAATTCTCCAATCCTGTGGCAGGATGTAGAACTGTTTTCTCAGTAGCCCCGGGTATATAAGGCTGTTAATGAAACGGATGCTCTAAGATAGGCATGGAAAACTTTCCCACATGAACAGAATGTTGTTTAAATGTTTTGCTTATCCCCTTTCTTCCAAAAACACAGACTATGTCGAATGTGGTGGTACACTTGGGAGGCAGACAGATGTAGGCGGATCTCTGCTAATTTGAGGCCAGCCTGGTCTACAGTGTGGCAATGGAGGGGGGGGCGCTCCATAATAGAGAGACCTTGCTTGATCTGTAATTTTATACTTTGTATTTCAAGGAGATTTCTTGGAATATAATTTGTTGTTAACTTTATTCTTATTCTTTAAAAGACAGGATCTTGCTATATAATCTAGGCTGAACTTGAACTTTAGGTCTTTCTGCTTCTGCCTCTTAAATATTAGGATTAAAATGGTCAGGCTCCAGCATTCCCAGGTCTTTGTTGTTAATTTGACAAAGTTTTTGCTGTGTATTTCACACTGGCCTCAAACACCTAATCTTTCTACCTCTACCTCCTGTTTCAGGGAGTCTTCATGGAAGTCTGATGCCCACAGATCTCAGAAGAGGGCATCAAATTTGCAGGGATGTGAGTTCCTAATGGTAGTGAGTCACTGTGTGGGTTCTGAGAACCAAACCCAGGTCCTCTGCAAGAGCTCCAAGTGCCTTTAAATATCGAGCCTTCTCTCCATCTGCCCTACTTTCTTCTTGAGAGATGAAGGAAATAATAGCTGAGCTTTTATGTTTAGAGACAGATTTTGTCTCTAAGTTAAAATAGTGGAGTGTTGTAGTCTTGTTTTTCAATTTCTGGCTACAACTCTGTCATCTGCCAACTTTTCTAATAAAATAATTTCTGATCTACTTTAAAATTTTTTGTTTAGAACTGTAAATAGTTTAGTAAATAAGTGATTTCAAGCAGGAGGGCCTTTGTTCACCAAATTAAATGTCTTAATTTTTACGAATTAACATGTTTTTAAAATGTTTTGATAATTTTAATACTTTAAAGCTTGATGATATTAATGCTTTAAAATGTTTTCTATTTGGAGAAAAGTGACATTTATATTAGAAGAATCCAGATTTTAAAACATGCTGCCATTCAATCTAAATCCCTCTTATTACTACCCATGTTGCAAACTGTTAGTATTATAAGATCATGGTTTCTCATCTCTACTTTAACAGATGTCCTTGTCTTGTGAGGATGGAATAGTCAAACAACTTTGTAACCAGAGCCCTGAAATTTGATTCTCTAATATGCATGTAATTTATCTAAGAACAGATCACTTGTTTCTTGAATCTTAAGGTTATTGTGAGTTTGTGATTGTCGATGGTCTCTAAAAGCTAGAAAGCACTATGTAACTGTAGGAAGGTGTTAACCTGTGGGTCTGACTTTCTGTGACCATAAGGTGAGTTACTCGGCATAAGTTATAGCAAAATACAGCCTTAGGTACTAGACATTACTTATCCAAAGCTTTGCATTCCAAAATGTAGTTTGTGTTGTCTTTATGTGATCCTCATAATCGTTTGGTTGACTCAAATTTGTACCCCTAATATGTCTTAAATTTATAGGATAGCATTAGTTGTTAATATATGAGAAAATGTAATTGGTGAGCTTGGGATCCTACCTTGTGAAGAAAAGTGCATTGAAAGTGTGGAGACAACTAGTCTTGTCCTCAACTACCTAGCTTTTGTTGCTAGGCTGCACCTGTATCCATTTTGTTCATGTCGTTTTTGCTGCCTGGGATATATATATATATATATATATATATATATTTGCTTTGTCAAATTGTCAGTCTTCCTAAGAGTCTCAAACTAGATTTTATATATATATATATATATATATATATATATATATATATTACATTCTTTGGGCATCTTTTCTGTTCTCTTGAAACAGTGGTTTGACTATTGAGAGGAGACATACTTATCAGGTTCAACTAGGATAAAAGTGTTGCACATCTATCAAACAAGCTTCTTAATAGCAGAGACTGTGCTCATTCACTCTCACATAATATCAGTGTACTAACAGGTTCACTTAAACTTGTTAAAAGGATGACTGATAATAAATAATTTTAAAATTTATCTGTTTTATCATCTGATCTTCATTTGTATATACATTAGTGTAGTATACTTCTGTATCTTGAAGCGCAGTTTATTTTTGTATGTGTTTGTGTGCTGTGTATATTAGTGTTTGAATGTGTTTGAAAAGCTTAAATAGAATGTAAGGTCTTACAATATTTATATTAAATTGATCAATGCTTTCACATAGAATAGAAGAACAGAAGAAGCATAGAATGGAGGGCACTGGTGAGAAGATGAGTAGTCTCAGCTGTACATTCCAGACCTGGATAAAGAATGAGGGTGATGAGTGAGTTTCATAGGAAAGTGGAGAGGTTGAAAAACTGAAGCTTTTCTTAAAATTGGGGAACAAACTGTTGATAAGAGATTGGAGATATGTGTGGAATTAAGGTTGGAAAGTAGAAGTTGTTTCTCTTCAGGAGAGGGCTAGGATTTGAGAGGCAAAGGTAGGTAGGAGGATGCAGAGGAAAAGTTAGAAATTGTGGTTCTTGGGGAAGGATGCTTAGGGACAGACATGCAGATGGAATGAGAGGTTTGCCTAGTTGAGAAGGAGTATGTTCATGAAGCTCAGAAACTGAGACAGTAGTAGGTGGGAGGTAACCTGCCTTCTTTTATTCCAGTGTGATGTAGAAGCTCTGTGAGCATGAGAGCAGTAAATAAATAGACAAACAGAACACAAGTGTGTAAGTCTGAGAGGCTTATAGCAGACAGGCGTATGAATTTGAGAAATGATAAAAAAGAACTTTAATGAAAAGAGAACTTAGAAGCCTGAGGATGATTTACAGAACCTAGAGTTTGATTTCACAGTACCAGGGGGAAAAAGTGTTTGGTTAAATTTCATTTCAAATGTGCTGCTTTAAACAGGGATTCTAGACACTGATATTTAGAAATAGGGTATTGTTTGTTCATTGTGGATGATACTGTAGGTCAGAACAACAATTTATGTTACTATTTGAGAATCTCCAAATCTTTTGAAGGCTATGAGTTAATTTCATTAGAAGCACTAAGACTTTACCATGTTTATGGTATTGGAATTCTTTAAAAGTTTTTATTGTAGTTGATTAAAAATATACATATATGTTATTGAAATGGCTATAGGATAACATTCTTTCTCCATTCAGTATTTTCTGTTTAAATTTTTTAATTATAATTTTAAAAATACATTTTTCAGTTATGAAAAATTTTTTTAAGCAGCAAATCTAAGTGTGGTATTTGATATTGTATTAAGAAATAAATGACACTGGGTGGTGGTGGCACACGCCTTTAATCCCAGCACTTTGGGAGGCAGAGAAATGGGAACTTGAGGCCAGACTGGTCTACAAGGTGAGTTCCAGGACAGCCAGGACTGCACAGAGAAACCCTGTCTCAAAAAACCAAACCAAACCAAACAACAATGACAAAAAACAGAAAAAAAGAAGCATGACTCAGTGGAGGCTGGAGAGATGACTCAGCATTCGGAACACTTGTTCTTGCAGAAGACCTGGACGCCATGCTCAGCACCCACATGGCTCACAGTCGCTTATAATTCCAGCTCCAGGGCTTACATTTGTAAGCCACATTGTGGGTTCTGGGAACTGAACTATGGTATTCTGCAAAAGCAGTAAGGTGCTCTTAACTGCTGAGCCATCTCTCCACCACATAAGTTTTCTTGATTTGCTATGCAGTGATCAGTGTGAGTTTTGGGTGGCAGTTGCATTGTGATTTATTAATTTTACAGGTCTCTCTCTTTGCCTCCCATCACCTGTACCATAATTTGACAACGAACAAAGGAAGTTTACTGCTTTGTATTAACTCTTGATTTACTTGTGTCATGATCTTCATCAGTAGATCATGATGGATCAAGTGGTACCATCAGTGTTGTCGTCATCACCAAAATATCTGTGATTAGAAGTTCTATGCTTCAGTTCCCCTTGGCTGTAGGCTTGTGAGACAGACGGACTTTAGACATGCCTTCCTAATTTTTTCAGAGCATATTATGTCTACCACATTGTTTAGTAAGTCTACTATCAAAGTAAATGACTTTGATTTTTTTCTGTGTGTGTGTACTACACTTAAACATTGCTTAGTAAGTCTATTAACAAAGTAAATGACTTTGATTTTTTTAAGTGTCTTACGACATAGCTTGCTTTTATAATATAATCCATTGGAATTATTTTTTTTCAGTTCTAACATTTTGTCTTTATGATATCTTTGATACTCACTAAATTTGGCAATATTCTTTTGCATGTAATATCTCTTCAAATCATAGTTTTCAAAAGTTTGGATAGATCCCAAAAGTGCAGTGCCTTCCTATGTGCTTTGACATATTAGTCATCTGCCACTGTTCGATGACTAATCCTTTTTTTTCTGCAAGTTTCCTTTGGACGCTTTCCTATCCTTTTCTTCTCAGATCTTATAAAAGCCATGCTAGTACTTAAAAAAATAATAGCTAAGGGACTATATTTACCTTTTTATGAACATTAATTGACAGAAAAGCAAAAAGCCCTTCCACACCTCAGCTGCCAGTGCAGCTCAAATGGGTTGCCAACTTAAAAATGCAACAGATGATGCTTGAGGCATGACCAAGGTGTGGAAGGAAGTATTTTAATAATCAAGTATATTGCCTTTTGAATAACATTAAACACCTATTGTTTGTAATAGGTGGCTAAAAAAATTATTGATAATTGCTGCATGTCACTTACCACACCGCCATGAGCACATGTAATGTCTGATGGTGTAAACTGGATTGTGTTTTGAATGCAACACTGTAAAGGTGCATACCACCTTCAGACTGAACCCATGTATACATACAAATAGTGAGACTATAAAGTTTATTTTGCATGACACCGTGATAGTGTTTAATGTATAAAGTACATGGTTGAGAACCACTCAGTTGAATTATTAAATATTATCAAGATCTCTTAATGTTTTAAGTAAGGTTATGATTTTGTGTTAGGTCATATTCATAGTTATCTTGTTTATTGTCAGCCTGTGGTTGTGACTGTGCCTGAGACTGGGCACCCCAACACAAAAGACATGAGTGAATTGCTATCTAATTTCTTAGATCCTGTAGAACTTCATAGATTAAAATGGTATACAATGATAGTGTTAAGAATTTGACTTTGCCAACAATATATAGCCAAGTTCATATCTGTTTTGCCACTTAGAATTATGTAGCCATGACAAGTTACTAAGCATATTTAACAGCTCGGTTTTTGTGTGAACAATACATTTTTGCATTCTCTGAAATATTAGGAATATAGTAGGTTTAATTTATTAAATATATTTAACTGTATGTACTATTTTGTGTAATTTGTAGATGTAAATATTTATAGAAGAAGCAGAAATAGCTGCTCCCTAAGAGCATGACTTAATGCTTAGTAGGTGAATGGAAAAATGAGATTTTTTTTGTGTGTGTGTCATCTGTAGCTAAGTGAAATGGAGAAAAAACAAAGCTTTCCAAGGTGTGATGTGCAAGGTCTGTTTTAGATGAGGAAGTCCTAAGAAGATGACACTAAAGGATTCTAAATGTAGGCTATTTGGATACTACTTGAAAACAAGAAGAAACATGTGGCTAGAGCAAAAGATGAGAGGTTGAGGTGTCAGAGAAATACTACAGAGTCTTAAAGGTCATTGAGGAATTTTAACCTTTACACTGATATGATAGAAATGTTTATGGGAATGGCATGATCTGATTTACCTTCTGAAAGGAAAACTGCTATAATGGGAATAAGTATAGTAGGATATTCAGAGGCTATTGATGAGAAGTTATTAGAACATGTGTATATTTTATAGGAACTATTTGTTTAATATTTGTTAAATATTTCCTGCCATGACTATAATACTACTTGTTGGGCATAATTTCATCTTTGTTTTTTAATTATTCAGAATGTTGTACTCATTAAGTTTAAAGTATAGATGATATTTAAGAATTAATACCTATGACTTGACTTTTTTTCTTAATCTGGTAGTGGTGACAAATACTTCTACTTATTTAGCAAGCAAGGTATAGTCTTATAATGGAAATATTAAAATTCTAGGTTGTGAACATATATGGGTTTGTCTTTTTAAACTCTATTAAGTTGTGATACTAATAATAAACCACAGTTATTAAGGCAGAATGATGGGAAAGCTTTCTTGGGTATACAGAAAAAAAAAAACCTATGACTTAGCAAAGGGGAACTATTCATAATTGATTTTTTTGCAGTTAATTAACCAAGTAGATTTTAAATAAAATTATGCTTTGAGTTACTATTACCAACACAACTTATGTTGCCTACTTTACATTTTCCAGGAACATCACTTACAGCGAGCTATTTCAGCACAGCAAGTATTTAGAGAAAAAAAAGAGAGCATGGTCATTCCAGTTCCTGAGGCAGAGAGCAACGTCAACTATTACAATCGCTTGTACAAAGGGGAGTTTAAACAGCCCAAACAGTTCATTCACATTCAGCGTAAGTTTGCTAATTGATTGTTTTCTGTTTGTAATTTTAAATTATCAGTCACTGAAAACCTTTTATATTGTCTGAGATTTAAACTTTCAGTTCATATACTCTGGTTAATAGAATGTTAAACATTAGAGATTTAAATTTGTTTATATTTTCATTTGAGCTTGAAGATCACTTTGAGTTTTAATAATATTTGAACCATGTAATGTTTATATAGTATACGGTTTTATAGAACACAGTTTATCATACAGGTAAAAAGATGGTGGGCTATAATCCTCAATAAGATTTATTTTTTAAAAGGCCAGTGTTTAAAATGCTCACTAGTAGGGCTTTATCTTTAGAAAATTCAAAATAACATTTTTTGTTTACATTTTATAAACTGTAATTTTTTTACTACTCTTTTCCTCCCACTGTTAATACATAAATGGTCATCATCTTTAACTTTATTATTTTGATGCTCTCCTAACTATGACATCTATTACCCCTTGTTTTCCGTTCTTACGCTTTTCTGTCAGCTCTACAAAGTTTGCCTTCCACCAGAGTGGTCTTCCAACTTTTCAGTCTGATCCAATCATGTTCTTGATTAAAATCCTACTGTTCCTTATTGCTAATATTATAGACACAAGTGTCAGTGCCTTCATATATGTCAGAATTGTAAACAAATTTTACATTTTACATGTGGATGACTTGTTAAGATGGAGACTCCAGGGCTCTATTTTGGGAATTCCTGATGGAGTGCTTACCTTTCTGACTATCCTTGGGTATGGGGACTAGAGATGTTTATTTTTACAGCATAGGGTTTTAGATATGGTTTTAGATTTGTTGATGCCTGGCAGGTACTATATACCCTTGGATGCCATCCTCCCAGCAATGACAATTTTTAATAAAGTTTCCTAGGTAATTCTGAAACATCACACTTAATTATTTTTTCACCAATCCTAAGACATCCATCTTTGGTTTTTTATCTTTGAAATGAGTTTTTGTCTTCAGTTGCTGTTGTCCCTAACTGAAGTTTGCCCCTCTGAACAGAATCCTCTCGTATTTCTGAGAGACAGCAGGGTACTGCCAACTTAAGGCTATTTGAAAACAGTTGCTTGTTTGTTTCAGCCTCTTGGTTTGATCTATACTGTTAGCTTTAATTTATACTACAGACTGACTCAGAGTTCAGTTCTCAAAAGGATTCCTGCCCCCTCCTTTTACCATAGTAAATTCAGCAATTTGATTGTTTTGTTTTGTTTTGTTTTTTGCTGTCTCTCTGCATATTTGACTTATTTATCTTACACTTACAGTAAACTATTAAACATTTTAATAGTAGGACTCAGTCATAAAGCTTTAGGACCCATATAGTAATGCTGTATCTTGTAATTAATGACAGTTTAGATAGAATCAATAATAGAGTAAATATATAACCTTGTTTGTGGCTTGGGTCATGCCTTAATCTTTAGTGTCATTTCCCGTTGCTCTTCCCCTCACTCTGTCCTAGGGAGTACTGCAAGTTACCTACATTTCCTTGCCTGTACATACTCAAAAGCTCTTTTCCATCCCACAGCTCATTTAAGACTCAGTTCCCTTAGGAAGTTTACCCTGACTTTTCTCATTCTATCTCTCCTCTTTGTTTATCTTGTGCTTGTGTGTGGAGGTGGGGGTGTATATCTTTTTCAGATTTTCTCTATGTAGTAACCATTGGTAATCATTCTTCTGTCTTTTCGACTGTGATCCCCCAGGTGAGCAGATATTTTTCTCTTGTTTATATGCTTATTGACTCATTTCCAAATGATACTAAAAATTAAGCCCTGTGGGAAAAGAATCATTTTCTAGAGACCTTTTTTCATTTTGTTTTCTTTCTGTGCTCAGGATGGAATAGACCTAGGCAAGTACCATACCACTGGGCCACCCCCCAGCCTTTTCTCTGAAGCATTCAGGGAGAATATATTCACAAACATTATTTATGTGACTTGCTTTCTGTGTTCTTTGACTTTTAATCCTTTCAGTTTCTTGAATTTGCCTTTGCCTTAATATCAAAGAGGAAGGAGACAGATTTTCACAGTGGGAATCTTAAACATTTTTCCTAAGTTAAAAAAATCAGTTATTTTGCGTTTTAATAGCAGGGCTAAATACAGTTATTAAAAATCTTTCTTGAAAAGTAAAACACTAAAACTAAGTGTAACACATTTGCCCCATTTGATGCAGCAAACATGTCTCTTACATTGATTTTCTCTTTCATTTCATTTTATTCTAAGTTTGTCAAAATGTAGTATGTATTTTATTATATATCATATTGTGCATGGTAGTTTTATATTCTACCTTTCCCCCTTAAATTTTAAGGTTTTATTTTATATATATCCTGTCATTTTAAGCTTATATGTAAATTTTAAATATAACTTCTTTTTTTGTTATGTTTATTGGTGTTTTGCCATGTGTGTCAGTTCCTCTGGAACTGAGGTTACAGACAGTTGTGAGCTGCCATGTGGGTCCTGGGAATTGAACTGGGTCTTCTGGAAGAACAATCAGTGCTCTTAACCTGATGAGTCATTTCTTCAGTCCTAAATACAACTTCTTACAAAGTACAACTTCTTACAAACCCTATGAATACATGGAATTTTGGAAAATGTCACTAAATTTTTCCCTTCCTTCTTACTAAAAGATTTGTAAGCATCCCATTTACCTAGTTAGGGGAAAAAAATCACGGTGGTTGGCGTTGTGACTGTGGGTTTGCTTAACTGGAGAATTACTTGGAATAGAACTCATAGAATGCATTCATCATGCATACTCCTGTAATTGTGACCGCCCATTTCTGGATCTCTAAGCACCTCGCTGTTGCCTATAAGGCAGAATATTTAGTATACTTGTATAATGTAATAACTTTCTTTCACCTCTCCAACAACGTTTGGCTCTGTGTTTTTACTATAATGCCAACTTTACTGAACTGCATTAAAATTGGGTGTCTTTTCCTTCCTCTGATTCTAAGCTCATTAGAAGGAGCCCATCACATTTACTTGAGTATTTCCATTACCCATGCAGTCTGAAGCTGCTCTTTCAGTGAACTTTGGTTTGCTAATTCTTCTGACCTTTCATGTTTTGAGCTATAGGCGTAGGGAACTCTCTAAAACTCACTTTATATATAAAATACCTTATTTGCTCACACCTTCTTAGTCCTTCTACTCTTATTTTTAAGATAAATGTTTTCCCTGGGTTTGCTTTTAGGAGTGTTTCATGTCCCCTTTCAACAAAGTTTTTGTTGCTGTTTGCTTAAAAGCCCCTTCAGTTGCAAAGAAGGCGAAAGCCTTCTGTTGTCTCTCAGATTTTTAAAATCTGAATCTCATTGCATGCCACTTAACATGATTTTGATTAAATTGAATGTTTGTTGAATAAATGAGGAAATGAATTAATGATTAAAAATAAGTGCATACATGCCTTGATTGTTCTTAGTAATTTTGCAGGACATAAAAACTGTATACTGAGTTAAATATAAAACTAAAACTATTAACACATTCAGTGAAATTGGAAGACTTGCTCTGTGGCATCCAAGTTAGAAATTAAAAAATGTGTTCCCCTACTCATCAGCAGTGTTATTTTAGGGTAGAAGAATTGAGAGCAGGTCAGGTTTTATGGCACATATGTATAATCCCACCGTATGGGAGGTAGAGGCAGGAAGATTGTACGATCAAGGCCAGTCTGAGCTACATAGTAAGATCCTGTTTCATAAAACCAAAAGCCGGAAATGTAGCTTAGTGGTAGAACATTTGTTTAGGATGTACAAAACCTTGGGTTTGATTCCAAGCACAGACTCCCTTTCTTACCCCCTGCCCCCAGTGCTGATAATGGAATGAATCTGGATGTGAGATAAACATCTTGTTTGTTCCTGTCCTTTTCAGTGTGTTTTCTATAGTCACCACACTGGCATTCTGAGAATTTACTCATAACACATGAGGGTATTCCTTTTATACTTCAATAAGTTAATTAAATTCGAGACCCTCTTGATGACAGTGTTGACTTACAGTCAGTTATTTAATTTCCCATTACTCCTTTTATTTAGTGGGGAAATATTTTACAATTGTTGTCAAGTGTCAGAATTATAGAACATGAATAAATTTGAAATATTGCATTAATGTTAATTTTGCATCTGCTTTTACAATTAGTTAAATGGTTCTTAGTAGCAAGCCTCTATTCCTTGGTTTAAAAGGAAGGTCCATTTCCTCTTTCACTGTATTATACCTTTGGCCATATATCTATAGATCACCTCCCCTGCTAGACTAAAGAGAGTTCAGGAGAAAGAGTTGGTGAAGTAGCTCCTTGTTACCTGTTAGGTCAGAAACGCACTCAGAGAATTGAATTGTTCTAATCTGCTCCTAGGATCCTGATGCCTGGAAAGATAAGTATGTGTGGCCACTGCTTTCATTTCAGTATCTTGGTATAGGCTCCTTGGGAAGTTGAATATTTTCAGTCTGCATTGAAAAAAAGGTGAAACGGCACCCAGTATAAACTAGACAGTTATATTGTTTGTTTTCAGCTTGTGTGTGAAATATATGCCAGACTAACATCTAATTTTACTTTGTTATCCTTGAAATATTCTTCATTGTTTTCTCCAGTGAATAGGACTGAACATTGACCCTTTTCCTTGAGACAGGGGCGAGCATAGTTTTATTGAAAAGAGTTAGGGATGATCTAAATATCCTTTGATTGAAAGAACAATCCAAAGCAGTTGTTGAGTTTTATTGCATGTCTACATTAGACTTACACGGCAGGAAGAATGTATTTCAGGGAGCATTTTTTTAAGTGTCATTGAATATTAAGAAATCAAACTGATCATAGATTGCATGAAATGACATCCCCTATTCAAATACACAAATTCTAGAAAACAGTGCCATTAGTTCAAGGCAGATCATATCAGATTTGTGGCAAAAAGTTTTCAAGGTTAAGTTGGCTCAGGCATTTAGAAGGATGACTGACAGAGTGAGCAAGGCAGACACAGCCAGTAGTCACAGCTGCTGCTGAGATCAGCAGGCTCTGAAACTTAAAGTGTTTGAACGGCTGCTAGTTCAGTATGGAAGAATGTTTCTAACCTGGAAGATACTACCCAGTGAAGGTATTTGGGTTAAAGCAAAATAATAAATCACTTGGTTATCGTGATAGGGAGATGAAAATGTCTTGAGTTCAGGAGAATGTATGCTTCTTTGAGCTCAGTGAAATTCGTGTATCTGATACTTAAAAGGAGGGAGATGGAATTTAAAAAGCAAAAGAAAATAGATGAAATGTCATGATTAAAACTGAAAGAAATAAAGCCATTCTAATAGTTAAGTTGCATGTATTGTGGTGTGTGGGTTGTGATTTATTGTTTGTTTTGGCTTTTCAAGACAGGGTTTCTCTGTGTAGCCTTGGCAGTCCTGGAACTTGCTCTGTAGACCAGGCTGGCCCTAAACTCAGAGATCCATCTGCCTCCCAAGTGCTGGGATTAAAGGCATGTGCCGCTGCCACCACCACTACCTGGTTGTGATACGTGTTTTATGGCTATTTAAGTATATAAAACACACCAAAAATAAGATTGACTGTAGAGAACAAGTTGCCTATTGATAGAAAAAAACTGATGGAACATACTTTTTTTTTTTTTTGCTTGCCTGGCAGAGAACTAATGAATGGCAGAACATTGTGCATGAGAAGGGGCAAGGTGCCAGGTATGGTGGGTGGATGGGGGACACTATTGTTGTTTACATGCAAGCACTTAGAACCTTCCCGTGTGTCTTCCTACAGAATATAATGTGGGAAAATAGAGCATGTCTGGTTGTGCTGGTAGGAGTTAACCAAGACACTCACCCAGCAGCTAGCATCTCTCCTGATGATGCTGTAGTTGATGCCATGCTACCTTGGGTGTTGGCACTATTCAATATCTTGACTCCCTATCTTGAACAAAATCTAAGGGAAGTTCTGTGGATTACCTACCTATAAAAGTGTTTTCTGCCCTAAAATTTCCTGAAAATGCATATTTCTTAGACTCTTAATAGGAAACTAAACCTTTCTTCATATATAGTGAAGTAGTTCATGTTAACTGACCTGTGTCCAGGCTCTGTTTGCTGTTATACATTTTAATTATACTCGGCCAGTTGTTTCTTGTATGGTTGCCCAGAGTTTTAGGGTATTAGCCTCTACACTGTCAACCACAATAAGCTAAATTTAGTTACCCATCCTCTATATGTCAAATAAACAAGTAATGTTGTGAAAAGTATAGAGCAGATTTGTCGAGTGTTGCCACATGGGAAGAGAAATAGATGGGGGGTGGTTTTCAGGATACAGGGCATGAAATTTAGGTTTAAATCTAGGGCAAGGACTTTGCATAATTAACTGTACTGATTATGATGTTGTCTTGCCCATCGCTGAGCCATCATTGTCTTTGATCTGGTCTTTCTTGAAGGTGGTTCCATAAGTTATCAAAACTTGTGTGGCAGTCCCTTTTTTGGAAGGCCAGCTCCTTCCTGCTGTCTGGCACCAGGCTTCAAGACCTAATATAGCTCTACTGTTTGCTTTTTTTTTTTAACCTTTGATACTGTCTCTCGGTTGTGGCTTATTGTAAATTCCAAGTTCTGATACACAGTGGACATTATTATTCTAAAGGAGTTGTAGTAGAACCAATGGGGGACAAACTTTTTTTTTAGATTTATTATTATGCATACAGTGTTCTGTCTGCATGTTTGCCTACATACCAGAAGAGGGCATCAGATCCTAGTAGAGGTGGATGTGAGTCACCATGTGGATGCTGGGAATTGAACTTAGGAACTCTGGAAGAGCTGCCAGTGCCCTTAATCTCTGAACCATCTCTCCAACCCCTGGACAAAACTTTTTCACATGTGCAGGGGATGGATAAATTGCATGATAGAGAACATGTTGCCTGTTGATAAAGGCTAGTACACATCACTGTTAGGACGTGTTTCTTTGTCCTGTCAGGGAACTAGTGAAGGGTAGAAGCATTGTGCATGAGATAGAACACTGTTGCAAAACACGGGAAGGATCTTGAAGTAAAGAACCATACAAGTAATAGAATAATCATTTCATATTTTGCCGTATTAGAATAGTGAGGAACTCCATTGAAAGGCGATGAATTTTGACTTGTAGAGGGAAAAAATTCAAGTTCCAACTTAAAAAGAGCTTTTAAAATTTACAAATCAAAACATTGAAGAGAAAATTACTTGTACAACAGTATAAACTGAGCCTTTTGTAGACAATTTCTTTTGTGCCAGGCACAGTGACTCATGCCTTTAATTCCAGTTCTCAGAAAGGAGAGTCTAGTCTGGTCTACGGGGCAAGTTCTAGGACAGCCAGGACTACACAGAGAAGCCCTGTGTTGAAAAACCTAAACAACAAAGAAAATTGCTCTCATTCCAGTTCACATGCATAGTCACACTCAAATACAGCCACAGAATGAAAGAATCAGGTCCTTTGGGCCTCAGGAACTGACCAGCAGGTATGTTCCAGACCCAGCCAGATTGTGAAGATAACACATAATCTTAGTAGAGGAGATTAGAGTTAGGAAAGAGTTATGAGGTGGTCATTTATCTCTGAACCTTTGGCTAAACATGTGTGCTCGGTAAAAAATAAGGTTTACTTTGAATGAAGCAAATTGGACTGTATAGGACCTTAGTCATATGGGCTTTATCCATTACTAAAAAAACCATAGGTACTGTGCCCTTTTGTGCTTTCAGATGAAGCTAAAATGAATGAAAGAGATGAGTGGTAAAAAGGATAAGCAGTCAGCACAAAGTACAGTGATTAAAATAATTCTTTTCAGTCTGGGGAGAGATAGCTTAGAGTTAAGAGCACTGACTGCTCTTCCATGGGCCCCAGGTTCAGTTCCCAGCCCCAACATGACAGCTCACAACCATCTGTAACTTGCATGTGACAGTGGTGGTACACAGACATAAAGCAAGCAAAACACTCATATACTTGTTTTGATCCTGAAATTCTTGTCATTTATGTAACAATGGTTGTTGGGCCACAAGTCTTCCTTCCATGTAATTAAACAAAGCTACTTATCTCCTATTCCCCAATAGACCTTATTCAGAATATAATCAGAAAATTAGTTGGTTTGCATTTGTTTGTTTGTTTCTTTTACTGACTTTAAAATCCCCACTGTTTAGTAAGAGCGAAAAGAATATGGGTGTATGTTGAGAGACTGGTGTTTTTATGTTTTGATTATAATAAAAATATTAAAATTGCATGGTCTGAGGATATAGTGCACTGGGTTTGATAGTACAGTTGGTGTAAATGTTCTTGGCCACCAAGTTTGGTGACCTGAGTACAATTACCTGGAATCCAATGGTGGAAGGAAAAACTGACTCCTGTAAATTATCTTCTGACCTACACACACACACACACACACACACACACACACACACACACACACACACACAGAGTAAATAGTGTAAGCGGTAGAAAATTGGTGACCTGTTTTCAGTTTTGGCTTTAAGCCCAGATTGGTTCACTGAATTGTGTAGTAGTAGTTGGTTTTTTTTTTATGTGCTTTAAGGACCTGCCATACACATTGTTAATGATCAGCAGTCCATTTTCTGTTAGGGGTGTGTGTGTGTGTGTGTGTGTGTGTGTGTGTGTGTGTGTGTGTGTGTGTGTTAGTGATCATCTTAACAGTTGGAAAGTGAGATCTTATTATGGTTTAATTTTCAGTCTCTGGTTATTGATGCTAAGCATCTTTTCATATGCTTAATGGTTTGTTCTTCTTTAGAGAATACCTATTCAAGACCTTTGCCCTTTTATAAAATGGATTATTTAGGAGGGTTCTTGTAGTTCATGTGTCATGGACAATGTTTTCTTATCACATACATGCCTTGAATTGTCTCCCTTTTTCTTTTACTGTTCATTGTTTCCTTGGCTCTGCAGAAGCAAAGTGTGTTGTGGTGCTTTTAGTCATAACAAACAAATGAGAGCCTTTTATGTTGAGGCTTAGGCAGTAGGAGTGCTGTGAGCTGACAAGTTCCAGGTCTGCCTGGCTTATACTGTAAGGCCCTGTTAGAGGTGGGTTGGGAAGTACAGGGAGGAAGATTAGTGTGAAATCCTGTCAGAATTTGCTTCCTGTGTTTTCTTCTAGTAGTTTTTTAGTTTCTGGTCTTATATCTTGATCTTTAACCCATTTTTAGCTTTTATTTTTCCTAGTATAAAGGTAAGAATTCAACTTCATCTCCCCATGTGAATGTTCAGTTTTCATTATCTGTACCTTCCAATTTGTTCATCTTGGCAGTCATTTGAATATATACGTGAGGGTTCATTTCTGAGTTCTCTACTTTGTACAAACTTACATTCTTATCATACTGTTTGAATTATTATAACTTTGTAGTTTATATTTTCCTATTTAGATCTATCATATTCCCAGCACAGCTATTTATTTATTATCTATTTTAAATTCTTTATTGACTCTTTTTTATAAAGTTTATTTTATTTTATGTGCTTTGGTGTGGAGGTGTCAGATCCCCTGGAACTGAAGCCACAGACAGTTGTGAGCTGCCATGTGGGTGCTGGGAATTGAACCCAGGTCGTCTGGAAGAGCAGCAAGTACTTTTAACCACTGAGCCATTGTCCAGCCCCTGAGATACTTATTTTTTAGAGAACTGTTAAAAGTCTTTAGTAAAGAATGTCATTAGTAAAGAAAAATTATTAATTGCCCACCAAATTTTGCCTTATAAGTTTTTAAAGATCTATTATGCCTACTTCAGGTCTCTCTGATATCTACTATACACTGAGTTCAAACCTGGCTCATTGTTGTCTTGTTAATGTTGAAATAACCAGTCTGTTGGAGAATACTGTTAGTGCTCCTCTTTCCAGCAGGTTAAGATTCTGGAGATACGTTTTGAGTTTTGACATTGTATTATGAGATACTATTGAACTTTATTCTCATGTATATGTTGTATGGGGGTTTAGTTTATTCTGATTCTCATTTGCTACCTGATCTCAGTCTGTATAAGAATTTTTGCTCTCATTCTCTACTTGCCAAAGTTGAGAGTGAACAAGAATGATTATTGTCTAGAGGGAAAATAGGAGAGTGTCAGATAGTAAATAGGAACCACTGACCCAGGATTGTTAAGACACAAAGTGATTTTTTTTTTTTTTTTTTTTTTTTTTTTGATTTTTGAAACAGGGTTTCTCTGTAGTTTTTGGTGCCTGTCCTGGAACTAGCTCTTGTAGACCAGGCTGGCACAAAGTGATTTTTATGTTCACAAAATAAATAAGATGGCTTTAAATAAAATATGGCATTTGATTCTAAAAGAAAAAAGACATGTGAGACAAATATCGTGCATGCTCCTCCTGCACCGCAGCCATACTTACAGGGAGCTGCTTTATCAGTTCCTTTATTGTGTTTTCTCACATAAACTCTCCTGTTACACTCCGTGGGTGTTCCTCTCTTTTTAAAAACTTATTACACACATACACACACACACACACACACACGACACATGCCATGCGTATTTTTGACTGTATGTATGTCTGTGCACCACATGTATGTGCAGTGCCCAGAGAGACCAGAAGATGTTAGATTCTCTGGAACTGGGGTTACAGAAGGTTGTGAGCTGCCATATGGGTGCTGGAAATTGAACCTGGGTCACCTGGAAGCACCCAGTGCTCTTAACGGCTAAGCCATCTCTCCAGCCTCCTGCCTGTATGTATTTCTTTTCTTTCTTTCTTCCTTCCTCCCTCCCTCCCTCCCACCCTCCCTTTCTTCCTTTTTCTCTTACTGTTTTTTCTTTCTTTTGCTGTTTTAGAGCTAGCTCTGTGGACCAGGCTGGCCTCACAGAAATCCACCTGCCACTGCCTCCCACTGGGCTTAAGGTGTGCACTACCACTGCCCAACATGTGTGTATTTTTCTACACCTTGTTTTTTTATGTTTAAGACTAGTTTAAAAAGTTATAGTCTGAAAATTAATCATATATTGGCATGTATAGGATGTCTTCATTCTTTTTGTTTACTCCAGAGTAATAGGCCTCTGTGTGCATGTGGGGAGTATTGTGTGCAAGTTAAATATCCAGTTTCTTGTTAAAGCAGATGTGTGTGTTTCTGGTCTTCTGTTGTTACATATAGTGCTTTGGTGAAAAGTCTTGAACATGAACTTCATAGAAGCATGATTATATATATTTGTCACCAAAGTTCAGATGTAGTGTTTTTGGAGATTTTACCATTTTATGTTGACGCGAAATGGTTATTTTTTCATTGTCTAATTAAAAGCCTACTTTTAGATTTTGTAATTTTGTTGATTTAATTGTTGAAAAACTATATGCCTTGGCACAGTAACTGTTATTTTTGAAATTATAATATAATTACACCATTTCTCCCTTTGCTTTCCTCCCTCCAGAGTCTCCCACATACCTCTCCTTTCTTTTTCAAATTCATGATCTCATTTTTCATTAATAGTTGTTACATGCATATATGTATATGCATGTACATGTATATTCATGAATGCATAGTCTTAGTCTGTATGTTACTTATGCATGTTTTCAGGATTGACCATTTGATCCCGGATAACCAGTTTGTGTTCTTGCTCATCCAGGAGGTTATTTCTCCTGCTGTCAGCATTCCTAGTTGTCAGCACAGTAACTTTTCTCCTGTATATGTCATGCCTAAACTAGCATGATGTTTTTAAAATTAAATTATTAAATCCTTTATTTTGGAAATAGAATTTCTATTTCGGGAAAAAGTGGTACAAATGGTCCCTGTATACTATGATGCCTTTGTTCTTACTCTGGTACCTATGACTTCTGTTTCTCCCAATAACATTTTAACTTATATTGTTTTTATGGATGAAGTTGAATGTCCTCAAATGTTAGGAGCATTTTTAATTTTAAAAAAAAAATGCTAAACTTTAAAAAATTTTCTCTTGAATAATAAAATAGCCAAAGAATGAGATTCTTAAGGAAGAGAAGGAAGACTGGGAAGATCATAGAGGGGAAATAGAAAAATTATCTTCATACTCTCTAGCTCTGTGATGTTTTCAGGACTGACTATTTGATACTGGAAAGCCAGCTGGTGTTCTCTTCTATGGCGAAACAATTTCTACTGCTCTAAGCATTCTCTAGAGTTCTGTGCCTGGTGGGCAAGTGCCCTACACCTGACCCCAGTAGCCCAGCACCTTTCTGAAGAGGAGCTGGGTGTTCTTTGCTATACTGTATAACCACGCTTCTCTCCTTTCAATCTTCCTGCTTCAGCAGCCCAGCCATACTCTTTTACCTAAATCACTGTTCTTTGATTATCATTGAATCTTCTAGTTTGTTTAGGCTGTGTGTTCTGTGTAATGATAAAAGTCCCAGCTTGAAAGAATTCAAGATACCAACTTACTCGTTCTTGTTGCTTATAGTTCTTTTTTTTTAATTTTTGTAATTCCCATTAATTTAGGGCAGTGATATTTATTATGTATATAAAATGAGCTTTTTGAAGTGGGAGAGAAGTATAGGTAGTTATGACCAAGAATCCTGATTGTGGAGCTTCTAAAGAATCAAATTTTAAGTGGTTTGGTTGGATTTTACTACACAACATTGTAGAAAAAGCTTTAAACTTGGCTTCAGTTCACGTTCTGTATAAGTTGGAGATGGGAGTACGAGCACCAGCTGGTTAAGTCTTATAGTTTTAAGGATTAGAGGTCCGAGAGAATCTCTGCATTCTGATTACTATACTCAGACTCACTTGATGGTTCTCAGCCAGTCTTGTGTGTTGAATCAGAACCTTGGAGAGCTCCAAACAGGCCCTTTCTTTGCTTCTATCTTAGCTTTCAGTGGCTGTTTTAAAAAGTTATTTTAACCCTGAAGACCTGAAAGATTTACAGATTCTTGAAATTCGGTGTATTTTACATTAGACACAAAAAATAATTCTGAAGTTTTAGAGACCACTAGAGTTGTGGTTCTCAGAACACAGTCCAGTATCACTTGAGAGTTAGAAATACAGACTTATAAACCCCACTGTAGACCTACTGGATTGCAGATAAGTGATTAATCACAAAATTAACAAGTCCTCCATGTGATTTCTGGTGGATGGCTAAGTTTGAGAAAAAACTGACTTCACGACTGCTGATAGCCATGTAAAAAGGGACTTTATGTCTTATGTAAGCTCTTAAGAAGGTACTGTTTTACTCCACTTAACTGAGATTTGGTGTGTGTGTGTGTGTGTGTGTGTGTGTGTGTGTGTGTGTATTATGTATATAGATAGAACATTTTTTATGCTAAACTTGTACAGCATTTCAGTTCAGACATGTCTCATCTAATCTCATACAACTTCTTTGGCTATGTAGTCCTGGATACTTGTTTTACTTTGAAGATAGATTGGGGTCACATAGCCACTTGTCCAGTCTCATGTTTGGCAATTTATATTTTGTAGTTAGATATGTCTCTTCTGTATTCCTGTCCTTGAACCTTTTGATCTTTCTAGAATGTCTTTGCATTTACTTTCTCTGTGTTTTGTAGTATTGGTACATTGCTTGTTTCCAAGAGGAGCCTGTCATACATGTTGTACTTGAGGAGTCATTGTTAACTATTATTAGATCAAATGAGTAATGGTAATAATGGTTTTGAAAAGTCATAAAAAAGAACTGGAAAATTGGACAGAAAACATAGCCTGGTTAATCTAAACACATACTTGTCTTAGAGAGCACTGTTATTAGTGCTCAAAGATGAGCCTTTCAGGACAAGATGTACTAGTGCTTCTCTTTTTTTGCCTAAAGTTAGAGGGATTTTTAAAATATTTTCCATAGGTAAGCATTTAGGAAATAGATGGATATGACTCACCAGGGTTCTTGACCATTTTCTGAGCTGTAAGGTGCAGTGTTTCAACTTTAAATTATACAACTTTGCTGTGTTAACACATAAATAAATTCCAATGTCTGTCTTCTTTTAACGTCCTTGCTCTTTTGAAAATAAGACCTCAGCAGGAGTTTTATAGTGAAACATGGCTTCTCTGTAGTGCTCTGGATGGGACTAGGGATTAAAGCCACATAAAACACAGTATTAGAAAAAAAGCATACATTTTATTACAGCTGCATGGGGGGCCTTCATGGATAAATGAAGACCAGAAAATATAGATGGATCCAGTTACTGAAATGCTGTGTTGAATATGGAGTAGCAGTTGTAGAGAAGTAATTAAATATATGAGAAAACTAAAAGCAGATAACAGGTCTGTTTGTAACTATTACTCTTGACCATCTTGTTCTCCATCTCCTGGTTGGGAAGGTGTCTTCACATGAGAGCTTTGTTTGCTTTGGGAGAGAAAAAGGGAAGGTAGTCAGGCTTTTCTTGGGTCTTCTGCTTTCCAAATGACGTTATCTGGGAACAGTTTAAGGGCCAATGTGGCATATTTTGGGATGGCATAATCTGATTGTGTCTGTATTCCCTACAGAATAAAATGGTGGTAGGAAGAAAATAATAAAAAATAAAAATAAAACATTTGTTTACACTGGATTCCACAAATGAGTAAGCACAACAATCAAGTTTAAGACTGATTTTTTTTCCTTCCTTACATATTACATGAGCAACCATAGTTAATTGCATAGTTTTCTACACACCTGTTGTTTTTCCAGAAAATATGAACATCTGGGCTCTGGTCTGTAAGGACTACTCACTTTTAAGAGTTCTTAACCTTCTTCCACCATGAGCCTCCATTTTTAAAGACAAGCTCTAATCAGCTTGACCCATTCTTGGTCTTTGGGTTTGAATAGAAGATTTGTACAGATGACAAGTATATATTTACAAATTATTAATTTTGTTTTTCTGAATAAACATACTGAAGTGGTTTTGTGCATTCCTACTGACAACTTTCTTGAGGCTGTTAGCAAATGTGATGGTTGACGCCCCTTTTGTGTGTGTCTTCTAACTATCTTGGTATATGAATTATGTGTTATATAAATGTATTTGTTTTGGTGATGTTTCTTTTAGTATATATGTGATTTTTTTTTCTCTGTCTGCCTTGGTGGGCTTACTTTTGAGCATGTAAAAAGGTTCTAAAAGTAATGATACAGGCTGTATTCAAAGAAAATCAGATGTTTCCCTATATTTCTCTACCTCCTGCCCCTGCCACCATTCTATTTCTTCCTTGTAACTTAATCCCTTCCTAAAATCATGGTTTAGGATATTGAACTTTCATTCAGAAATTTCAGGAAGACTCCCACTGGAGTGGGACTTAGATGTTAGAGAGTCTCGGTCACTTATTGCCTTGGCAGAATACCTGACAAAGGCAGCATAAGGAAAGAGGGCCTTATGTTGGGCTGTGGTTTCAGGAAAGACAGTCCATCATGAAATTAAAAATGACAGTGGGAAGTTAGAGATGACAAGGGCAGGAGGTCATGTTGCATCTGCAATCAGGAAGCAGAGAGTGATGGATGCTAGTGTTGACTTAGTTCTCCCTATCTTAATCCATCCAGCCTATGGAATGATGCTACCCATATTTGGGTTGAGTCTTCACTTCTGTTAAGTTAATCTAAATATTCTTTCACAGCCATGGTCAGAGGCCTGTCTCTTCATTGATATCCTGTCAAGTTGGCAATATTGACCTTCACAAAGACCAAATAACCATTGGAGATCATTGGGAAAGGGTGGAAGTATTTGGTAGGTGGTACTAGGTCAGTTAGTTTTCCATATGAAAAATTACAGAAACAAAGAATAAATATGAGCAGCAATACTAACAGTTTTAGAAGAGATTATATAATGTTATCTTAAAGTGCAGACAATATATATACAGAAGACAATATATATACATGTTCGTGTGTGTGCATATGTTTGTGCATGTAGAAGCCTGAAGTCTTCCTCAAATGCTGAGCCTCTGTAACTCTCCACTCGTTACTGAAGCAATGGCATCTGGTCTTCACTTGTAGGTGCTTCAGTCTCTTGTGCTTACCAGTAGAAGGAAGGAAGGGAGAGAGGAAAAAAGCAAGGAAGGACAGATATACATGAGAGATCATATACCCAGTTAAGTTCTCCCAGCTCCACCAGTCAGGAAACTGTGAAGGGGTAGAAAGAAACTTAACTAGTATTACCATTCCTTATCTTGCCCTCCTGGAGATGGAGAGGAAAAATAGGGGAAGAGAATAAATGTTTCTCTGTACCATGCAACATGTAATGAGCATGATATTATATAGTAGTTAGCTGTCATGTTGCTAGTGGTACTGTGAAGTGATGAGAGCAGCTGCCTCACTATTGTGCTCCACTGAATTGGATACCACTTGCTTTATACCATGCTTAATTAGCTGCTTCCATCGGAAAACATCTCGCCATATTTCTGCTATTGAAAATATGATATTCCTGGTTATATGTGTTTTCATTCCATTAGGCTACTGTGCTTATTAGATACTTGGATATGAATATGGCCAAATGCTAACTGACTTTGGAAGGTACTCCTAGCTAAACTAAGCATATATTCCTTAAGCGATAGCCAGTCAACTTGACAAGAATTTATATATTCTGTCAAGAGACTATACAAATTTTTTTCCCATGCAACAGCTGTTACTCTTCTTACAGAAGTAACCAAATTTTCTTGGTGGACACTGAAGGGAATTTTCTGCTTTCTTTCCTGCTTTATTTTTCCTTTGTTGCATGATTATGCACATCTTTAAATCCTCTTGTTTCTTTTTTGTTTTGTTGTTGATACACTTTTACCACAAGACGTTTACATGCAGGGACATATATGCCCTTAATAACCTTGTCGATGCCTTTTTATTTAAATTTTATTTTTTGAGGTTATAACTATAACATTTTTCCCCTTTCCTCCCTCTAAGCTCTAAACTCTCCCATAGTCGCTCCCTACTCTTCTTCAAATTCATGGCCTCTTTTTTATTATTACAATCATATATGTATATGTGTAAGCATAGGTATTCCTAAATATAACCTGTTTGGTCCATATTGTGTTTGGCACTGGACACCTAATTGATGTGCTCCTCCCCGAAGAAAATGGTTTCTCCGTTGCCCGGCATTCCTTAGTTGCCATCCACGTTGGCATGTCTGTTGTTGTCCTTGTTCAGCCCATGTTTGGTCAATCATGTTGATGAGAGGTTATGGGTATAGCTTCTGACATTACTAGAAGACACAAAATCAGCGAGTTCCCTGTTCCTCTGGCTTTTAAAATCTTTCTGCCCCCACTTCCTCAATGTTCCCTGAGGTACAAGAAAATATTCTTCCAGCTCTCTCTACCTCTCTTTTTCTTATATATAGGGAGTGTTTACTTTTTTTGTTTAATTGACTGACCTGCAACACTAACCCATTGTTTATATCATTTGTTATATAGCAAGAAAAGATGTTTTCTGGGTTTCAAAAACTGAGTTCTCAATAAATTAGAAATATTCTGCTTATAGTTTGAGTTTTATACCATATTTAACAAATACTATTTTAGCCAACAGCCTTTAGTATTCATTTTCCCCAAGTACGATGTAGTACTAAGTACTTTATAAATATGATGAAAGCAGTGACAGCTGTTACAAGAGAGTCTGCCTTTTTATCTGATAACATAAGAACCCGTGCATGGGGTAAACAGAATGCTGAAACACCTGTACCTGGTTTGGAACCAGCAGAAAGTTGAAGTCTCTAATGACGCTTGTATAGTTTTCAGATAAAAGGGGAAATGGTAGTGCTAGAATAATTAGAGTGCTAGTTTAAGCTAGTCTTTGCCCTAATTCTGATTTAGCACATTGTCAGATCTCCTGTCAATTCTCACCATTAATTTTTCTAAACTATTTCCCAGCTTTTCTTGTCCTTTCCCCCCGCCTCACAAGTGGGGGTGCTGGCTTTTGTCAGCATAGAATAAGAAGATAGAGCAGATAGGAGGTGGAGGAACAAGAGGTGAGTAAGATTAGGTAGGTGTGTACAAGATGGTCATGCAAAATTTATATATAGCCTTGCCCTTGAACTTTTGGGAATTTCTGATGGCTGGAAAGTAGCATATTGGGTTAATGCTGCTTAGCAGTTAGGAAACTCTTTCTTTAGCTTCTACTGTATCAGCTACCGGGTTAACTGTTGTTAATCTGCATTACAAAGGTGTTCATTGTATGCAACTGCAAATAGCATTTTCTAATGGAAGAAAGACTAGTGTGTAGTAATCTGTATAGTTTATAGGATCTATAATGTCTCTCATTGAGTTTGATATGAATTGGGCTGCCTTTTTTTTATTTTGATAGTCATGTAAATTCAAAACAATTATAAAGGCTAAAAACTACATTTTTTAAATTTCAAGTGTATTTTTAAATCAATCGTAAGTACAGATTAGTGTGTCCTAAGTTAAGCAATAGCTAGAATCCTGACTTTGTAGTTTCATTATGTAGGATATAGTACAAGTTAAATACACTAACATTGTAAAATTTCAGAATCTAAGACTCATTGGGACATCAAATATCTACTACATGGGGAAGCTGACAGTTGATTTAGTAGCCATAAAGCACATTAATTAGCTATTGTCTAGCCCATAGTAATTGGTATAAAAGTATATAAGTACTGGCTAACATTTTGTTGTTGTTGTTTTTAGTGGTAAAGTATTTTAAAGAATGAATTAGAGTTCAAATCTTATCTGTAGTGACTGGTTTTATTAAAGTTAATAAGCATACACCCCTATTTCTATTGTCACTATTGGGAATTACCCCTAATAATGTCATGCTTAATTCTACAAATAGTACAGATGTGGAGGATAGTTACATATGGTTTCACCTTCATGTGCAGGCAATATTAAGTAACCAGCATGCTGGTGACTGGCTTTTCTTACTGCTTTGTTCTCACTTCTCACCACATATTTTCAATACTTATTTGTGCACTTTAGCTTTTTCAATAAAGACACAGATATTTTAAAATGCCCAACAATGCATATCAGAGAGAAAATTGGTCTTTTCCATCCTTTTTTCCATCTTTTCCATCCTTGAACTCCTATCTTGATAGCCTCTCTTGAGCAGATTATCAATTATCAGCAACTTTTTAAAAATATTTTTCTCAAAATACTCTGCACTTAAAACATATGTGCGTATGCCACCCATGTCCTTTCTACACCTTGGCCTTCTGCACACGTCCTTTCAGCCTCACCCCATCGTGACTGCTTACAGATCATTGCCGCCTGGACTTTGGTTAACAGTCTGAGCCTGTATCCACTGTCATTTTTCTTTTCCTCTGTAGAATGCTTCGTTTGCAATTTTTTTTTTTATTTCTCATAGTGTCACAAAAAATTCTTTATGTATTTTTTTCTGTGTAAATTTAAGTTATTGGAATTACTAAGTCAGAAAATATGTATTTTAATTGATAAATACCTGTTATAATTTGCTCCTCTTATCCTCCAGCTGGCTTAATGTCAGCTTTTATATCTTATCTAGCTGATGTGTGACAAATATTGTATCTGTGTCTGCCTTATTTGCGTGTTTAAAAATCCTTTGGTATTCTCCAATTCTTTAAAAATTCTTTGCCAGTTTTTTTAAGATTAGTTTTTGCTTATATTTCTGTTTTACTCTGTCAAACTTTAAATCGTGTAAAGCCATATGCCTACCTTTTTATAGTCTCTAAAACTAGTTTGTGTGTGTACAACTTCATGATTTCAACTCAGTTTAAAGAACTTATTCTTTTTTTTTCTTCTAGCTTTTAACCTAGACAACGAGCAACCAGATTATGATATGGATTCAGAAGATGAGACATTATTAAATAGACTTAACAGAAAGATGGAAATTAAACCTTTGCAATTTGAAATTATGATTGACAGACTTGAAAAAGCCAGTTCTAACCAGGTACTGTACCATGTGAAAGTGTCTCTTTATAATTAAACCAATTAACACTTTTGCTTCCTCTCATCCAAGTGTGTTGTCGGAATGTACTGCATTTCACTGTTTGTTGATTTTCTTTCTTTTTCTGACATCCTAGAATTTCTGTGTGAACTAAATATTTCATCATTTTTTTGAGTAGGAGCATGGAGAATAACGTCCTGACTTTTTCCATATGGATTGAATAGTGTTAGAGTGCCTTGATCCTTTGCGTAGTTGCTATGTTCTTGATATTTCCATACCTAATTTTGTTTCAGTTGGATTTCTGAGGTAGTTATCTTAAATCTTGTTCAGTTGCCCAAATGTATACAAGTTTCCATTATTTTCAATGAGTTTTAAGTTTAATAACTTGCATATTACTCAAAAATGCTAAGGTACAGAATATTATTCACAAAATAATGAGAATTTCTTTAGTAAGCTGTTCCAAAATTTCACAAGGAATTTATAATAGTAACTGTCTTTCTAGAAAGAATTAAACTGCTCATGTCAGGAGACTTTAAGTGCTTATCCTTGTGACTTAATGACCTCATGTCTAGAATTATTCTGCAGAAAAATAAATAGATTGCTGGGGATATTGCTCAGATGGGACGCTCTTACTTAACATGTGGAAAACCTGGTATCATCTCCCTTGCACCACAAAAATTAAAAAAGAGACATTTACCTGTATGATGGAATATAATGCGGGCATTTTAATAATGAGTTTGAAAGGTGACTAATATCAGAGGATATTGTTTATTGCATGATACTAAGTTTTGAAAAGAGGATATAGAATTTATTCAAAAAACTGAGGTTTAGGTAAGACATATTTGCACATGTACAGTAAGAAAAAGAAGATACAACAAAATGCCAACAATGGTTGTATTCGGATGGTGAAATTATTGGGGATTTTTGTACTCTTTATGCTATTTTTGTCTTGCAAGCTTGCTATAATAAAAGATGTATTTTTGCATAATTAGATTTTTAAATAAACTGTCTTTAAAATTACTTTTGGTGTACCTGTGTGGTATATTAATGTGCTAATTATTTATAAGGAAGTTAGGGATATAACAAAAATTGCAAATAAACCATACAATTGATTATTAATTTTTTTCACTAGTTTACCTATAAAAGTTGATTCCCCTTACAACTTAAATTCTTTACAGAATTTAAATTCTCTAAGGCAGTGGTTCTCAACCTATGGGTCATGACCTATTTTGGGGGTCACATACCAGATATCCTACATATCACATATTTATATTACAATTTATAACAGTAGCAAAATTACAGTTATGAAGTAGCAACAAAAATAATTTCATGTTTGGAGGTCACCATAGCATGAGGAACTGTATTATAATAAAGGGTTGCAGCCTTAGGAAAGTTGAGAACCACTGCTCTAAAGTGTACCAGCTCTTCAGAATATTTTCAAAGCCTTTCCATTGGAAAAATTATTTGACTGTACTGTTCACCAATCTTATCCTTGTTTTGACTGAAAGTAACACCCAATGTTCTATGGAGCTAAAATTCAGTTGGTAAAGTGTGTTTAGCAAGCATGCTCAAGGCCTAGAATTTGATTTCTCACACTGCTTTGTAACCAGGTGTGGTGGTATGTGCCTATAATCCCAGCTTTTTAGAGATAGTCATAAGTATTACTAGGATTCAAAGATTCACAGCATGGCAGATTTAAGACTAGTCTGGGAAACATGAGACCATGTTTTAAAATGTTCACAGTTTGTGCTCGCAGTTGCTCTGAGTTCAGATCCACAAGTATCAAACAGTTTCTGGGGTCCTTTTATATACAAATGTTCCCAGCAAATCTAGGCTAGGCTAGTCTTTTGGAATTTATTCCGTTTTCCATAATGGAAATTCACTTTGTATGACTGAGATTATAGCATCGAAAGTCTTCTGTTTCCTGTTGAATTGCTTACTATCTTAGTGTCTAGGCAAACAAATAGATGATAACATTGAATGAGACTGATAAACAAGCTCTACCTTTGGACAGCTTATTCAAATAGGAACAGGGCTGGGAGAGATGGCTCAGTGGTTAAGAGCACTGTCTGCTCTTCCAGAGGGCCTGGGTTCAATTCCCAGCACCCACATGGCCTCTGACAACTCTCTATAATTCCATGATCTGACACCCTTACACAAACATACTGCAGACAAAACAGCAATGTACATAAAAAAATAATAAATAAACTATTAAATAGGAACAGGATAGACAAAAAGGCACACACCTGGTAGTTCATTATGCTCGTATGCTTAGTGCCATCTTGTTTTCTCTTTGCTTAGGAATTAGATTCTAGGCCTTCAAACAAGTTGTTAAACAGAGGATATGATAGATAGCTCCTACTTAAAAACACAGAAGAAATAGTGAAGAGTTGTCAACAGAGGACCGTGAGAAGAGCCTGTTATCAGAACTAAGGATTCACAGACCCCGAAATGCTAGCTGTCCTCCTCCTAACTCCCTGCTCCATTAATTCCTTTTGAGGGCTGTCATGGTATCACAAGGTAGAGGACTGAGTTTGTAGTAAACTAGTATTTAGTAGGTTAATAGAGGAAAAACTTAAAAAGACAGGCAAAGTTTCTGCTCCTGTCAGGCTGGAGGTGGCTGCAATGAAGTCTTTTTTTTTGAGACTTTTACCAAATGTTGTGGTACCTGTCAGTCTCCATCTATTGCTTATTTTCTGTTCACCTATTCTTTCCCCCTCTGTGGTGCTGGAGACTGATCCCAGGACCTTGTGCATGCTAAGAAATTATGCTACTACTAAGCTCTCCTCTTTATCGTAAAACTGTCTCCAGCTTGTTCTTGAGCAGCTTTGTCCCTTCTGATTTTATTTCTCTGAACTGTACTCTGCTTCCTTCTGTTCTGTTTGTTTTATTTCTTTGAGGCATGACCTCTCACCTTGTTTGGCTGTTCTGGAGCTTCGTGTAGCTCGGGTTGGGTGCAGCCTCCTTGAGTGCAGCTGACTTGTTGAATTTTTATTCTCAGTGTTCTTACCGTGTGCATTTGGGAGTGATATCACCTTTTTGCTGATTTTAGTGGATATAATAAGCCATGTACCTCTGCTCATGACTTCTTTGAGGGACTTCTGGATTTTTTTTTCTCCCTCTTCTCATAAAACCTCTTGGCATCTCCACCAAGACCCTTTAAATTAACTGTCTCATCCCGGATGGTCTTCCATGTCTTTTTAAAATCCTCTTTTCTTTGAGACAGCTAATTCCAGTTCTGGAACTTAGATCTCACCTCATACTTAAGAGGGGGAAATGATAGGATCATTTTTCTAATTACTTGGCAAGATTATAAATATATAGTGTAAATATAAATGTTGATAATTACATGTTGGTAATACCAGGTGGTGGTGGTGGACACCTTTAATCCCAGACTTGGAAATCAGAGGCTGGGGGATCTCTGAGTTCAAGGCCAGCCTGGTCTACAGAGCTAGTTTCAGGAAACACTGTCTCTAAAAACCAAAAGAAAAAGAAGTTGTTAGTTTAGATAAAAGTATTAAAGATAACAGTGGACGAGTCTAGGTCTAAATGTGTTCTTTAAATGGTTTATTCTTACAAGCTTCTTTGTACATTTGTAGTCATTTCTAAGTGAAATGATTTTGTTGTTGTTTTGCCACAAGCTACCTTAAGTAGCATTCTCTTTCTTTGACTTTCCTCTCAATATTAATACCTTAATAATATACTTTGTAAAGCAGAAGGTCTTTTTAGGCTGGCCTTAAAGTTGCTGTAGTTCCTCCTGCTTTACCTGTTGGGTGTTGGGATTACTGGTTTGTGAATCATGCCCATTTTTTAAAGTAAAGATTTTCTAGAATGATTTTTAATGTTTTCAATTATAAATCCTGTTATCTCCTTAAACTAACACCTCTTCTCACATGCTTTCTAACACTGCTCCTCTCGTAGCACACATTCTCATAGGAAGACCGTTTACTTCTTGCCTTCTACCACCCCTACCCCAAATAGAAAGCTTCTAACAGTATGTGGGGGAAATAGAGACCCATCACCCGTGAGTTGCAGTTTCCTTCCTTCCTACTTATGTATCTCTTTTTATCCTCTTACAAAGGCAGAATCCCAGCCCTTCCTATTTGCTTGTATAACTACTATTTTTTACATATCTTATTTTTACTTACCTTTCTCACATCTCTTAAGTCTTTGTCTTCTCAAAAAAGTATCAAAGGATCTTTATTGCCAAGATAACTCTTTCATTTAATCTCATCTTTTCCAACAAACTTCCATCCTGTCTCTCTTTTTTTGTCATATATTAATTTTTCAAGGGGTAATTTGAAATACTTAGTGCCTTCTACATAGCATAATCCTTTACTCATACCACTGACTTCTTTAAGTTCCAAGTAGTCTCCAAAATGTCATCCAGGAGCCTCTGTCAGCCTGTGCTCACCTCAGTGTCCCTGTGTTCTATCAGATGATATTGGCCACATTTGATGATTGTGCTTTCTCCTTTTCCTTTGCCCTTTTCTGTCATGTGTTAATATTCACATTGGTGTTGTCCTCAGCTCTTACTCTTTTATCTTAAGTTCCCATCAGCTTCTTGCTGGCCCTCAAGTTCTGTTTCTACCTACTAAGCTCCAGGCGATATTTCTCTATAACATTTCTAACATTGCAGAATTTTCAAATTCATCATTTTCACACCCATCTCTTTCTTTCTTAATTAAGGGCATTGTCTCTCATCTAGTTGGCCAGCATTATACTTGATGATTGACTTCTTTATAGCCACCCACAGCCAGTGTATCCTAAATAAAAGCAGTGATTTTTGTTTTGAAGTGTCATATTGTCTTATCTACCTCTTCCATTTTTATGGTGTCTCATCTGGACTTTTCATTATGCTAGTCGTGGTTTTATTAAAAACCTTTTTTAAGAAGAAGAAAAAATTATTAGGTGGTTTATGATAAAGACTGTCTTCCACCTGGCTCCAGGTGTAACTCTCTGGTTCCTAATGCTCTATAGCATTGTATATATATATATATATATATATATATGTTCTGTGCCTATTTATAGATCTTCCCTGTTCCCTTTGCCCAGAAGGCCAAGTCTGCATTTCTAATCTGTGGTTTGGTACACAGTCATCTAAATCCCAGTCTGATGATCTTTACTAAACATTTCATAGTTACTTAAAGTCCAGCATCATCACAGCCTGAAAAAGTAGCCACACTGATTTCTATTCTGCTCCTTCTACTCAGCCAAAATCCATAGTGAAGTTCCAGGAATTGTATCAGTTCTATTTTTCTGGTGCAAGATTCCTGCCAGAAGCTATGAGATGAGAAACAGAAGAGAAACTAGAATTAAGGCATCTTCCTATGTTGTGGGAGCTCAGTCTGTTTAGCCAATGGCAAATGTGGGTGACTATTAACCTGTAATTCTTAATAATCTATATAGTTTTAAAAAAAAGTTTTTCATTATAAAAATAAACAGCTGTAAGCAGATGTACAGAGGACAATGACTTCAAAATTGTGACAGTATACAAAAATATTGTAATCAGAGGTAGAAATGTGTAGTGCACTGTGACATAAGTGTCCCTAATTTGCATCAATATACAAAATATCCTAAACATAAGTATAAACACATACAATATGAGAAAAATAATCTTATAATTAAAGCAATGTACAAAATACTTTTAAGAGAAGTAGAAATATATATATACACACAGTGACATAATTTGGCATTTGTGTCAATATACAAGTTATTTTAAACAGGAATGGAAAAATAATTTAAAATTTTCAATAAGCCAAAATCCATACCAGTGTAAAGTATTTTGAGATTAACAGTTGTTTTGGGGTTAAAGTAGATTTAATTATCTACCTTTTATCATTTCTGTATCATATTCCTGGGAAGATTTCTAGAGCATCCTGAATAGTTAAATGGTTCTTTTTCAAGAAAAATATCTTGATATTGGGCTATTTTGTTGTCTTCTCCTCTCTTTGGCTTTTAAAACATAATTTTTAATAGTTGCACTATAGGCAGTGATAGTTTTAGTGCATGTGTGTTATCAAATCGATGAAAGAGATTCTAAATTTAAATTTTTTTTTAGACTTTTAAAATTTTATGAATACAGTGCTGCTTGCCTGTTTGTATGTGCTCCATGTGAATGTCTGGTGCTTGCAGACATAAGGTGTTGTATCAGCTGGGACTGGAGTTCGGGGTGGTTGTTATGCACACGCAGCATGGGAAACAAACCAGGGTCCACAGCAGAGCAACATGTGCTGTTCACTGTGGAGCCATCATTCCTGCCCCCAAGTAATCTAATTTTTAAATAGCTCAAATTTAGTGTTTATAGTTTCCATTACAGCTCAAAGTGTCGTTACCCCCAGGTTTGTTTTAACTCTGTATTGCTGAGAAACCAGCATTGTTCACATTGTTGCAGAGGTTAGTTGTCTTAGCACTATGTGGCTAGGAAAGTTTTTTTCCTAAATGAAAGTAGTAGTGAAATCTTTGAATGAAAGAATGGATTACACAGATTTTTATTTAGTAATTATCTCAAATATACAGATAGTGTGATTTATTTGTTTGGCTAGTTGGGTTTTTCGTTTGTTTTATTTAGGGTCTCGTGTAGATCAGGCTAGCCTAAGGCTCCTAATCCTCATGCCTTTACCTCCTAACTGTTGAGATTACAGGTGTTTTGCCACTAAGCCTGGCAATCATATGAATTTTAATGGATTAGTTTTGATTCCCTGTGAACAAGGAACATACTGTTATTTAGCTGTTGCATTAATAGCCTTAGAATTGAAATAGAAGACTTTTTTGATTTGAACACATGTCCTTTGAAAAGTAGTACATGGCTGATGTTACTGTGCTTTCTCAGTCCTTGAGACTGTGATTATGTCAAATCTTCATTGCTGCAGTTTGAAAACCTTTTCCATTTTCTGGGCCCTTGATAAAAGACTTGCTTTTTCTTCAATTTAATACATGTATATTACTCAGTGTGTTACAGTGTATATTTCTACTTAATTGAATGCTGATATTTTTTCCTTGCATTGGCTTTCCATAGTTGTGTATTCGGAGTCATTTGATAAGTAGAAATGTTTATTGTGTTATCTACATAAAATTATGTCATCCTTCACTATGTCCAATGTAAACCAATCTTTATTGCTCGTTCTTGAAGAACATCAGGTGAAAAAAATACCATTTAATGTAGATAATTATAGTTATTTGGAAACCAGCAGATTTGGAAAAAGAAAGGTAAGAAAAGATGGTCTGTAGTGAGTCACCCTCACAGAAAAGAAATGTAAGCTCTCCCAGAGGAAGAGCTCCTGCACTCTGTCTGCCTGTATCTGATTTCACCAATAATCTATTCTAAAGTTTCTAAATTCTCTTTCAGCTTTGTGTTTGTCTTGCTTTTATTTACATTTGTAAGTTTCTTTAGCTAGAGAATTTATCTTAGTCTATTTTCCCCTTCTCTACAATCTGAACTAATGGTGAGCTGGTAATATTTCCTTTTTGCCTGTTTTACTTCTGTAAATAAAAAAAACTACACTTTACTTTTGTAATTTATTTGTTTATTCAAAATACATTGACACTGCAAGGGCTTGGGTTTTTATCTGCCAGCAAACTTAATGGTCCCTTGGTACCACAGAGCTTGTAGTGGTCTGGAAGGAAAACACAAAAGTAAGGGGGTTTCCTCCCTGTCTGTTAATTCCCAGGTGACCAAGCAGCTCAGAGCTGTCTCAGAAGTAACAAATTTACTGCAGACCTTTTTCCAGCCCCACTCACTCCCACTGCTTTTTAGCGACTAAAGTGCATGCTAAGTGAAAGTGGTAGGAAAAGCCCAGCATACTCGTGCCTACCTGTAACTGCTGAGGTAGTTGAGTGAGGAGCTGAGGACCACACGTAAACAAACACCAATGAGTAAATGGCTTGGGGTTTTGATTTTATAGATTTTTGTAAAATATAGCTGACATTGGAAAAATGTCAGTGTTTAACTATAAACTGTATGTTAAATTATTAATTGTACTATAGGATATTTAAAAAGAAAACAAGATGACATTGTAAGCTGGAGCAAAGAGCACCAGAAAGGAAGAGTAAATGGAGATGGTTTAGTCCTCTGGCACATGCAGGAGCATAGAAAGTAGTCAGTGTGGTGTGGGATAGGAATCTCTCTGTTGGTCTGTTGACTGGAAAGGAGCTCTTGTTCTCCTCCTCACTCTACAATAGACTAAGTTCTTGATTTAATTAGCAAAGATTGCAAAATAGTATCAGCAACACATCCAACATAGCATAGCATTGTTTTTCCTTGCTTCTAGAACACGAGAGCAGCCCAAGATGCTGCTGTGATGCTGTCAGTGTGAAGTAGGATTTTATGAGCTTTAGGAAGTCTGCTCTGGACAATAGAGTAGATAAGCACTCACCTAGCCTGCATTAGGTCCTAAATTCAATCTACTACATTCTCCCAAGGACACATAGATGTAAAAGAAATCGGACAGAAAGCTCAGTTCTTGTTCTAGTTCTCTTCTTGTAGGCTTTAGTACTCTATATTACCATTCCACGAACTTTTGAACAATTTGAAGCTATCTATGATCATGTTTAGAGGGCCAGGGAGATGGCTAGCAGGTAAAAGCAGCAACAAGCCTGATCATTCAGTTCTCAGAACTCAAATGCAGTGGCCTTAATTTGTAACCCTGATACCTATAGGATGGTAGGTAGAGACAGGAAAATTACTTAGAAACTTGCTCACATGCTTGCTAACCTAGAGTTCACAGTACAGCAGCAGAAACAAGGCCCTGCCTCAACAAGGTGGAAATTGAGAACCTGCTCCTGCAAATTGTCCTCTGCCTCCACACAGGAGCAGTGGCATGCTCAGGCCTTCACTTACAAGTTAAATAAACATAATTTTAAAAATAACTTTAAGAAAAGATCATGTTTAGAAATGCTATTCCTTTTTTATACTCAGTTGTCACATGGACTGGAATACATGTGTTTATTAGTGGTATATCTCTTCCTTGTGTGAATTGCATATATAAAAGTAAACCCAATACTCGGGCTGACTTAGTACAAGAAATTTCTTGTTCTTAATTCTTTCCTGGTTCAAGATACCATCGTGTTTGTGACAAATGCTTTCCATAAGAGCTCTGATATGGGCTTTAAAGAGTTTATTTCTCCTTTATGAATTCAGCCAGCATAATGCTGATGATGTACCTGTAAATAAAATGTGTAAAAAAATTTGCTAAATCATGTATACTGCTTTATTCTTTGAGATCAGACCATTCATTTAGCTTTTTAGCAGGATGCAATGCAGATGTCAGTTGCTTACAATGATCTCTAAATTACAAAAGGATTATGTTGTTTTAAGGCTGGGAAACGTTGCTGAAGTGATGCAGCAAGGTTTTAATGGTTTGACTGAATGGAGCTTGGTAGTGTTTACTATCATTAGTCATTTGAGCACAGTGACATTGAAGAGCTGCTGAAAGCTTACTCTTCAGTTGATCTTTTGACCATGTGTTTACAGTATTTGTTTTGCATGTCCTAGCAACCTTATCGTAATTAGTTTACTTACAGCTGTAGCAATAGGAAGAGTTTTGTGTGTGCTTGTGTGTGTGTATATATGCATATATATGGTAGGGCAGCCGAATTATAATGGACCAATTACTCAACTCAGAGTTACTGCATAGATTTAGGGAATGCAGTGATCAGTGCATTTATTCTGTCAAGCTATGTCAACACAGGAACTCATATGAGAAATGTTTTGTTGAGTCATATCTTTTTGAATGACTATATATAGCATACAGATCAATGTGTAATATTAGTGAGAAAATTCCCTGCTTATTTTTGACTTCTGGGAATATGTCTTAGGTTCTATCTCAACTAGTGAAAAATGATTCTTCTCCAAAGTGACTTGGGTGGTATGACTTCAGCAAGCCTTCCCAGCCTTAAAATGGCATGATGTTTTTCTAATTTATAGTTTATTGTGAGTAACTGACACCCCCATTATTGTCTGCTAAAAAGTGAGTGACTGGTCTGGTCTTCTCAAGGACCAAAGTACTGTATACAATTAAGCAAATTTTTATACATTTTAATTTTGAGGTACATCAGCTTTATGTCAGTATCTTGAACCGGGGGTGTTGAGAAGAAGAATTTTCTAGCATTTAGCCAGCTCTACTAGTGGGGTTACTTTTATATGTAATTCGTACAAAGGATCCAAAATTTGCATAATTTTGAAATATGTCCTTTTATTTATTTTTTAAAATAGTCATTACAGTATATTTTGAAGGTAGATTAAAAAGAAATTCTTATCTTCTAGTTTCTACTGAAAACCAAACAGATAGATAGATGCTAATAAACTTGAAACTAGTCGGCTTCAAATGTTTTAGAATCTTTTAATATCAGAAAATTGGAAGACTTCTAGGTATCTTCTATTCCAGCATTTATACAAGATATATCAATGGTAGTCTTTCCAAGTATCACTCGTCCAACTTCATTAAATATTTGCATGTATGTATATGTACTTGTTTGTATGTATGTGTGTGTATGAGTGTATATAGTCAAGAGGTTTACACCTGCTTTCTTCTTCAGTGACCTCTGTCTTTTTAGTTGTAGTTCCTTACTGAACCGCTCTCCCTAGCCCCTTATCAAATATTTTAAATAGTGGAACCACTACCTCCCAGGGCAAAATACTGATTTTTTTTTAATAACATCCCAACTTAGGTGTATTTTGTTAGGTTGAATAGAATTACATCTTCACCAGCAACTCCAATATCTAATTGTAATTATTTAAATGGATCACATTTTCTCCAATTGCTGTAGCTTATACTGGTTTCTTTCTCAGCATTGCCCTTGATGACATCTTGTGCTTTCTGTTTAGCTTGTAACACTTCAAGAAGCAAAGCTGCTGCTAAATGAAGACGATTACCTTATTAAAGCTGTATATGACTACTGGGTGAGAAAGCGGAAAAACTGCAGGGGGCCATCCCTCATCCCCCAGATTAAGCAAGAGAAAAGAGATGGCTCTACCAACAATGATCCTTACGTTGCATTTCGGAGGAGAACGGAGAAAATGCAGACTCGGAAGGTAATGTAGCTGTATTTCATTGACTGTAATTTGATTGTATTTACTAGAAAACCATGACACTGATTACCTGAAAGCCTACCTTTCAGTTGATCTTTTGAGCATTTGTTATGCCTGCCTTAGCAATCTGTTAATAACTAGTTTAGATTTCCAGTTGTAACTATAGGAAAAGCTGTGTGTGCCTATACACTTGCAGGTTTTGAGTTCACTTATGAATCACTTCTATTGGAGAAGCTAAGAATCTGAACACTACTTTTCCTTGGTTACTAGGGAGTTTTGAAATGGTATTCTTGTTCTTACAATTGAAAATGGTCTTGTTGCCTCTAAGTTTTATGGGCTTATTTAGGATGTAAGGAAAACTTCTTTCAAACCTGTTCTGAAAATTACCAAAAGTAACAATGGCATCTTTCCCTCACTTTCTTAATTGTCAGTTGTGTCAGATTATAAATTAATAGACATGTCTACATCTGAATTCCAGAAGTGTGAGTCAGAATTTAAGAGAACTAAAATTTTGGGTTGTGGAGTGATATATTAAAAATAAAAATGGAAGTATTGTTTCAGAGGATTGTTCGCTGGCTTGCATTTATCATAAGGAAGGAACAGTAAATACAACACATGGTATCATAGTCTGTTAACTTCACAAGAAAACAAGAACACTTAAGATAAAAACTGAAGAATTGTAATTTGGAACAAAGCGTTTTCTGTGGATTCTTATTTCTGTTAACATTGAAAGCTTATCTTTGTCAGCTGTTAATGTAACAGCTGTGAAGTACAGCAGATGCCAGGATTTGTATTATTTTAGGAAAAACTCTCCTACTGGTTAATAATTAGAACTTTTGTATGAGTCTTTTCTATGAATGTGGTTTCCCTAAACATAAGAGGATGGATTTCCCAAGAATATATGGCTGTCACTAGCACAGACCTATTTCGTAGTTTAGTGTTCCAGTTTTAGCAGAGAAGAGCTAAGGATTTGGGGGTTGTAACATCTTAATTAGAAAAGATTGAGATGATTTAAATTTGTGACCACAGTAACTGTTTGTATGTGGACTGGCTGTGAAGAAAGGCTTGTCAGCATGGGCAATCTGAAGTTGTCTTTTGAAAGCAGTGTTGTTGGTTGGGTTACACTATGAACATGACTGTTAATGATCATTTCTGGAGGGAAAGTGGGGTTGTGCTTCTTCTAGTGAGTAGGTGTGAAATCTTTGAAATTGATAATTTATTTGCATATAAGTGACATTCCGGATGTAAAAGTATACTTTGTTCTTCCTCAGCAGTGTATTGTAAAAATTACTAGTAATTGTTTCTTAAATTTGGCATGTCACCACCCCACAATCACCAAACCAATTTTTCCTGATATTGCTTCTCGCCTTTGTCTGGCTCACTATTTTCATTTTCCTCTGCAGGGTACTACATTTTCCTTTTCAGTACTCACTGTTTTTCATGCTTCTCTTCAATTGTAGACTAGATGGATTATCCCTGCCATGCACTGTGTGCTATTAAAAAACGTTTATTGTGTTTCAAAATTAGAAAGATGGGGATGTGCTCCGTAGATCATGCACACTAGGTATAGAAGAGGTGGGCAGGGTGGGGCATGCAGGGATAATACCTTGCTCCCTTTGCTTCATTAAATAAACTAAAAAACACTTATAACTTGTTCCGAGGTCAAAAGGACTAATGTTTGCACAACAATGCTTGCATGGCAGTCTAGAATTTAGCCATAAGTCACTGAACTAAAATTAACTTGGACATTAATAAGTGCTTTATGACGTTTTTACACCAGATGATCTTATCTGAATGTACTGGTTAGAAAGTCCTAATCAGCACGTGTATTTAATATGCTAACTACATAGATACAGTCTTATTTATTGCCTGTGCCATCTGTCTACCTCTGACTCAGAAAAAATAATTGAGTGGGAAAGGAAACTCCCAGGTTCCCAGTTCTACCTGTGCACATCAATCATCTGTGAATCATCTTTTATTACAAAAAGATCTGCAGTTGATTCCAAGTGACAGCAGTCTAAAAATCACTTTCCTAGGGATTTGGTGGTAGGTACAGAAGTATAATTTTTAGCTGCATAAGAAGAAAAGAGTTAATCCTGAGGAACTGGAGAAATGGAGCAGTTAAAGCACTTGCTGCTTTAGAGGAGACCTAAGTTTACAACTTATGTAACTTCAACTCCAAGATGACTCAACACTGGGGCTTCTTGGGCACCTGCACTCGTATATACATAGGTGCACACAGATATCATTAAGATAAAATAAAACATAAATGAAAAGGTTTTTCAAAAGAAGCACGAGTTGGCACTGAGACAGTTATAAGAAGGGGTAAAGAGTTAGAAACTAGAGAGTAAGGCCATTTGAAGAGAATAGAAACAGTATTAGTGTGAACTTGTTTTTAATATTGATGAAGTATAGAGATAAGCTTGGGAGAAAAATTCTGCTGTGCAAGGAAATAACCTTGGAGTCATAGTAGGGCCATAGGAGTCACAGGAGCCGACCTGAAGAAATCTGGGAAAGTTTAAGCATCAAAATAATGAGACTAATGAATCATAACTCATAGAATAGCCTGTGAGCCCATACTTAGGTAAATGGGAGGTTAAGGTGGAGACTGGGTACATGTAAATGTTTTTAAGTCAGTACTCAAAGTGAGGAGTTTCATGTTTGTCTTTATGCTGTCTTCCCCCTTTCCTAACACTGTTCTCCACCTGCTGGTCCTCTTCTTAACACCTGCAGATAGTCTTTGTCGTAGGGTTTCTATTGCTGTGAAGAGACACCATGACCACAACAACTCTTATAAGGAAACCATTTAATTGAGAGGGCCTGCTTAAAGTTTCAGAGGTTTAGTTCAATATCAACATGGCAGGGACCATGGTGGCATGCAAGCAGTTGTAGTGCTAGAGGAGTTGAAAGTTCAACATCATGCAAACAACAGGAAGTTGACTGACAGTCATACTGGAAGCTTGAACAAGAGATCTCAAAGTCTGCCCCTGTGTTGACACACTTTCTCCAACAAGGCCACACTTCCTAATAGTGCTGCTCCTTTTGGGGGCCATTTACTTTCAAAAAAACACAGTCTTCCTTTATGTTCTGTGTCACATATATGAATGCCTCCCTTCAAGATCTACTCATCCTCTTTTTGTTGTCATGATTACACAGGAACACATCTGTGTACACACAAATTTAAATCTAGATTCTACACATTAGAGGAAGTGTATTTGTCTTTCTGAGTCCTGGCTTATTTTATTTAACATAATGATCTCCAATTTTATTCATTTTCTTTTAAACATAATTTCATTTATAGCTGAAAAAAATTCACTATGTATATGTGCTTTTTCTTTATCCATTTATTACATCTCTTTTTAGATGTCATACATAACTTAAAAAATCAACAGAAATAGTTTAAACTTCACCATTTGGCAGCCATAATATTAATAATTACTCCAAGTGAAAGAACCATTGAACATTAAACTCGTGACAGAAATTTTAATGACAAACAATGCTTATGTAATTATACAGCATACTAGGTTATAATATTTTAATAGGTAAACCTGACAGGCACCGTCCTAATTGAGTAATCAGCAATAAGAGGACAAATTGTGTTATCTAACTCTTGATAGGGTGTGAGACAGAGTCGGTCATTTCTGTGGTAATTATGCCAAAAACATACAACCTGAATGTAATCATGGCAAACATCAATGAAACTTAAACACTATAAAAATAAATATTCTCCATTTTAAAAAAAAATGGGGTCATGATGATCTCAGAAAAAGGAACTTGTCCAAATAATAGAGTATTGGAAGCATAGGAACTAAAAACTGTCTTTAATCTTGGAGTCAAACTTGCAAAAAAAGTTAATTTTGAAAATAAAATTACCATCTCACTAATTTTCTATTGATCTTAATTTCCAGATTTTGGTTGCTCTGCTGTTATTATATAAAAACACTGCTTTTGGAAAAGCAGATTAAAATATTAAGGGACATTTGTTCATCTCAAATTTGGAAAATACTGCAAATGTTATGTATGTTTATACACCTTACCAGAGATTTAAAAAAAAAAAAGGTAGTTAAACTTTAAACCTTTGGGAGATCTGGTTAAATATCCATGGAAAATATTTGTGCTGTTTTTGTAACTTTGTATGTTTGAAATTATTTTAAAATAAATAATGTTTTGAAGAGTAGAACAGACACAGCAGAGAAAAAGCTAGGAAGGGTAATTTAGGTGGGTATGGCATCATGAATGTTCACTTTTTGATTATTTGTATCTCTTGTGCACATTTGGGAAGCACACAGAGTATTAGCAGAATAGTAGGCATTTAATGTTTGCTGTTGATTGTGTTCATTTTTTTCAGGTAGAAATTATTTCCCATTTACCCTCCAAAATTGCTTACAACTATGCTCTACATGCTACCTTTTGTCACTGAGTGCTGGTGTGGGAGAGGGAGATAAGGTCAATTTTCTTTTGGTGAAATAAGATAATCTGTTAGCATTTAAAAATACTCCATAAGCAGTAACATAAAGGAATATGGTTTATGCTATTTTCATAGAGGATTATTTTCCAAGACCAAGGAACTATGCAAAAAAAAAGAAAGAAAAATAAACCTCAAGACTTAATATTTTCATTCATAATCTCTTGTAAACCTTTGGTATTCTTCAGATTCTTTCCAATATTATATTTAGTTGTTAACTCAAGAATGAGAAGATTGCATAAATGTAGATCTGCCTAGCAGACTGTATTAGATGAGAAGTAGTAGGTCTGTATTTAAATGTGGTTCTGTATAAGTCAGACACTGTGGGCATTGACTGAGAGCACACGTCACTGGTGATTTTATATTCTGATGACTGCTGCTTATTACAACGAAATCATCTTTTAGTTGAAGTTATTATGTTTTATGCTGACAAGTGAAAAGTTACCAATGTTTTGAAGTCTAAAGTTTTTGCTAGTTCTCTTTCATCCCCGTCAATGATGTATCTATGAAAGCATGAGAATGCCATTTCTTGAGGTGCTATCAATGTATTTACTATTTTTAGTTTTCTGAGTTGCTAGAAGTGAAGCTTTGTCATTTTTTTTTTTTTTGAGTATATTGTATTGCTGTGAACCTTTTAGCCTCCACCTACAGATTTGGATAGATAGACACTCACTTAGTTTATTTTTTGGGTACCTTGATCTTGGTAGAACTGTTTTTATCATTGGGTAGCACATTACTGCAGTAAAAGGATTTCATAATTTTTATCTACTACATTTTGTGTCAGTTGGATTTCTTTCTATATTGAAATTGTTCTTTTTGTGCCATTAGTTATCAGCGTACATACATTTTCAAGGTTAAACAGATGAGTTCTTGTGGAGTTGCTATTTGGGTATTTGTTTGTTGTAATAATTTAAAACTTATTCAGATTTAGTAAGAGCTTGTTAAATGAAACTGAAAGCATGGATAATTTCATTATTCTCTAAAAATTGTTATTATTTCCAAAGAACCGTAAGAATGATGAAGCCTCTTATGAAAAGATGCTGAAGCTGAGACGGGAGTTTAGCAGAGCCATAACAATTTTGGAAATGATTAAGAGAAGAGAGAAAACCAAAAGGGAATTATTGCACTTAACTCTTGAAGTCGTGGAGAAAAGGTAACATTGCCACTGTTCATACTAGGGCCATGCTAGCCAGGCTTTATGTCCATAGAGAGTGATTGTATAATGGAATTTCATTTTTAGCTTTACATTTGTAGTAACTAATTGTTTTTAAAATAAACGTGCTATGGTTTAGATTTCATTTGGGAGAATTTTGGTATAGAGAGTTAATCTTTTTTAGATATTGTTAGATATTGTACTTCTTTTTTTTTTTTTAACAAAACCGAGGGATTATTTTGCCCTTTTCTTTATATTAGCTTTTCTTCAACACTGTTTAAAGGAAATGAATGGCTGAAAGGCAAAATTTCTTGTTTCTATTCTTCAGAATTAGTATCTAAAAAATATTTTCCTGCATAATTAAATAGACTGAAGTTCCATTAAGTTTTAGGGAGTTTGTGTTACTGCTGAAGTAAACATTCTAAGGAATATTCCCAGGGCCTGATAAAAAATACATTGTGTGAGAAATTCATTTATCATATGCCTTAGACTTTTTAAAAGTTTCTTGTTTGTTGTATTTTTAACTGAATTTCAAATATAAACTTTGTTGTTTCTCTAACTTTTCTCTTAACAATAATCTGATA